>NW_026000019.1:2225141-2254712 GCF_001458135.2 Marmota marmota marmota
GGGCGGGCGGGGTGACCGATCACCGAGCGAGCGGGGCCGCCAGGAGAGCCAGGATGGCGGGAGCCGTCTGCCGGGCCAGGCGGGGACCCTTCTCGCTGCCCCGGGCCGCCGGGGGCCACTTGCAGAGCCGGTTGGGCGGTGGCTGCGGGATTGGACCTCTGCACCCGCGTGGCCGGCCAAGATTCACTTGTCTGGGGCCAACTGTCACCTCTAATATAACTTACTACTTCCTGGCAGGTCTCCTTTCAGCGGAATTTTGCTAGAAGTTCCTCAGTAGGTAGAATGTAGCTGTTTTAATGGGTGTTTCTGATCCGGTTAATGTGGAGATACTGAAAGTGCTGCTTCCTTGCCGTCCGCCATGTTGGATCCCCCGGAATATTCTGATATATAAACCAAGCCTGGGATTTTCATATTCATCTATAGTACACAGCAGATAGAATAGATTTGACCAGAACACCAAGGATCCTGTCATTTATCTTTCAAATTAATATGTTTTGGAATATATAGAATGCTAAAAGAAACTGATTATTTAAATGTAGAACTGATATAAATGTTATGTAAATGTAATATATAATTATCTATATTTTTCATAACCAAGTAAGTAAAATTAGACTCTTCTAAAATTAGTATTTCTAAAAAATTGAAGCAATTTAGTTCCAGGAGATTTCCTAATGTGATGATAATAAAAAATAAATGACTATTATTGAAGCATTTTATTATAATGAAACTTATTTTATGATAAAGGATAATATTTTCAAAATACTTAATAACCTAATGTATTTTCAGCTTATAAAAGATAATATTTAGTCAAAAATAGGGCTCTCTTTCACAAAATGCCACGTAAACAAAAAAAGAAATTACTATAGTTGTTCAAACATATAAATACATAGAAAGATACCAGATCAAAGGGATTTAAATTAATCATTTTCTGACAAAAGAATGACTATCCATCACTAGATCTCAATTTTCCTATTTTCAAAATGATGATAAAAACATTTGCTTTTCTTCCTGTCAGAATTTTTATAAGAATCAAGTAAAATAATTTTGATGCAATATTTCTGTACATTGAATGTATTTATTTTATCATTAATAATTTTAATGTAGTTTAATGTTTATCGATGTTATGAAAGAGCTAGAGTCTTCCCATCCACTATTCTCATTCATTGTCTTTTTCCTGTAAATAATATTATTTTTTTCTTTCACAGAACATTATCTTGGGTTCTAGGGATAAGACTATAACTCACACACGTTTCCTTTATGGTGGTTAAGTTTCTTTGGCAATTTGTTGGAGTTCTGGGATACAGCTTAGCTGTAAAATGTTATTTTTTTGGTGTGTCTGTCAGGGTGTTTTAGGAAGAGATTAGATTTTGAATGAGTAGGCTGAATACAGGGCCAAACAGAACACAAAGGAAAAGGAAAAAGATAATTTGCAGTCTTCTGACCTGGGACATCACAGCTTTTGATTCTTTGACTTTGGGACTCATAGGAATCCCCCTGTTCTAACACCATCTCCAACACCATTTGTTAGTCCTTCAGACTTAAGACTGACTGCTCCACCAGCTTTCCTGCTTCTCCAGCTTGCAGTTAGCAAGTAATAGGATTTTTTGGCCCTCATAAATATGTGAGACAACTTCCATTAACAAAAAAATCCTCTTCAATAGATAACTAATACAAATATAGAGAGACATATATATGTAGATAAAAATATAGATAGATATAAATGCTATTTATTCTGTTTCTCTAGAGAACCCTAATGTACACTTTTACAAAGATTTCTCAAACTTTTCTGAGGGAAAAAAAAAAAGACCATAACCTGTCCCCAAATTTGTGCTCACCTTTTCATAGTGAAGCACTGTCCCTAAAAGAGAGTTGCCTAGTTGGTAGGTATTTCCCATCTCCTCTTGCATTCACAGATGGCCTCTGAATCTTATTAGGGTAAGGCAAGTATGGGCCTTTAGATTTTTTGGGGGGTGAAGGGTGGAAGGTACTAAACTCAAGGGAGTTTTACCGCTGACTACATCCCCAATCCTTTTACTTTCAAGACAGGGTACTGCTAAGTTGTTTAGGGATTTGCTAAGTTGCTGAGGTTGACCTTGAACCTGGGATTCTCCTGCCTCAGCCTCCCAAATGGCTAGAATCATAGACATGTGCCATTGCACCTCAGTTAGATGTAAAATTTAAGGAGACTCTTATTCTCAGGGTATGCAAATGTTTACCCGATGACCGTACACTTATACAATCCTGACAGTGAGTGACTCCTCTTCTTTGCCTTAGAAGGCCTATTCATATCTCATGTTCTCAATAATACAATGTAAGCAGTTGTGAGCTGTTGCTTCTTGACTGGAGTGTTTGGAGTGGGCATGCTTCTTTTTTTCCCACAGTGGCTGGACCATTTTACTTCACCACCAGCAGTTTAAGATTGTCCATTCCTGAAGGATACAGTCATCAGAGGAGGTCCCAGAGAGGGGGACCTTAGCTTAATACAAGTGGGGACTTTGACATACCCAAGAGAATAGAATTGCAGCACCTCACAGTAGAGGCACAGAGATTTATTGATGAAAGCAGATACACATTCAAGGGATGATATAGGCCGCAACCCCTTGGTCTAGGGTATTAATATTTTAAGAGGGCAATAGCTAGGGGATGAATTATGGGCGACATCAGAGAGGAGTTACGTGATTTCCTGCCAGTCCTTCTAGAGCTTGCACATTGCCCTCAGCATGTTTCTCTGCAGGAGAGGCCAAGGGCCAACAGCACTGACTTTGTTGCACAGTTGCATGTGTTTCATTTCAAACCTTAATGATCATTTCCTTCATTCCAACGGCTAATGGGTACTTTCCTTTTGACTTTTAGTGTATCTTTCTCTGTATCCCCAAGTTCATATCTAAGTACGACATTTATTTTTCTTCTTTACCTATTGTTTTTAAATTGTGCTATTTGTTCTCTTTTTATAGAGCTTTGGCAGTTCTTTATATATTCCTGACACAAGACCTTTAAAATTTGCAAATTTTCTTTTAAATATCCTTTGGCTTTTCTTTTCATTTTCTTAATAGAGCTTTTTTAAGAGCACAAATTTTTAATTTTAATAAAGTCTCATTTATCAAGTCATGATTTTATAGATCATGCATTGGGTCTCATATCTAAAAAATTATCAACCCAGCCAAGCTTATATTTTCTCCAATGTATTATTTTAGAATGTTTATCATTTTGGTTTAATTTGTGAGGGGAGAGGGTACTGGGGATTGAACTCAGGAGCACTGGGTCATTAAGTGCCGCAGTCTGGCTGGGCACAAAATCACGAGCCACTCACAGCCTTGTAGATTCAAACAGCAATTCTTTATTCCACGATATATGAAGAAATCAAAAAACTTAACACCAAAAACCAAATAACCCAATAAATAAATGGACTAAGGAAATGAATAGGCACTTCACAGAAGAAATACAAATAATCAAAAAAAATATGAAAAATGTTAAACATCTCTAGCAATTAGAGAAATTCAAATTAAAACTACACTGAGATTCCAGAGCAGAATGGCAATTATCAAGAATACAAGTAACAATAAATGTTAGCAAGGAAATGGGGGAAAAGGTCCATTCATACATAGATGATGGGACTGCAAATTGGTACATCCACTCTGGAAAGTGGTATGGAGATTTCTCACAAAATTTGAAATGAAACCACCATTTGACCCAGTTATCCCACTCCTCAGTTTACTCACAAAGGACTTAAAATCAGCATACCACAGTGATGCAGCCACATCAATGTTTATAGCAGTTCAATTCGCAATACCTAAACTATGGAACCAGCATAGGTGCCCTTCAACAGATGAATGAATGAAGAAAATTTTGTATGTATACACACAATGGAATTTTACTCAGCCATAAAGAGAAATGGAATTATGGCATTTACCAGTAAATGGATACAACTGGAGAATATCATGCTAAGTAAATAAGCCAATCCCCAAAAAACAAAGGCCTAATGTCCTCTCTGCAATGTGGATGCTGACTCACAATATGTGGGGAAGAGGGAAGAGGGGAGATTCAGTGGTTTGGACAGTGGGGAGTTGTGGGGAAAGGAGCAGGGATGGAAATGGGAAAGACAGTGGAACGAGTTGGACATAACTTTCCTATGAAAGTTATGAATATACAATCAATGCAACTCCACATTTTTTAAAACCAAAAAATGGGAAGTTATACTCCATGTATATATGGTATGTCAAAATACATTCTACTGTCATGTATAACTAAGAAGAATAAAAATTTAAAAAATAATAAAAATAATATGCTCTAATAAAACAGATGTGGTGCAATTATAGTCAGAAATAAACCTATCGAAATTTTAGTATATATCATGAGAATGTTAAGGATGGCCCAATCATGATTAAATCCAATGATCTAGCCCAAATATTGCATTACTCAAAAACTAATTCTTTTGCTTATTATAGTTAGATTTAGGCCCCTGGGAAGGAGACATGTATTAATTAATTATTACTTTGTAACAAGCTACCAAATTCAGTGCCTTGAAAATAATTTGGTTTTGCTCAAGTTCAGCTCTGAATTGCATTGGGAATTGGGTCCAGGCTGGAAATGCAGCAGCTACTCAAGGAATAACCTTCCACCTGGAATTCATGGAAGTGAGAAGATGAGCCCTACACAATTCAGGTCTCTATCATGACTCCTAAACTCCCTTTCAACAAAGACAGTAAGTTGTATGGCTGAAGAATTCTCTGACTACAGTGGGAGGGAGAGTGTAATAAATATTTTCTATATAGGAACCCACAAAATTATAGTAAATTTTTCTAAATAAAAACCCCAAGGATTCTTTCCAGGTTTCCCCCTTGTCTGTGTGGCCAAATTCATTCAGAATATATAGCTGCATTTCCACATTAATAATATGATTAATTTATTCATTTTTTCCCTCAGTATTCACAAATACCTTTAACATGTGACAGATACTCTTTAATTACTGACCAAACACTTGTGAATGAAAATAGACATGACGCATACTCCTTAGAGAATACAACTTAGCTGGCACAACAGAAACTAACAGAATCATGTAAAAATATATAAAATATTTGCTATGAAAGGAGCCATGGAAGAGAAATACCTGGTTCCATGACAGCTTATAATATAGGCCCCTAATGTAGTCGGAAATATAAAGAGACTCTTACCTAAGTATATAAGTATATGATAATTTAATAGAGATCTCAACAAACTGAAGAAGCACATGAGGTGAAGATGAGATTACCTCACAGCCTTAGAGCAAAACATAAGAAAGTACATGCAAAGACCAAATGTAGCACTTTACAGGAACTGAGAGAAGTATAGTAACTGGAGAACAAAACGCATGAGGGGACAAAATTGTAATTTAGATTAGTGCTGTCTTTTAATAACATCATGCCAGAGATTTATATAATTTTTTATTTTCTAATATCCATGGTAAAAACAAAACAGGTGAAATAATAACATAATTATGTTATTGTATTTATGACATATAATTATATTATAAATATTATAAATATGTTATATTAATACAACTATATATTATAATTATATTTATATTATTATCATAATTATTATAAATGCATTATATTGGTATTAATACAACTATATATTATAATATTAACATGATTATGTTATAATTATATGATAATTATATAATGTTATTATATATTAATATAATTTTGTATTATTATTAGGGTACTAGATTGAACCCATGAGTGCTCTGCCACTGACATATCTAGCCCTTTTCATTTTTATTTATTTTTTTAACATAGGGTCTCACTAAGTTGTGCAGGCTGGCGTTGAACTTAAAACTCTCCTGCTTCAGCCTCCCAAGAACTGGGTCTACAAGCATATAGCACTGTACCTAGCAAGGTAGAATTAATTTTATTAACATTTTATTTAAAAGAATATATCTAAAATATTTTCATTTTGACATATAATCAATATTAAACCATTAATTGTATCTTTTAGATACTTTTTTCATTCAAAGTTCCTAAAAGATAATGTGTATTTTACACTTGTTAGGTAGGTTATCCAGCCATGAGAAGGTGGGTAGGGGAAGGACAGTGAAGGGTGATAACATGAAGAAATGAGATAAATGCATCAAAAAGAGCCAATAGATTAGAGGACTGCAGATAACAGAAAACTCTATCAAAGCAGGTGAGCATCTGTAGAATGGGAATTGGAATGTCCAACCCTTCCAAAGTCCAGATAATTATAACACCTTAAGGTAACGTTTACTTGAAATCACTGGGAATGTTATCAAAGCAGACAGGATTCAAGAAAATGGAGCATGATAAGTCAGAACTGCCCCAGCCAGTTAATTATAATCTCTTAATGGAACTACTAGTTCCTGACTAAATCAACATTATCTCTTGGGACCAGATTGCCACAACCTTCCCTTGTCACCAAAACTTTGCCACCCACCCATCCAATCCATGTGACAAGGACATCATGACTTTCACAAAGAAAGTTTGAGGGGTATGAGAAATTGAGGCAAGAACAAAAGGACTCAAAACCTCAAAAACCCCCAACTCTGTCAGGGCCACATTGATCTCTCTAAGGTCAGTTTGTCCTGAACATTTGTATTCCTAGTCTTTCTAATAAAGATACCACTATGTGCCTGAAATTGTTCCTACAAGATTGCAGGTACTAGTGGCTAAAAAGATTCCCATGATCACTCTGACTCCATGGGTCTTCTCTACATCACTTGGAGCATATCTCAATTTGTTCTAACCCCATATCAATAACCACATATGGCTAGTGGTCATCATATCGGACAGTACACATCTAAATTATGAAAATGAAGCACTTTTAGTCAATTTTAAAGATGACCCTTGTTCTAGAAATAATGACATGATGCTGAAATTCTTAAGCATTACCTGCATAAGGTAAATATATAGTAGACAGATGATCAGATTTTCATTATGAATAGATCACTGGCTATGCCAGGGATAGAAAGAACTAAACAGATTTCAGAGATATATAGGTGGTCAAATTGAGCTATGATGGATTAAATATGGGTGCTTAACACAAATGAACATCCCATAATTTTCTGAACTATTTAATAAGAACAATAGATTACAGTTATGATAAGAGGATGACTATAGGTTCAATTCAGACAATGAATATGGATTACATTTCAAATATTTAAAAGTAGGGATAAAATTAGTGACTAGCTCTACCAGTTCAAGTTTAAAGAACACTAGACTACAGATACAATTTCATGTCATTTCCCAGTGACTGAGGAAGACAGAGGCATTCATAAAATAGCCCATGGAAAAATGTGTAGAGTAAGAAATGAAGAAAGTTGGCTCTAAAAAGATTATAAGTGCCTTGCATTCTTTTCTTAGTCTTCAACTTTTTAATTGGAAGCATTCTCTAGAATTAGCATTCTCATTAAATCTTAGGATGGAAGCACGGAATGCCAATGTGGAGGAAGAAATGAAAGACTAGAAAGCCATTCTGTTTGCTTAAGGGGGAAATACTGAACACTTAGCATATGCCTGCATCCATCCTCCACTTCTTTTAAGAGTAATTGCTTGCAACTAGTCTCAAAGTATTCTCAAACAAATACAGAATAAATCTCTTAGCTAAGTGCCTTCTGCATGCCAAGGTTAGGAAGAATACCAAACAGGATTAAAAATAATGGGATTAAGAAGAAAAACCATAGTTTTCCATGAGAAATAAACAATAAATTAAAATATTACTAGCACTAAAGTGTGAAAGAGGGTTTTTTAGATTTTTTTAAGCAAAGCAGGTGAGGAAAAATTCAGGCTGTTTAATTTCTATAATTTTCTCAATTGTGAATAATTTATTCTTTTAAAATTATACTAACTAAAATTATACTAATTATACATAACTTCATTATGTTCCATATACTTGCAGAAATAGAGAGAAAATAATAGGGACAGGACTTAATGTCCCGAATCCAATACTGCCTTTCCTATCCTGTAAGATTCCATCTTCCCATAGGATACTTTGAGGAAATATCAGCCATGAGGATATTTGTGCCAAACTCAATTTTGACATCTTATCCAAACACCACTGCAGACCCTTTTCTCTAGCCATGGTACTTATTTTATATTATCAGTTACATATGCTTCAGATAAAAGATGCTCAACCCAAACCAGCTTATCAATAAGGAATATATATATTATTTCACATAATTGAAAGATCCAAGAGCAGGATTGATTTCACACAAAGACTCATCAGAGACCAAAAAATGTTATCAGAATATTTGAGTCTCATTATTTTGGAAATCCTCTTTTCAGGTCTATTTTCTCTAATCAGGTAAGAGACTGTAGCCAAGAATTCCCTGTTCAGCCTTATTTACACAGGAAGGAACTAAGTCTTTTCTAAGACACTACCAAAGAAACTACTCCTCAGTATGAAGGACCACTGGCATTCTGAAATTTACATAGAAACTGTTAAGATCCTTTTAATATCATTCTCCAACTCATAAAATCTCTTTCCCACAAACTTATCAATGCTCTCGGTAGGATGCATAAGATGACATCACTTTGTAACCTGTTCTGTAGATATATTAGAGTAATGTGGTATCCAGTAGAGAAATTAACATTCTGTTGCTATGTAATTCTAGCACCATGATATATATGTATGTATGTGTGTGACATATATACATATGTGTGTGTGTGTGTATGTGGTCAAAATTTAATCACACTATTGCTCAGATTAGCAAAGAAAATGCAGTATGTACATTTTCATATAACTGATATGATTGGTTGTGATCTGATCATCTTTTCCCCACAATTTTCTTTCCATCAAAGAAATTTAAACTTGTCAAAATCACCACAGGATGTTCACACTTAAATATTGTATGTTAGGGGTCAATATATTCAGATGTAATTCTTTCTCAGTGCTATGTTAAGTAGTTTGATCTTTTTGAGTCTTCTTTTTGTAAATATCAAGTTTTCTGATGTGTTTCTCTTTCTCTATTGCCTTCTCAGACATGGTATATCTGAAAGTACGGGGGAAGAGCCACTCATATGACCTCCAGTGGTAGGAAAGAGTGAGTCTTGACTTAAGTTCTTGAGTGTCTTCTGAAATGTCCAGACTGCTGTTCAATTGGTTGTTTCTGTCCAGTCCCATAAATAGTGACAGTAAATGTATTGTGATCCTACTAGATATCCTTTAAGATGTGAGTTACCACCACTCCAATAGAATCCTTAATGTCTGGCATTTGTCTTTAGTCACAAGCAGGCAAGGCAGCCTCTTTGTCCCGACTCCAGCACCTCTGTAGCTGCTCAGTGGTACTTGGGGGAAATTCTGCACCTCCTATCTGACATATGCAGCTGATAAGGCAGCAAAATGATGGCAGCCTCATTTACCCAAATCCAATGCTTTATTACCAAACTCCAGTTGACAGGGTCACATGTGTATCTCCTTCCTAGTGTGTTATATGGAGAGAAATCATAGTCACAATTTTTTTCCGTATTTATTCTCAAACTAATTAACATACCAACTCCCATGCCTCATCCAAAAAATTTTGACTTGAAGATGTGTTATGTACCTTTCTTTGTCTGCATCTGACTTCCTTTCACCATTGCCCCTTCACCCCTTGTCTGAATCCACCCGGTTGGAATGCAGTGAGCCATTCATATATTGCTTCTCTTGACCAAGGAATTCTGTCCAATAGCCTTGTCCTTTTTCCTAGGTCGTATTCAACCTTAAAGGTGTTAGGGCCAAATTTTTGATGCTGAAAAAAAAATTATGATCACCCTGTGGAACCATTTTCTTAATATAATCAAAAGAGGAGGAAATTTCTTCTTTCCTTCCTCAAGCATGGATTTTAAGATCATTTTCACAAAAATGACTATCAAAACCCCTTTGTCCTTCAGGTTAACAATCATTATTATGTGTATGTCACATGCATATGTTTTTTTTTAATTTGATACTATTTATCTCCTATAGAATTACTAGTTTAAGAAACTTGCCCAAATTCACCTCAGCTGACATAAAGTTGAAATTCAATTCAAAACTGTTAATCTCAAAGCTGACCCTCTATGCCACTTGAAAGTGCAAGTTTTTCCAAAGAAAATGCACAATTTATCTACTGACTTTGCTTCCCAATACCTTTTGAAAGAATAATTTGAAGACATCCTAGCTAGCAATGATTTGGCTCAATGTACAGGAAAAAAAAAATTGGTTTTGTTGCATCTTTTGCAGTCTTATGCCAACCCCAGTGTGTCTATGTCTCTGAAATGGTCCATATGATTTACAGAACCAAGTAAAATAATGACTGGACCCACATAACTAGATAAAGTGTTCCTCCAATTGTGTGTAGAATTCTGCTCAGGCTACCCCACATTTAGAGCTTTGTTCTCTGAAAGCCAGTGTTTTTCCAAGTACTGTAATTCTTGATCAACTTCTATGATTTTTGCCATAACCTGATTTACTTTTATTATTAGCATTTAATTAATATTTTATATTTGAAAAAACTTTAGGTTTTCAAATACTTTCTTTCTTTTCTTTTTCTTTTTGTGGTGCTAAGGATCAAACCCAGGACCTCACACATGCCAAGCATGCACTATACCACTGAGCTAGCTACATTGCCAATTCATTAAATTTATTTTTAAGACAAACTGAATATCATTACTATAAAAATTATAGAATTTATAATACATTGAAAATATACTAATATTATTATGTTTCAAAATTTAAAAAATAAAATTCAAGCAATAAACAATTTCTTAAAAATAATAAGTTTCAATAACAGGAATGGAACTAATTATAATTAGAAATGAATTAAAATTTGTTTGGATATTCTAGTTTTGTTAAAGATATGAAGATAGTTGCATATTACTGAGTTTTTAAATTTTTAAAATTTTTATACAAACCAGAAGTCAAACTTAGAAAAATTACTGGATTTCAGCTAAATCTAATCTTCTTACAGTCTTTATTTTTGTACTCCTATTGCCCCCACCAGCCAAAGTCTTTACAACCCTGCATCAGAGCCTGCTGGGTGTCTGTGTCCATGGCTGAAGTGGGGCTTTCTGCTTTCCTAATGAATATGTCTCTCACTGGCCAGACCACACAAACACACCACAGGATGCCACCTGAGCAGGTGCTCTACATGGCTTCCTAACTGAACTCCATTACTAGATGTCTGGTATGGTGAAGTTCAGAGGAGAGATCCTCAGTTCAACAAGAAACACAGCCCAAGGTCTGGGCTGGCATATGGAAATTAAAGACTACCACTACTGTATGTGCTTAGGAGATGGGATTTGGAGATTAATGCAGTGTCTGGGTCTTGGGGTCATGTCTACCACTTGGCTGTCATCGGTGCAGGGCACTGAAAGGTGACTTGGAGTAACAATTGGGCATCTGATGCAGCCAAACATATTCATTTGGAAGAAAACCTACTTCCTTGTCTCTTTTTTCCAAGGTCCAGCCCTGTAATTCCTGTATTAGGACAAAATCATGAATCAGAAGTCCTTTGCCATACATAAAAGTTCTATGGAAGACAAAGCCCAGAAGCATTGGACTTCCTCAATCTTCTGCTCATTGTTTCCTGCCTTGACTTCATAGTAGAGATGAGAGTATGTGTTGGGGAAGAGAATTAACTGCAGTGTGCCTCTTCAACATCCCCTTTTCCACAGAATATAGTAGATGGGGTTTCAGAAATGATAGAAGGATGAAACTGACCTCAACTTTTGTGGCAAAGGGAGTAGTAAGCCAGTGCATTTCCTTCTGTTTAGCTCCTACACAAAGAGAAAACAAGTTGCCTAACATGTCTAAAACCTAGAGCCACAGTCTTTGATGATGGCTCTCTAATTCTAATGTCCATAAATACATCCTTTTCTCCACTAAATTAATGATATCCTCCTAATATAACATGGTAGCGACCACTACTCATTCTGAAAGGTGGTAACTCCCCATTCCAAATTATCCCGTACATACTATGATTTTTCTGTGAATTCTCAATCACTTATGAATGATTCTCCATTAATGATCCTTTTGTAGATTAATCTCAGAAACACTCTCATAATATCATTTTCAAAAGCACTAAGGCATGTAGCTTTTAAGATAAAATATTTGTCCTCCTACACAAAATTATTTTACCTACTAGTAGTGCTATGCATATACCAACTAAAGCTCACTGACAAAGGCTGTATACTTATGGACAATTAGTGTTTTGCTTTTGGAGATACGTATATTTGTGCATATGTATTTATATGAGATAAAGACAGGTATGTTAGCAGAGTTGTATGTTTGCATAACTTAATTGTTTCCACCTGAATCAGAAAGAATATCTGAACTCTACCTCATAGTCATGGATCATAGGTGTTAAAGGCAACCAGGTCTTGCATATAAAGAACACTCTGAAATGTTCTTTAGATCAGAGTACTACAGCTTAATATAGATGGCCCAGTATTTCATGTACAACTTCCTCTTCTCTTCTCTTCCCAATCATCCACTTCCCACCTGACTACAGAATAATATAAACAGCCATTCTGTCCTTGGAATACATAATGCCAGTTGCTCGAGAGGAGAAATAAAAAAAATAATAATAATATTAGCACAAGGCCAAATGCTGAGGCAGGATTTTGTTCCTGGATCAAGTAGAGTGAAAATCTGAGGAGTATTGAGCCTAATCCAGAACATGCCAGTCCTCTACTGATGTCTATGTCAATAAAGCCAGACCCAACAAGTGCATTATAGTGCAAGAGACCAACACAGATCAAGGTAAGAAAAGCTGAAATGGGTGAAGAATGGTACATGACAGGAAAGCATGACTACTCAAAGCCCAGGTGATGACCCATACTTTCCAACCATAAAGGGCAGAGGAGGTCTTAGAAGAGCAAAAAGATAAACAAGTTATTGAAAAGATATGAGGTTTTTTCATACAAGATCTGATAAATTCATCTGTGAGGTTACAATTCTACATGGCTGCTTGACTATTATCTTTTTGTTTTCAAAGACAAGTTATGATCTGTGTTCTCTTCTAGGTCAAATGTGTCATGTTTAATTAAACTTTATTCCTTGTATTGAAGCTGATATATTCTATCTGGTCATTGCATCTTTGTAAGAAAAGGAACAAATCTCTGGGGACTGCAGTCAGTGCACTTGAGGTAAATTCTGGTATGAAGGTGATAATTTAGAAATCCTCAGAAGCATTAGAAATTGCCAGAGATCTTAATGACTGAATTCTTAGAAGTCAGAGAAACTAAAGATTGTGCATCACAAAAAAAGAATAGCAAGTGAAGTGTTGATGAATTTTTTAATAAACTTGTGATTTACTATTTAGAATGCATTTATTTCTACTAGAATTCAGTGAGAAATTAACCCAATATATCATTTTAATGAATTTATGACTATAATTGTATATACATGTGCTGTTTACTAACTATAAATTTAATATATATGATGCAATATAAATGTAATATGGAAATTCAATTTCCACTGTAAGTTTATTTGGTTACTGCAATAACTACTAAATTCTTAGGATATCAATGGAACAGTTTTACCTTTTCGGTTTTAGAGTTTAAGTGAGTAATAAGTGAACTGTGAATACACTTTTTTATAAAATTTTGATTTAGCATTTAAAATGCTAAATTTAGGTAAAAGAACAGAGGTTCAGCTAATACAGGACTTGTTTTCTCTCGAGATTTGTCCATAACTATCTTTACCAGAAGATTTTCACAACAACATAATCTGCCCAGATAAGGGCTCTTCCACCATCAACAGGACTTTGTGCCATGAGGCCACAAAAAATGTCTAGTCCAAGAATGTAAGACCAAAGCAACTTGGCAAATGAATTTCAAAAGATGGCAGGAGAATCTTAAAGTGAGATAGGACACTAATCTGAGTAGAAGTAGAATATATGAAATGGTTCATCATTAGCATGCTCTGGGAAGAAGAACCCATTTCCATGAAATTAGATAAGAAAAAAGAAAACTTAAGTTTTAACAAATTTGGTAATGTCATGTGTAGATAGGCTGAGAATATAGAATTCTCAGAGCTCAGATGTCAAAAGTGCTGACACCATTCCCTAGCACTTTTCTATGGCTTCAGCTGAGGCTCTTGAGAAAGACAGAAAGCACCATAGAAGTCCTGAGTGCTTTTCTCCCTCTATGATGCACACATGTGTACGTTTCTCTCTCTCTCTCTCTCTCTCTCTCTCTCTCTCTCTCTCTCTCTCTCACACACACACACACACACACACACACACACACACACATACTCTCCAACATTTCATGTATACTTATTGCATCCAAAGCAAAAGCCACAAGCTGCTAAGGAGAGGGAGGAAAGTCAATGTACTAAAGTACCAAGAATAATCTGTTGCTCCTTGCGAAGGAATAGAACCCAAAGTCCTCTGGTGCTGGGGCAAGGAAGTGAAGTGAGGCAAAGACCACAGCTTCTGGGAAACAGTAAAAATAAAAGTAATCTACCCCACACAGAGAGAAAATAACTACAAGACACAAAAAAATCTAATCAGAAGGACCTTTCCAAGAACATAAGTAACATTTATAATCCATTTTAATAATAGAATACCATCAACCTGCTTCACACGGTCAAAAATATATCAACAGATGTTTTTATCAAAAAAGATATGTGAATGGCATGAGCACATGAAAAGGTACTCATCATTATTTTTTTACTGCAATGAGATCACTACACACCTACTAGAATGATTTTTTTAATTATCACAATAGAAGACAAGTATATGAATAACTCAAAAGTTCATTCATTATTGGTAGGAGGTTAAAATGACCCAGACATTTTGAAACGTTTGGTAGTTTCTTACAAACACAAGCATATATACCCACACCACAGAATGTAAATTCCATCCCTACATATTTATCTAAGAAAAATTAAATCTTGTGTCTACTAAGAAAAACATACATGGCAATATTTACAGCAAATTTATTTATAATTTCCCCAAAGTGTAAACAGTCCTTGTCTCCATTAATTGATCAATGGATGACTGGATCATGATGTGTATAAATGAAATTGAATGCTTATTCATCAATTAAAATGAAAAAACTACTGCTGTATTCAAACATGGATAAATCTCACAGAGTAATATATTAAATGGGAAAAACTAGACACAAGTACAACTTTGTGTCTATAATTCTATTTATAAGATTATGAAAAAGGCCAAACTATGGAGACACAAACCAGATCAGTAGCAGCTGACAATAGGGAATAGTTTCACTGTTCAATGGCCCAAGGGAATTATGCTGACTGATCATGCTTCCTCCCACAAAATGGAACAAAACAAGGGGAAAACAGTAGTTATTTCACTGCAATCTTAGATGCAGAATATTCAAGTGTAGAAAAACTGCTGCAAAAACTTGCCTCCTATGCAGATTTTGAGCCCAGTTTAGGAAGCTACCAGGTTATTTCAATGTTCTATTGTCCCAGAGATAGAGTTCAGTGTATACTGTGCTCTCCCCACTAAGACTCTTGCTGCATGGAGCTATCTTGAGACTCCATCCAGGGTACTATGATTAGCAAGGCAGCTGTCCTCAGCAACTCCACCAACCCAGCCCTGAGAATCAGCACTTAGGCAGCCCACCTGAGCAGCTTGACTTGCAAAGACCTCTAGAATATCAGTGGCCCTGTTCACCACCCCTAAGTCCTTGGTTACAGTAAAGATGCGCCACCAATGACCCCTCTTTGGCTCTAGAATGTAGCCAGGAAGCCATCACTGAGTGATTTTGTCCACAAAGACCAAGGGAAGCAGCTACTTGGGACTATACACCCACCCTCAGCCTTGGAAAGCAGCTGGGCAAATCTCCTTGAGCAGGGTGATAACAGAGACATTAAAAAGTCACCTGCGCAAGTCTTCAGACTCTGACAAGTGCCCTATCTGAAAAGTACCCTATCTCAGCCCAGTGATGTAGTTTGGCCCCTCTGAAGCTCTCAGCCATTAGCATGCACCTCAGCCTACTACCGGACATGCTGTACCATATCCTCCTAGGCCCACTAGGGTGACTCTGCCCACAAACATTCTGGGAATCTAATGGGTACTGCATATCCATATCCAGGAACACTGTACTCAGAGCTGCCAGCAAACCCATTCTGCCTAAAGGAGATGCAACCCATTGGCAGTGTATCCTCACAGCACCTGTAGTTTAGGACACTGAGACATCCGCAGAAACTGCTTACATTGATTACAAATGAAAAAACCTACACAGATACTACACCAAAGTACCCACCTGGAGTCAAAGCTAACCCAGCAAATGTAAGCACTGCTTGAGGACACATCACCAACACAAAGTCCTTTACAATGAAAAGAGCCCTATAAAACTGGCAGAGGCACCTGACCCAATGGGTACGCAAATACCAATGTAAGGGCACAAGAAGCATGAAAAGGCAAGGTATCATGAGGCCTCCAAAAGAATACAAAAACACTCTAGCAGCAGAACCCAAAGAAAATGAAAATGATGAGTTTTCTGACAAAGAATTCAAAAGAACGAGTTTAAAGAAATTTAATGAGATACCAGAGAATACAGACAGACAATTTGGAAGACAATTCGTGACATGAATGAGAAATTCAGCAAAGACAAAGATCATAAAAAGAACCAATTAGAAATCTTGGCACTGAGTAACTCAATAAATAAAATACAAAATATAGTTGAAAGACTGAACAGCAGCAATGATCAAGCAGAAAAAAAATTCTGAGCTTAAGATAGGTTTTCTGAAATAAGCCAATCATATTTTAAAAATAAATTTTAAAAAAAGCATAGAAAGCCTTCAAGACATCGTACTCTATTAACCGAGCATACATTTGCATTATTGATATATCAGAGGAGAAGTAAAAAAGGAAGAGAAAAATTCATTTAATGAAATAATTGCTAAAAGCCTTCAGATCTTGAGACATATAACCAGGTCCAGGAAACTCAAAGGACCCCTAATACATTTGACCAAAGAAGATCCTCTATGAGGTATATCACAGTTATACTACAGAAAGTAAATGAGAAATCTAAAAATAAGGGAAAAGCATCAAGTCATTGATAAGGGACTTCCCATTAGAGCAGCATAAACAGAACTGTTAGAAGAAACTTTATGGACCAAAAGGGAAGGGTATAATACAAAGTCCTGAAAGAAAAAAAAAAAAAGTGCTGACCCAAGAATACTATACCTGGAAAAATTATTCTTCAAAAGCAAAGAAGAAAAAAGACTTTCCAAGACAAGCAAAAATTGAGGAAATTCATCACCATTGTGATCGATCAGCCTTACAAGAAATGCTAATGGGAGTCCTACACTAGAAACACCAGAATAATAACAGCCATTGTGAAAAACAAGTGATAGTACAAAACCCAACAGCAGAACAGAAATGCAAGAGATAAAGAGAAGAAAATTAAACTCTAAAATACCACCAAACCACAAATATAAGACAGAAAGAAAAAATTAAAAGACAAAACAGCCATAAAAATTATCAGAATGACAGGAGTATGTCTTTGCTTATCAATAAAAACCTGGAATGTAAAAATATTAAATTCCCCAATTAAAAGATACAAATTGATTAAATGGATAAAAATCTAGACCCAATGATATAGTGCCTACAAGAAACTCACTTCCTGTTAAAGACACACACAGACTGAAGGTGAAGAAATGGAAAAAGATATGGCACATGAAAGAAAACCAGAAACATGCAGAGGAAGATAATATAAAAATAAAGTTAAAAACTGTAAAAAGAGAGAAAGAAGGTTGCTGTGTAATAATGAGGGAATGATTTCAACAACTGAAAAAATTATTATAGATACACACGCATCCAACACTGGAAGACCCTGTTATATGAAGCAAACATTATTAGATCTAAAAGCAGGAATAAACAATGGTACAACAGTTTTAACAGACATCCTTGTATCAATAATAGTTTATCAATGGACAGATCATCCAGACACAAAATTGATAATGCAACATTGGTCTTTAACTATATTATAAACCAAAATGGAAACTTTTAGAACTGATAAATTCAGGATACAAATCAGTAGATTTTTTTACACACCATTACAGATAATTAACACACAATTACAGAACATTTCATTCAACAGCTACAGAATACACATTTTTCTCATCAGCCCCTGGAGCTTTCTCCAGGATAGAGCCTATGTTAGGCCACAAAACAAATCTCAACAATTTTAATTGAAATTTCAACATATATTTATCTGACTACTATAGAAAAAAACAGAGATCAATAGCAAGGTGAATTTTAGAAACTATCTATTTACATGGATGTCAAACTACAGTCTCATGAATCACCAATGGATCAACAGAAAAACCAAAAAGCACATAAAAATTAGCAATAAGTGTCTGAATTTAAAAAAATACACACAGATTTCAAGTAAAACTCCAATGATATAACTCAAGGAATTGAAAAATCAAAAACAAAGTAAACTCAGACTTGGTGGAAGGAAAGAGATAAAAATCAAAACAAAAATAAACCAAATAGAGACTAGAAAATACTAAAGATCAATGAAATTAACACCTTATCCTTTAAGAAGATAAATAACTGAAAATCTTTAGACTCAGCAAAAAAACAAAAAGACCCCAAAAAATAAAATCATAGATGAAAAAGGTGATACTACAACTAGTGCCACAAAAATAAAATGATCTTTAGGGCCAATTATAAAAATCTATACTTTTTTTCTAGGAAAACATAGAAGAAAGGACACATAAAATCTACCAAACTTTAAACATGAGGACACAGAAAACCTGACAAGACCAACACTAAGTGAAGATATTGAATCAATAATAAAACGTCTCTCAAAGAAAAGCCCAGGTCTGGGTTACTTTACTGCTGAATTTTAAACTTTTAAAAAAGAACTAATGTCAAGTCTAAAGTACTTAAAGGGAGAGAATGCTTTCAGACTCATTTTATTAGCCAGTATTATTCTGAAACCAAAACCAGACAGACAAGAACATAATAAAAAAAGAAAACAACACACTAATATCCCTGATGAACATAGAAGGAAAATTTCTCAATAAACATAACAGCAAATTGAATCCAAAACTACATAAAGAGATTATATAAAGTGAACACGTGGGGTTTATGCCAGGGATGCATAATGATTTATTTCAAATTGGTAAGTGTAATATATCACATGAACAGAATAAAGAATAAAATCCATATGATCATCTCAAAAGACAGGAGAAAAAGCTTTTAAACCTTCAAACATCCTTTCATATCAAACCTCAAAAGCTTAGATAGTGAAGGAATGTTCCTCAACACAGTTAGAACTATATGAGATAAACCCACAGCATCTATACTGTATGGTGGGAAGCTGAAATCATTTCCTTTAAGATCAGGAACAAGACATGAACATTCACTTGTGCCATTCTATTCAGTGTTATTAGAACGCTTAGTTAGAGAAATAAGACAAGAGAAAGATATGAAGGACATTAAAAAGGAAAGCAGAAAGTCACATTATCCATGTCTGCAGATGATAGGATTTTATATAAAGAAAAACCTCAAGAATCCACACTCTAAAAGGAAACTTTTAGAACTGATAAATTCAGGATACAAATCAGTAGATTTTTTACACTGCAACAAAATTGCTGAGAAGCAAGACAAGAAAACAATTCCATCCACAATAAAAACATGTAATAGTTAAGCAAAACAATAAAAACATAGTTGAAATAAAAATAATTTAAGGAAGTAAATGATCTCTATGTTGAAAATTACACAACACTAAAGAAAGAAACTGAAGGACACACACACACACACACACACACAAATGGAAAGACATACCACATCCATAGAATGGAGAATTAATATATTGTTAAACTGTTCCTATAACTCAAAGTGATTTCCAGATTCAATGCAATACCTATTAAAGTATAAATGGGCATTCTTTTTAAAAGTAGAAAAAAAAGAGAACTCCTAAAATTTAGGAGAACTCCTTAAATTTACCCTGAATAGCCAAAGCAATCCTGACAAAAAGTGAAGTTGGAGGCACTGTAATACCCAACTAGAAAATATATTACAAGGGATATGTTCTTTTGTTATTCGGTTGAGTTTCTTATTTATTTGGGGTATTAATCCTTTTTAGATGAATAGTTTGCACATAGTCTCTTCCATTCTTTACTCTGTTGATTGTTTCTTTGTTGAACAGAGCTTTGTATTTTGATATAATGTCATTTGTCATTTTTTTCTTTTGTTGCCTGTACTTCTGAGGTCATATCCAAAAACTCTTTGCCCAGACTAATCTCCTGAAGCATTTCCCCCATGTTTTCCCCCTAGTAGTTTCATAGTTTCAGGTCTTAAATTTCTGTCTTTAATCCATTTTGAGTTGATTTTTGTACATGATGAGAGGTAAGGGTATAGTTTTTCTTTTCTTCTGCGCATGGATATCCAATTTTCCCGCATCAAAGAAGAGACTTTGCTTTCTCCAATATGTTCTTTCTACCCTTGTAGAAAATCAATTAGATTGATGGACAAATGGATAAAGAAAATAAATATGTGGTTTTATTTCTGAGTTTTCTGTTCTGTTTCATTGGTCCATGGGTCTGTTGTTACGCCAGTAAAATGTGTGTGTGTGTTTGTTTGATCCCTTTGTAGTATAAGTGAATGACCTGAACAGACGTTTCTCAAAAACAGATAGCTGGCAGGGTAGTACACATCTCTAATCCCAGCTACTTTGGAGGTTGAGAAGAGGGATTGTGATTTTGAGGCCAGCCTGTGTAAAAGGTGATTTACAGAGACTCTGCTTCAAAATAAAATACAGAAGGACTGGGTAGCTTGTTAGTAGAGCACTTACCTAACATAAGGGGGACCTGGTTTCAATCCCTTGTACTAGGGGGTGAGGGGATACAAATGGCCATCAAATTTATGAAAATTTGTTCAATATCAATAATCACCAGGGACATGTAAGTCAAAAGCACAGTGAGATATCATCTCACCCCAGTTAAAAAGTCTATTATCAAAAAGATAAATACAAATGCTGGCAAGGATGTAGTGAAAACCTTTCATACAGTGAGAATGTAAATCAGTATAGTCATTACAGAAAACAGTATGTAATTTCCTTAGATAAATAAAATACCACAACTGGGTATATAACCAAAAGAATTTTAAAAAGAATTCAGAGACATCTGCATTCCCATGTTTATTGTAGTACTAGTCACAATAGCTAAGATACAGAATCAAGTTAAATGTTCATTAATGGATAAATGTGTAAAGAAAATATGGTATGTCAACATAGTGAAATATCATTCAGCTATAAAAAATGAAATTCTATCATTTACAACAACATGGATGAAACTTAAGGACATTATGTTAAGTGAAATAAGTCATGTTCAGAAACACAAACATCCTGTATTCTCTCTTATATATGAAAGCTAAAAGGTTGATATTAGAATGAAAAAAATTAAGGAAGGGTGTGAGGAACAGATGGATAGAGAAAAGATGGACAATGGGCACAGGAGTGTAATTGAACGGGAGGAATAACTTCTAATGTTCTATAGCACAGTATCATAACCAAGGCTGACAACAACTAATGGAGTATTTCAAAATAACAGGCAGAAAAGATTATAAAAGTTCCCAACACAGAGAAATTATGTATATCTCAAGGGGCAGATATACCAATTAGCCATATTGATGTCACACTGAATCCCATCAATATGTAAAATTGCTATAAGTCAATTAAAAACATATTTGAAGATATAATAGACCTATATACCTCAAATGGATGAGTGCTGTTGTACAAAAATTTTATCTAAAAAATTATTACATCAAAGAAGATCATTCATGATTTAATAACTGCCAAGTTTCATGGCAATTGGTCAGATGTGATTAACACCCATAGCACAAAAGTTAATAACTAGAATCAACAAATGGGACTTACTCAAACTAAAAAGTTTTTTCTCAGCAAAAGAAACAATAAGAGAGGTAAATAGGGAGCCTACACCCTGGGAACAAATCTTTACTCCTCACACTTCAGATAGAGCCCTAATATCCAGAGTATACAAAGAACTCAAAAAATTAGACAATAAGAGAACAAACAACCCAATCAACAAATGGGCCAAGGACCTGAACAGACACTTCTCAGAGGAGGACATACAGTCAATCAACAAGTACATGAAAAAATGCTCACCATCTCTAGCTGTCAGAGAAATGCAAATCAAAACCACCCTAAGATACCATCTCACTCCAGTAAGATTGGCAGCCATTAGGAAGTCAAACAACAACAAGTGCTGGCGAGGATGTGGGGAAAAGGGTACACTTGTACATTGCTGGTGGGACTGCAGATTGGTGCAGCCAATTTGGAAAGCAGTATGGAGATTTCTTGGAAAGCTGGGAATGGAGCCACCATTTGACCCAGCTATTCCCCTTCTTGGTCTATTCCCTAAAGACCTAAAAAGAGCATGCTACAGGGACACTGCTACATCGATGTTCATAGCAGCACAGTTCACAATAGCAAGACTGTGGAACCAACCTAGATGCCCTTCAATAGACGAATGGATAAAAAAAATGTGGCATTTATACACAATGGAGTATTACTCTGCATTAAAAAATGACAAAATCATAGAATTTACAGGGAAATGGATGGCATTAGAGCAGATTATGCTAAGTGAAGCTAGCCAATCCCTAAAAAACAAATGCCAAATGTCTTCTTTGATATAAGGAGAGTAACTAAGAACAGAGTAGGGACGAAGAGCAGGAGAAGAAGATTAACATTTAACAGGGATGAGAGGTGGGAGGGAAAGGGAGAGAGAAGGGAAATTGCATGGTAATAGAAGGAGACCCTCAGGGTTATACAGTGGAGGAGGTAGAGAGAGAGGAGGGGAGGGGAGGGGAGAGGTGGGGAGGGGGGAGGGTGGAGGATGGGAAAGGCAGCGGAGCACAACAGACACTAGGATGGCAATTTGTAAATCAATGGATGTGTAACTGATGTGATTCTGCAATCTGTGTATGGGGTGAAGGTGGGAGTTCATAACCCACTTGAATCAAAGTGTGGAATATGATATGTCAAGAAATTTGTAACGTTTTGAACAACCCACAATAAAAAATTAAAAAAAAAAAGTAGTTAATGTTTTATTAAAAACAAATTATATGCCAATATCACCTTTACTATATATAGTATACCCTGTAACTACTCTCCCAGCAACATGTACTTTCTTAATAAGTAGATACTTATGTATATATTGTTTAAAATATACAAAGGAACTTTTCGGAGTGTGTGAGACATTTTAGAATTTGACTTTGGTAGTTAAAATTCTACATACATTTGCCAGAACTCAATGAACTATACAGTTTAAAAGGATTAAAATCATATGTAAATTATGCATCAACAAAACTGAAATTTACAATACAATGAATTGTATAAGACTATAGAAGAAAAAAGTCTTTCAGACATCAGGAATAGGACAGACATCCAACAGTTTGAGAATATGGCATATTATGATTCACTTAATACAATGAGGCTGGAAAATGGAGTATAAAGTTAGCAATGGTGAGAGAAAACTTCACAATGAGAGCAGAAGATGAAAAATGAAAGGCTTCATACATAACACTAAAGAAGTTGGACTTTTATTTATGGCAATGGAGTTATAAGCAAAGAAGAAATATGAGCTCATCTAAAATGTAGATCAGTTTTTCAGACTGAAGCCTGGAGAATAGATTTGGAAAATCAGTACTGGAGTCAGGAGGATTAGTGTCAAAGTGTTTGACTCCATTTTTAAAGTCTGACTGCTGACAACATTCAAGTTCCTCCTGTAATCTTCCAAGTGCCCTCACAACAAGACAAGCTAATATGAAAGCACAAGCAGTTCAGACCACATAAGCAAGCCAAGACTCCTTTTGTTTTTTTGTACCAGGAATTGAACTCCAGGGCATTTAACCACTGAGCAACATCCCCAGCCCTAGTTTGTATTTTATTTAGAGACAGGGTCTCACTGAGTTGCCTAGCACCTAGCTTTTGCTGAGGCTGGCTTTTGAACTTGTGATTCTCCTGCCTCAGCCTCCTGAGCCGCTGAGATTACAGGCCTGTGCCACCGTGTCTGGCTCCCAAAGCTTTCCTCTCACACTTTACATGTCAACTTTACCACCTTCCAAACAATCCCCTCACATCTTCTATTTCTTCTTTATTTTCAGCTTCCATTGTTTCCTCTGTGCTGCTTATCATAATTTTTAATTGCTTTGTTTGATTTAAGCATCTTACATTCAAAAACTGTCTAGATTTGTTAGTGTTATAGTCCCAGTGTGGACACAATGTCTACCCTAACTTGTAGGATTT
This sequence comes from Marmota marmota marmota, assembly GCF_001458135.2. NCBI lineage: Eukaryota > Metazoa > Chordata > Mammalia > Rodentia > Sciuridae > Marmota > Marmota marmota. The sequence continues at coordinate 2,249,360 of NW_026000019.1, forward strand.
TTGTAAATATTTTGATTAGATTAATATTAAGATTTGATATGGTTCCTAGCTTAATATGACCAATTAAGTCAGCAGTTCTTAAATCTGATTTTTACAAACATAAAAATGATATTAATTTCTTTTAGTGTAAGGTCCTTTTGATGCTCAAAAGGGTTTATGAGTCATAGTTATATAGAGAAAACCATCAATATAATTATCTTTTCATAATGATTCGTGGTGTTACTGTATTCATATGAGTCTCTTAAATGAATCAATGTCAAAACTCTTTAAATTTCAAGTCCAAATCCTTGGGCTGTAACTCTCAGCCAAGGGCTATATATAAACTTCTTTAAATCTTCCACTTGCAACATTCTGAGACAAAACTGACATGGAAAGAATAATTCACACTTCTAACCTAGCAACATGATGAATCTGCTTTACTATAAGCAATCAGTTTTGCCATAAAAGGGTCATTTTTTGGGTACCTTTACTTCTTCATGTCAATAGATCATCGTCTAATATTTCAAAAATGTTACTTTTCAAATAACAAAAGTGCACTAATTATTTTCCAATGCCTTCTAACATTTTCTGCTCATTTTTCTCCAGACACAAATCAAATTAGTACATATTCCTGAGAGGTCTAAAGTAAGAAACTTTATTAAATATTTTCAAACCTCTTTCTGAGTTAGAAGAATAGTAAGCCAAGTAAATTTCAAGAGACATTAAAAATAGTCCTAGCAAAAGTTTTGAAAAAAGGAGATGACATAGTCATCTTTAAATATATATGTTTTTACTGCATGCTAATAATACTTGCAAAATTTGTAGAATAAGGATATTTGGTATCATTACTTACGTGAACTACTCACTATATTCTTGAGTGTACTTAGTTCTTAGTAATTGTAACTTAAACATATTATTCTATTTTAAGAAAAACTGGTGAAATATAACTTTATAATTATATGTAATCACACTTATATATTTACAATATATATAATTATTTCAAAGAAATAGAAATGTAGCATTATTACTGTATTCCAAATAAGTTTGTATTTTCATTTGTCACCTAACAGGAAAGAACATGTTAAAAAAAAGTGACTAAAAAATAAGTTATATATTTTAGTGGCTAATGAGAGGTAAAAGTTCTAGATAACACCAGGTCTTTATTGTATTTAAGGATATTTGGCCTCTCTGAAGGCTCACAGTATCTGTCTGTTCACCAAACCATGAGTTTAATTGGGTTGTTTAAGTTTCTATGAATCAGTGTGTATGCTCAAGAGATACAGGATACCTGTCTATTCAACTACTCATGCTTTTCTCCACATTCTATCTTTATTTGTCTTAACTGAGAATTCATCTTACATGATAACCTGAAAGGTTTTAATGAACACTAATCTTTGAACATATGTTCCCTACACTCAAAAATATCTTAGAGAAATGACTTTAGATCCCCCTAAAATGATAGGAAAGTTAGAAGTTAAGGAAGCCAAAAGTAATATAGTTAAAGGTTAGAAAGGATTTAGGAGTTTTTGAAAGAAAAATATAGGCAGATAGTGATGTATTATTTATTTAACTAGCATTTGTCTTCAACAAATATAATTGGGTCTAGGCATCCTTGTGGATTTACACTGAATTCATTAAAAGTTAGCATAAACTCAGAAGCCAAGGCTGTAACTCACATTCTTTTAGAATGTATCAATGAGTCAGAAGTTTTAAAACAAAAAATTCCTCAAGGAATCAAAAGTTCTTAGCTATATTGATTATTATTTCCCTTTTCACTGTCCTTTTAAAATTTAAAAGGATATACAAGTATTATAGAGACACAGGGATTAAATAAAACACTGACTGCTTATTCAGAAAGTGTTCTTTCTATTGCTGCATTTTATTTTCATCTTAATTCTATTATTGTATGCTTTTGCAACCCCCATAATAGTTAATAAAATTTTAATATATAATTTATGTAAAGTGTTCATTTATTTACACACTTCTTTTTTCTTTCCTTTTTGTTTTGCAGTTATCATGATTTCATTAACTTATTTAGCCCTAAATATTGCTTGAAATAGATGTGTCTTGGGGATGTCCTCAGTTTTCCATAGGGAACACACAGGCAATTTCCACCTTCTGCACAGCCCTAGACAGACTTGTGAATTCTTTGTCCCTTACAATGTTTCTTTTTCATTGTTCTCTTCCTCAGCCTCAAAGTGCTTCCCACTGATCCAGCTACTAACATCCACATCTCCACATCAGTGGCTGTCTCTATCACATGATTTTCTCCAAAGTATCCAATACATTTATTCAATACAGAGTAGCCAATACATTAATAAAAGCATAGGTTAAAATGCCTAATAGAGAAAATGTTACTTTTTACCAATGATACATACATAGTAAGAAGGAATGTGGGTTTTAGCCAAGGAAACTAAATGTACATTTAAATATTATTTTTTAAAAAATCAGTCAGGCAAGAAACAATGGATGTGATTTAGGTATGTAATTCGATGAGAGGGAAATAGGTGACCATGGAAGTTCAGCATTTATGATGATCTTGAAAACATTATCAGCCTTCTGCCTGCAGTTCATCTTCCTAGGAGATAAACACCCCTTTCCATTTCAATTTTTTTTCCTGCATAACCAATAGTGTAAACAATGACTCACATTACCATCTCTGTACCCATATACTAGTCATATGGTGAGCCAGTTAACATTGTTGGGTTTCTTTTTTTGTTGTTTGTTGCTGAAGAATTAATACATTCAAGGACATTATATTTCAGTAATACAGAATGATAAAGATTTTTCTCCAATAAAATGGACAATACAATTGCAGCAACATCTTTGAAATGCCTCTCACATTAATTATGCAGCTTTAATATCTGTACTATAGCCCTTACATTCTTTAACAGTGAGACAAAATAACAGTTCAAAAAGATATTGCAATATAACACCAAAGTTCTGAGATATCGAACTGATAGCTCAATCTAATATGAATTCATATACATACACCATGCCTCCTGTATCACCTACGTGCGTAATATATTACCAGGTGCAAACATAATTTGGTGATCCATTAAATTTCAATATGTCATGGATTAATCTCACACATAACAACAAAGTTAATGTGTGTAGATTCTTTTCAAAAATTTTTAATATGATGCCACTTCAGGGTGACTGAATTAAGGTACTTTTTAAATAAATGGTATATTTTTCCATATTGTTTCCCAGAAGTAGTTTATTTCAAAATACTTTATAGCCAAGTGAAATATTATGCATTCTCTTGGATGTAATTAATTACTTTCTGGGTGGTATTCGCTCTTTGAAAACTATGTGTTATCATTTGTGAAATTACCATCTCAATGCATCATTCACATCTTAGTGACAAGAGAATATTAATGTAGTCCTGAATGTCCCTTACAGAGCTGGGAAACCAATTATTCAGAAACATGAGCTAGAAATTTAAACAGGACTTCAGCATCACTAAATGTACTTTTTATGGGGGTGGGGAACATTCATTTAATAACATTCAGATTAAAAATACAAGTTTCAATATAAACTCCTGAGAAATAAATAGTATGGTATGGTTTTCAAGTATTACCTCAACTTGTGATGTATGAATACATATAAATAAGACCACTAAGTATTATAGAATCTGCCATCTACCTATATATTCAGTTTTCTATATTTTAATTCATAAAAATATTCATAAGTTACAGAAATATTTTACAAACTTATAAAACTTATAATTTAGGAAAAACTGTTGCCAAATTACCATGGTATACCAAAGTGCAAAGGTAAGCACAGAATTCTATTAGCACACTCATATTATCATGATTTAGTAGCAACAATGAATGCAAATCTTTTTAATGGAGGTTTTATGTCACATTATCTCTCTTAAAGACACTATTAGTGAGAAGTGAATTCAGTTCTTTTTTGAGACTATCTGAACAAACAAAATTTAAAAACCACTTTTATGCTATGAAATAAGACTGTCTAAATGAAAATAATTAGATAACATATTTTTTTAATTTTTAGGGAATATAATCTTAAGAAGTGAGCATTTAAATTATGAGCATTTTACTAGATGTTTCTAAACTGAAAACTAAATAGGTTTTGTAATGTCAAGTTTTAACAAAGCCTACTCATATTAGAGATAATGATTTGACATATATCTAGTTAATAATTTAGTCAATTTATAGAAGCTACCTGTAATCAAGCTTAAAACACCCAGACATTATTTTGGACCCTGAAACAAAAGTAGGAACAAAAGTAGATTCCAATGTCACATGACATTCCACAGACTTAAGGCCAACAGTAGCCAGAGTAAACATGCAGAGAATAATCTTTATATAGAACATGAATTAAGAATGAGACACCCATATCTTGTCCTGATTTCCTCTTATGAGCATGGTACTCAGAGACAATAATTACTATAATTACCAAATGAAATAACATGAAGTCATTTAAGAAATGTTAGAAATGTTGCAGAATATTAGGCATTACTAGTTATCTTCTGTCAAAAAATGTTGAATGAACACTAAAATAACTGCATTTATGCACTGTAGAAATAAAACCTGTTTGACATAGAATTTATGCAAAAATAAATCATACTCATTCAGATACATATCTATCAACTTCCACAACTTCCAAATCAGAGTAAAGTAATTCATAGTTTAGGATGACCTAGAAATTTGCTGTAATCACATTATTGCATTCTCTCAGATTGATTAGTCTTCATATTTGCAAACAACAGAACCAATCTAGCTAATTGAGCAGATAAGAGTCTATGAAAATATATCAAATAGCTTACAGAATCTCTATGAGGGCCAGAGACTTGTAAACTTACAGTCAGAAAGGCCAGATTCATGTCTAACCACAATGAAGGCCTGCTCTATAAAACACTACTGCCAGTCCAGGACCAATAGCATTTTCTTTTTTGTACTGGAAATTGAATCAAGGGCACTTAACCACTGAACCACATCTGCAGCCCTTTTGTATGTTTCTTTTTTATTTAGAGACAGGGTCTTGCTAAATAGCTTAGGGCCTTGTTAAGTTTCTGAGGCTGGCTTTGAACTTGAGATCCTCCTACCTCAGGCTTCCAAGCCACTAGGATTACAGGCATGCATCACTGCATCCCACCAGGACCAACAGGCTTAAGGAATCAGTAACATAAATTCTCTGAGCCTGTCTCAAGAAAATGTGATGCTGCCTTGCATCCCAGGGATGAATCCTACTTGATCATGGTGTACAATTTTTTTGATATGTTTTTGTATCCGATTCGCCAGAATTTTATTGAGGATTTTTGCATCTAGGTTCATTAGAGATATTGGTCTGTAGTTTTCTTTCTTTGAAGTGTCTTTGTCTGGTTTAGGTATCAGGGTGATGTTGG
>NW_026000019.1:2255498-2282633 GCF_001458135.2 Marmota marmota marmota
AAAAAAAAAAAAAAAGAAAAAAGAAAATGTGATGCTATGTACATCATGTTCCCAGAAGATTTCCCCTTGTATGTCTCAATTACATTTGCTTATTACCCCCTCATTGTGTAATAAGACAATTTACAATGTGTTGTATGTTCAGTCTACATTGAAGTACAGACTCATTCTTTTGGCATTCATTTACGTCCTACTATATGCCACATATACTGCTAGGCACTAATGAAAATGCTTGAAAGGCATAAAATGTTTGCACTTAATTACCTTGTAGCATAATGAGAGGATTTACATGACATCTAAAGATTGAAGGAAAATTTCATATATAGGGAAAGCATAACAGAAAATACTGGCAAAACATATTATATACATATGTATACATACATATGTGCATGTGTATATGTACATATGTCCACGACACTTCTTAGTATCTTATTTACAATTATTGAATATATTTTTAAAACACAGGCAGGCATACTTTAAATATTAATTGTAATCTATTTTAATCACAGACATCTTATATTTATGTGCCATATAGTAGACAGTAAATATATTTTAAGAGATTGAATTGGAAATTTAATTATCAAGGTATTTAACATTTCATGCTGTATTATGGAGCTTTTTAAAAACACATTTTTTAAAATGTACAGATCACCAGCATTTTTCCAACATGCTTATTTTTTAAGATTGAAAGTTATGATACGGAGTGGGAGATAGTTAAAGCCAATCCCCAATGAGCAAATGGAGTAACAAGAGAATAGCCTACCAACTATTCTACAAATTAGAGCACAACACATAATATCTTTCTATGTGGAGAGAGAGAATTTGCTGACATAAAGAAACTCCAGTTTTGCAAAGATACTAAAGGGTTCCCATATAAGGTTGTCAATATAATATCAGCAAGCTATCAAATATAGGGCATTTGTAATTAATGGAATGTCCTGATTAAAAGCTGAAGTAATTGAAGGAAGATGGTGAAGAGAAGAAACAGAAACAGCTTTCTCAATTCCAAATTCGTGAGAAATGGATTTTTAGTTACCTCTATTCCTTCTGCTCTCCATCCAGGTATATTTTAATGGATTCTCCTTTAAACAGAAAAGTCTCCCAAGATATCAACATGTAGCAAGTTGAATAAAACTATCCCTTCCAGTTTATTCTTTGCTCCAATACCTAGTACACTTATATAAAATAATTTTGCTTCTCCCAGAAAAATCTGATATTCAATGATTTATAAAGTAAAATTTCAGATTTTTTAAGTAAACCGTTTTCTCATATATTTTCCCTGACATCTAAGTCTGGAGTTTCAGCTTTTCCTGATAAATACAGAATTACAGATTTATTTAAAATTTTCTTTAACATTAATTATTCTCCATATTAGCAAAACTATCCCTGTTCTTTATAGAATTGAGTACATATGTAGCTCTTTACATGCCAGTTAATCACAGTGTATTTTCAGAAACCATGAGTGATCTTCATTGTTCAAATGATCCTCAATGACTCAAAAAGCACAATGAAAATATATTTCTCCATTTGTTAGAATAATTCCAGAGCCAGGTGTTGTGGAACACACCTTAATGTCAGTCACTTGGGAGGCTGACGCAGGAGTTACAAGTTCAAGTCTAGCCTTAGCAACTTAGCGAGGCCTTCAGCAGTTTTACTAGTAAGACTCTGTCTCAAAAATTTAAAAAAAAATTAAAAATCCTAGGGATGTTGTTCAGTGGTTAATCCCCCCTGGGTTTAATCTCTAGTACCAAAAACAAAAGAAAAAAAAATCAGAAACTGAAGATCAAAGATGACCCATCAATTAGGAACATGCATTCCTACACAAATACATTAAGTATAAATTTAGTATCTATTCACACAAATACAGTAAGTATAAATGCAGTAACTATTTAGATCTATTCGTTTATGGTTCTTATACAAATAGCACAATTCCTACATGGCTCTTGCATAAATAACACAAAACTGCTATTTAAATTTAAAACTGTAATATAAATGTCTTATTGCATGTCAGAAAATATTCAATCACATATTCAAGTTATAATCTTTGTGTGAAATTACTAAAGTTCAGATATGTAGGATTAATAAATCCAATATTATAAAATTAAAACAGAAATCCAAGTTTTATTAAGAAATTTGAGAAGACTGATTTTTACTTGTTTTCCACATCATTCAATTTCTTGAATATTCAAAATTGCCTTGATCATTACTTTTTTGACTTATTTTCTCCACATTGCCTATCACTCATGACAATTTTTCCTTTACAAAGATAAAGAGGTAGAATGGTGCCCAAATAACATAGTGTGACATTAGAAACACTGACACCCAGAATTTAAAAATGGGCCTGAGCTTACCTTCTCCAAAAATAAATTCTGTTTTGGTGCAATATTTTGAAATTGCATAAGAAGTGTGTGTGTGTGTGTGTGTGTGTGTGTGTGTGTCTGTCTGTCTCTAAATTCTCTTTTTGGGGTGCAACGCTTTGAAATTGCATAAGAAATGTGTGTGTGTGTGTGTGGGGGGTGCTGGGGAATGAACCCAGAGCCTTGTGCATTCGAAGCAAACACTCTACCAACTGAGCTATAACCCCAGCCCCAGAAATACATTTTTAATTCAAGGAAGCCAATATTAACTTGACATCATCTAAAAGGCCTCACCATTCTACATACACTTAATTTACAATACAGGTACTATTTTATTGATATAAATAAAAAATATATAATTTGTTCTAACTGCAAATTAAAAAAGAATTAACCAAATTGCTATTTTTAAAACATGAGTGACTTGGTTTTAAATGAATCAAGTTAAGGTTCTAGAGAGCAACTGTCATTAAGAAAGAGAACAAAAGTAGGAAAACAGAGACACTGTGGCAGACTCTTATTTTACTCTTACATTTACTCTTGAATCCAATTCCAGCACAACATAATGAGTTCACCTGTTTCCAACTCCACACTCTACTTTAGCAAAGAGTTATTTAACACATGGTATTATTTGACCATAAGGTTATTGAAAGAACTGGAAAACCAATCTCTAGCCAAATCCCTTTGGCTGGTTTCAACTTAGTTCAAAATGTGAATGAAGTTCTCTTTTGTCCCCATATCTTCTCACCCTAAATACAAACATGACTGATGGCATATAAAAATAGGCATTTGAGACTTATTGGTATAAAGCCATTTTTCAAGTAGAAGATAAAGGAATGGCCCACAAGGTAGAGAATACAAGAAATTTACCAGCAGAGAAAACTTAAAAGAAAAATTCCTTTATAACCATTGATTATGCATGTATTTAATGGCAATAGTATGTGCTAAGCAATAGGAAAACAAAAACCAAAAGCACAGCCCATGATCTCAAGACAGACAGATAATTCAGTAATTACATTCAAGTGTAACTGATGCCATAAAAGGTTGCAAAAGCAGTCTACCAAATGCCAGAAAAAGACTTCCTTACTGCTATGAATGCCCTTGCTTGCATATTCCTTGCCTGTTTCGGAGTTGAATTACCAGAACAGGCTATCACTCATAAAGGTAAACTTGTCATTTCCATGGTAATTATTTCCTACTAGTCACAGTGTCTCACCTAGCCTTCTCTCCTGCTTTGATCCATATGGATCTAATTATATAATTCCATGTCAAGATCTGTCTGCTCAACAAGTCTGTTTTCAGCACCTTGGAAAATAGTAGCAACCAGACCATGAACTTAAGAAGGCAGCTAAGAGAAAAAGGTCTATGTGGGGCAGGTTCAGAACAGTTGGGTGTTCCCAGAAACCAATATCAATTGTGTAGACAGCAGAAAAGGATCCAATATCCTAAAAAGTGTACTGTCAGGAGCAAATACCTAAAAGAAGGGGAAAAATTGTCAAGATATAACTTATGTTTACTTAGCCATTTTTCCCAATGCATTCTATTAGTTTTCTCAATAATATGTTAATGTTTATAAAATGCAAGACTACCTATACTAAACATTCAATTATCTGCAGTGTGTTTGAGAGGCAAGGAACTTTGTAATGATCACTTGATACTAGAATATAATACTAAAAATTATAATAAATTTGAACTATATAATCTGAGATGATAGTATATTGTCACATAATTGTCTTTATGGAACCAGTCAGTAGTTCATCATCTCCAAAGATCACAAGGAGTGGAGGAAAGAGCAAATGTGTGGATACAGCCCTTAAAAGGGACTGGAAATTGGACCCAAACAATCTGGGAGAGCTGGAGCTCAAAGCCTTTCAAGTCTAAGAGTTCTGGAGGTATGCAAAATCAAGGAGGGTATTTTATTTTTGCTCCAAAATAATCTGATATTTGATTTCTACGTACACATTACATACCACTTCACAAAGAGGTTTGGGATAAGAGCAAGATCATGAAGCACTTAACAAAGTGATTTGAATAAAGATGTGAGCACTTTTTTAAAAGTTGCACTAATTAATAAACATATAATTTTATTTTCTTCACTGTGCCCTTTTTCCTTTGCCCCATCTTCTAGTGAAAAGAAATTCAAAGGAAATAGCCTTCCGGAAATGAGTAACAGCCCAGAATTTTAACTTTTATTAAAAGTGATTTTCTGGCCTTAATTAGAAATACTTACTTTTCTCTCATTATTCTTTCTGTTAAGACACAACTAAAATTTTGAGTTCAGGATACTTGCAAGATAATATATGGAAAATACTTGTAAGGATATGTTTACTACTTCAAATTTAATTTTAGCTTCTATGGTAATGTCAGTGATTAGCTAGGTGAAGTGCTATTAAGTGTAGCAAGCTTGTTACAAATACTTCCCAAAGGATAGAAGCAGAAATACTAAAATGAATTATTCAAGCTGAGAATTACAAAGGAGAGGCTGAGAGTCTCTCCTCACTAAGCATTAGCAGGTAAAGTCATATTCACCTCAGTTCGTCCAATAAATAAATAAATAAATAAATGGACCTTGGTATTGGTTTCAGACTTATTCTGAATGTTAAACTAATAATTTTTTCAAGAACTAATTTGACATAAAAGCACCTTCAACTTCTTTGTAGGAAGCTGAACTCAAAGTTCAAGAAATAAAATCATTTAGAGAATATTTTGGACCAGGATAAACGATGAAGACCAGAATCCTCTGACAGAAAGAAGTACCAATTTCAATTTGCAGAAAAGCTGCTCAGCTGTGAAATGTGTCTTTCCCCCAGAAGCCTCTGTTTCCCTGGCACAGAGCTCACTCAGTATCATATACCCTGGCTTACCTCAAGTAAAACAATAAAATGTGTGCATGTTCCCTACTTGAAAATTATCCAGCCATGACTACATTAATTGCAAAGCCTCGGTGACTTTATTTTCACTTTGAATATTTTCTTAAATTATCAGCTCAGGTATTTTCATTTGGCAGTTTTTTATTCGTCATATACTTAGCCATAAATCTCTGAAATGCTACTTTCAGAGAGAAAATGGCATGAATATTTCACATATTTACTCAGCAGTCAGTTGACAGGCCTGGTAATTTCATCAGTATTTACAGTATATTCTTCTGCAAGAGACAAAATAAATTTGTTTTCCCCATTCAGTATAATTTAGTTTTATAAGAATGCAGTCTTATGAAATATCACAGAACAGTTTATGGCAGAAAGTACAAAGGAAAGTAAACCATTCCTCACTCGAGTGTATTAACTCTCAGGTAACAAAGCAAAGCACACATCAGAGCTTATAATCAAGGAGAGGGTGAATAAGGAAAATAGTCAAAACATTGTCCCAAACTGTTGGTGAATAGGAGAATAACAATCAACCTATTATAATTTTCTATTATATGATAAAAATATGATGTAGGAAAATGAAAATAGTCCTGCAAATCAGAAAGCCTAGGTTCAGATAATAGGTCCAGCATTTGCTACAGGGCCTTGGGGAAAAGTTACATGCCTTCAGTGGGATTCAGTTCCATTGTTTGTAAAATATTAAAGTATCAATGTTTTAAAAATATGTTTGATGCTTTAAATATACTATAAACTTATGGAGCACCACAGTTCAACACACAGTAGGCTCTCAAAAATGTATACATATAAAAATTTACTTCTATTCTGACTGTAGTACCCTTTTTCCCTTCCATTAAAGTGAACCATTTCTATTCCAGGGCATAGAAGGAAACAACTATGAAAGAGACCCTACCTACCTTATATGTCATCTCTAATAATTTTTTCCTAAGATTTCTTTAGGGAAAAATAGTCACTCATGTCTGTCAAATAGATTAGATCTTAAAAGTATATCATTAGTGATTTACATATACACTTTTATAAACCTTGACAGTTGTTCAGATTTACAGGATATCATTTAGGAGTAGAAGTATAAATCATCATCTTACAAAAATAATAGTTAAATATTTTTAAGGTTGCCTCCTTTCAATGGATAATAAATAGTCAAGTTATTGAACCACATTAAATATTATATCTGAGGAAGAAGATGAGGAGATGGGGAAATGATTAATACAAATCAAGAATCACTGACATAATTATCTGAGGAAATCATATGCAGGATGAGAACAATTAATAAAAAGCACATGATTAATAGTTATTTTTTAATTATTGCAAGTATCCTGATATCATAGGAAAGGCACTGGATTAGAGCTAGATTCATTTGAATTCAATATCTTCTATCTGCACATAAACTTATTCAATTCTATCAATATTTTTCAACTTAAATTTTGTTATATAAAAAATATAAATAATCATCCAGTCTGCATATTTCAGTTATATAATCTGAAATAAGTGTAAATATAAAGTATATGAAAATGATTTATAAATAGTAAGTAGTATGTAATTGTAAGCAATTATATTATTAGTGCTAGTGATGTTAAACATCTCACCCAGGGAAAGATAGAAAAGGATTCCTGTCATTTATATGAGTGTACTACTACCACGAATGGAAATGCCATATCAGGGAAGAAAAATGGACATATTCTGAAAGATCTTTCCTCCAACACTACTGTGTACAAATCTCTTAATTCCATTTTCTCATTTGTAATTTAGGGGTCATAGTCATTATTTAATAAGGTTGTAGATTGTAATTGAAATAGCACACTTTAATAGCAGATTTCAAAGCACGTAAAGCATTCTTTCAAAGCTCCCATTTTATGTTCACTTCTAAAGCCAGTTCTAACATCAAGCAAAGTGATGAAGAACTTGCCTTCAGTGACCCAAATCTCTCTCCACTCCAGGTGAACAACCTATTGTGTCCCTCCTAGATCTTGACCCTTTGATAATCACTCTGCCTCCCTGCATTCAAGAGTCTCTTTAGTTATCACTCAACATTTATGGAACACTAGTATGAGCCAAGCACAAAATGACTAAAATAGCTCCTGGCCTTGACACTCTCCCAATAAAAGCAGAGAGGTACCTAAGTGCTGTAAGCAGAGGAGAGTCTGGGCAAAACTAGCAGATGTCAAGGGAATGACACTAGTGTGTGACACCACTTATACACACGGAGAATTTACTTATCAATTTCTCCGGTGTCCCTTCTTAACAACCAAGTAACTCTCATGGCTATTTCTTTATACTTTTGATGAGTTTTAGGTATTTGGTCATATCTAATCACAGGAACTTATATTCCTAGTATTGGAAAAATTAGGTCAGACCCCACTAAGAATAGCATGTCTAAATTTAAAATCACATTTAAATGTTGGATAGTGAAGATCAATGTAGTTCCTCTACTTGGACATCAGAAAGAGGATGAACAGAAACAGAAAAGGAGCATTAACCTTGATGATATGCTTTAGGGACATATTTTGGTCATTTAAATTTTCTAATAGTGCCATTAACTTGTGGAAATTAGCTCATTTCATTAGTTTTATGTTGATGAGACACAAGTAAGAAAAATCTGGGTGCAGAATATCCTTTTTTTTTTTTTTTTTTTTGAAAAGTCATTGTCAATACTTCAATAGCTGAGTCCTTCATTGAACTTTGTGTTTAACTACCAAATTTTAGAAAATTTTAAGAAAAGTGAGAGAAACATGGAAAAGAAGACATTTGAGTGTGAATTTACCAAGGACTTCCTACACTGGAAATGCTGCACATTAATGGACAAAATGTGAGGAATTAGGGGTAGATCTCAAGTGACAGAATGATTTAAGAGAATACTAAGCTGCTCTAAAGCTTCATAAACTGAATAATGGCACAACATAGGAGCTGCAAATTTCAAGGGAGCTAATCTAGGGTCATGTAAAGAAAAATCTAGCATAAAAGACACCAAGAACAATTTCACGTCTTTGATTAAAAAAAGATTACCATAGAATTCTAATTCTGGTAGAGATATATTACAGGAGCATTAAGATGATTTCTTTATATCAGTACATATTAGATTTTGATTTAGTTGATGTGAAAAAAATAAGTCCCTCCCAAATACTGGTAAATATGGAAGGAAGCCTATTAAAGCCTATTAAGTGCAATGTATAATAATGCAGACTTTAAAAAAATAAATATACATATATAGTTCATATATTTTCATATGTATACTGACAGCAAGAGCCACATATATAAACCTGTGTAGCTTGGCATATGTACAAATGCAAAAACTTAAAACAGGACTCATTATCATATACTATTGGTTTCAGAATATCTTAAATCCAATGGAATTTAAAGAATATATTTCTCAGATTCTTTCACTTCATTTGTTAATTTCCTTCTCAATTTCATTAATGTATTTTTGTCTGATATAAATACATATTCTCTTATTTCACATTCTTTCTATTCTTACTATTTTTCCAAAAAAAATCATAATTATTTAAATTATTGTTCGGCGATCATTAAGCATTTCTAAGCAAATACAGACCTCAGACAACTACTGCTTAAGCTCTATTCCCTAAATGTTTATAACTTTGGAGCTGAATATTAACTATCAGTATTGAAGAAGGCCGATACATAAATGGATAGATAACAGACAACTCAGAAACTTTAGATGTTTGGTGAGCTTTTTAAAAATAATAATGGTGGTTATGATGATAGAACTACCATTTATTAAATGCTTACAGTGTTCCAAGGATTTTGCATTTGTCTCATTGCCCTTCAACCACAACATCATGAATTAATTACATTTAATGTGTCTTGTAAAGAATAGACTTAAGGCTCATAAAGCTCATGTCTTGCTTGCTTTGTATGTGGATAACCCAAAATTTAACCTCAGTTCTACCCTAGTCCTGATATTCAGAATTCTGTTATTGGTCATGCTGTATATTCCTTCAGACTCCTCATTATCTACTTGGTTGGCATTTACAAGGGAAGAAAAAATATCAAAATTCATGAGCATATTGTTAATCTTCTAACTCAGAAACACAAAGAACTCCCCAAATTCATGTTTTTTTTCTTGTGAGAATATTTTTGGAGGTAACAAAATTTAAGGGTTATCCTCTTCAGTTTCCAGGGTTTACTTCAATGATATAGGTTGCATTTTTCCCCTGCAATGCAAACCATCTCATATATCCAACTTCCGTGTAATTGGAACCCTGGAGGACATGCCTCTCAGCAGCGCACGCTTCACATTTGGAGCACACAGGGCACCAGGTCTCATTGACAGCATAACCTTTTTCTCCTGTGAGCAGTGACATGAATGATACAGGAAATACTACTGGGAACAGTCAATGAGAGACAGTTGGCACATTTTATTCTTTGGAATTGAAGGTCTGTAACCTAAGGGATTATATAATTGTGAAGGGAACCATAAAATTCCTGGCTCTCTTTAGTAGTGAGAATTTTGTTTTTCTGTTAAAGCTTGTAATGAAAACTTTCATACTACAAGCATTTCTATTTTCTTTTCTCAGACAAGAAACATTAGTGCCTCCAAATGTATACATGACAAATTAACTTTTCTTCTATGCATTTAATTCTACTAAGATCAAACACAGGAAAACCCTTCTAACAGAGTATGTTAGTAAACTTTCTCTTACGAGAATAAAAACCTGAGGTAATCAATGCATGAAGATGAAAGTTTTACTTTGGCTTAATGTCTTAAAGATTCCATTTCACAATTGGTTGGCCCCATTACTTCTGAGCTTGTAGCGAGGCAGCATACCATGGCAGAGGAAGCCCCTCACTTCACTGCCAGGACACAAAAGAGATTAAGGAGGGGACTGGGATCTGAAAATGTCCCCAGTGACCAAAAGACCTCCCACGAGCCCCCACCCCATCTTAAATACTCTACCTGACCCAATAGCAAAAATTTGTATACCAATCCTTTTATACAAGGGCCTTTGTGGGACATTCCAGATCCAAATTAAGGAACAGAAACTTTGCAAAATAGGTAACTGGTTATCATAAGCTTGGCTTCTCTCATGAAATAGCAATAAAAGAGGAAATCTCTGCTCCTTCAGAATTTGTGGGTGCAAAATATGCATGTTTTTCAGATGCATTTTCAGATAGAAAAAAGGGAAAGAAAATAAGCGAGGCTAACATTATCTTGCATCATATTAAGGGGGCTGATATGGGGATAAACAGAAGAAGGAAGCTGGAGAAGTCCTACTAGATTTACAGGGGACAAGGGACACATCCCAATTGACCAGAGACAGGAAATTGTCCAAAGCACATATCCCAAACAAACTGGGCATATAAGATCTCCAGAAATGTTTATTCGGTTGTTTTATTTGTTTATTTGGTCTTTTGAGGCAATCGGAGAGAGAACAAAAGAATCAAGATCTACCATAGCCTGAGAAAACTGATCAGACACTGGTTCAAGTTAATGGAGATCACTGCTTCCCTCTTGTATTCCCTCCCTTTCCTTATTCAAAATTCTGGAGGATGTTCCTGTAGCCTAACACAGAGAGGAAAAAGCAGTAGAAGTACTTCACAGGATCAAAGATAGGAAGTCTACTTTCTTGCCTTTTCTGAAACAAACTTCAACAGGTATGATTAGGTAGAGCTAAGTTGCTTTAACTTTAAATGAAGGTGTGATAGTAAAAGCAAATGTGACTCCATTTTGTTTTGTGACTCCATTTTGTAAAACAACCATGCCAAAGTAGAAGGGTCATGACTGGGGCAAGATGTTCTTTTCCTTTTTGCTATAGAAACCTTTAAGAACATGGAACTAACTAATGGGGGCATTGTTTCTGCAACTAGGATAACCAGGCACTGTTTCTGTAACTGGGGTGACTGGGCTAATTGTGATTGGCTAAGTGTTCCTCCACCTGACTGCACTCTCCTGCTTCTGTAACCTGGCTTGCTTGCATTAGCTGGACCCCCAAACATCCCTTTTGTGGTTTTCAGGCTTATAAAGAGAGTCCTTGCAATCATTCGGGGCTGATCAGGAGAACAGCTTTATGTTCTGGTCAGCCTCCACGGGTGTGCTTCAATAAAGGCTTGATTCGATTATACATGAGTGATCTGGAAGCCAATTTATGAAACCCTGGGATGAAGCTTTAACTATAACAAAGGAAGGAGGGTTTTATTCTTATAGTAGACTATCTATGAAAATAAATATATGTGGATTTTTAAAGAGCCACAGGTCATCATAATATTTCATTATCTATGGGTGATCTCCTTGCACTTTCCCCAACCCCATAGCTGTCAAAAGCACTGGGTTTTCCTGAGGGCAGAAAAGAATTTGAGCTCCAAATGGGTTGGAATAATACAAAAGAAAATGAGTATAAGTAGTTTCTGTCTATACACTAAATATTCTGCAACGCCTTTATGACACCTTCTAAAAGCACTTTGTCTACTTTGCCATGAATCCCCTGTGATGGTGCATTTGGGGAAATTTCTGCCTCAAGCCAGATACCTTTTTTTTTAAATTAAGACTATGTACCCTATTTTACCTGCATCTCTTCACTTCCTATTTTGTATACCTCAGGTTCTATGCCTGCTACTTAGAAGAATAACTAGCAAAACAGGTAATGCAAATTAACTGTTACTCATCCTGTTCCTCTAATTAGTGATCTGCAGAGTTTCTATGTTTCACTGAAGAAAGTGTCAGAGGAGAGCTTTTGCCCTGCCATCAAAAAAAAAAAAAGAGATTAAAAGAATTTTATATTTGATTTGTTGTTTTATGTGACATTAGTACCAAGTCCATGCTTTCCCACTATAAAGATGTATGCTACTTAAGAACATAGGAATGATGCTAAGATGTGATTTCTCATTGTTTATTACTGTTCATGTTGGAAAGAATTAATTGAGTTCCTTTAAGTCTATTGATTAAAATTTTTGAGGGAGAAAATAGTATAGGTAAGTTGGAATATTACCTTGACAAGTACACAGCCAATAAAGAAACTTTTATATATTTTCTCTTTGATTAAAAGACAATTGTTGGTGTTTAATGAAGAAGATTTGGTTCCAAAATATTTTTCAAGTGCTCGCTGGGATTTAAAAAAGAAAGAAAGAAAGAAAGAAAAATTAGAATTTTTTGCCAAGAACTTTCAGTCAAAATGCATTTACAGATATACAAATTTTCTCATGGCTTTAGGATAAAGCACAATTACATTCTTTGAAAATCAGCCACCTGGAAAAGATAGTACTAGTGTAAAAAGTTAGACTGGAACTCTTCACACCTGAAGACTTGCCCTAGTTTTGCCACTAATTCTGCAACTTTGAAAATCAGGTTATGTTGCTATGGCTCTTTTTATACTTGTTATATTAAATCTATTTTTATAAGTTTGTTCAGATCCTTCAGAAATAAAGAAATTATACAGTTCTTTCATTCTCAAGTTAATATACATGTATTCAATCTTGTCTACTTCATAAGTTCTTAAGACGATCAAACAAGAAAATATATATGAACAAATTTATAAAAGTAAAAAGCATAATAAAAATGCTAGTAAAGGCTAAATTTGAGAAAAACTCAATATATTTTCCAAATGTATTTTACATGAATTGTTTTACTAATTCTCACAACAGTCCAAATCAAGTTTACTTTCATAATTCTATGTCCACACAGATATACCAAGGACATGTAAGCAATAAATAGTTGCCTTGCAATTCATAGCAAAAAGTCCCTTATCTAGTCCCAGAAACATAGTGACAAAAAAAAAGTTGACATAGAATTTGAGATTAGAACAAAAATTGTGAATTTAAAAATGCATTATTCTTAAGTTTAAATCTGGGTTCTTTATATAGTCAGCTACACTGCCTTGGAAATGCTACTTGTCGGGGGAAAACAATACCCCCCATGGTTAGAAATTAAAACATATGCTTGTTACAAAAGGTAGATGAACAGGAGAAAAATAAACTCATCAACATGTATATTATATATATATATATTATATATACACCATACATGGGAGACACCCACGGAATGAGTGGTTCCCAAAGAAGCAGCTATGAATTTCAACTTACAGAGCATGTTCAACAAAAAACGCTAAAACTTTAGGAAAATGACAAGATGTTTAAAAGCAACTTTGAATTCCTACAAGAAATACCCTATGGAAAAGGAAAACAAATCTCAGGTAAAATTAAATGAATAAGAACTTCTTAATATGAATTCCTGTGGGTTATCTCAAGACTGAAGAGGGTTCTAGAGCTTTCTTCAGTCATTAACCTTCATTCTTTCTAATAGGGATAGAGGGTTGGCATGCTATCACTAGTCTTTGTAAATCTGTGTGCTGTTTTTAGGCACATAGAAGAAGGATAGAGAGCTCCTCTGAATCTGCTGCTTCTTAAATGTCTTCAGCTCAATTCTTCATATTTTTATGAGGTATATTTTGGTTCCCCATAACCTCAAATAATGCAAGTGAAAATAACTGATTCATTAGGTGAATAAATCAATAAATTTACTATTTTTAAATATATAAAAGATAAAAATTTTGCATATCTGCAGAAAAAGTACAACTGATTCATAGATGACAGATGTGATGTTAATTATAAAATGTTGTTTGGATTTAGTGTAAGGATAGTTTGTGACTTAAAGGCTGCCAAAACAAACCACATGAAATTAGGATGTGAAAACAAATTGAGGAAGACACATTTTACTATTTATTTTGGTTCATGGTTTTAGTCCATGGTTGCTTAGCCCAGTGGTTTCCTGGTCTGTAGGAGCAAAGTACATTATGGCAGGAGAATGTGGCAGAGGAGCTATGTACCTCATTACAACTGGGAAGCAAAGAAAATGGAGTCCCAATATCCCCGTCCAGGGGATTCATCAGTGATCTAAGTCTCTCTTACCAGGCTATATGTCTTCTACCTCCCAAAAGCACCACAGTCTGGTGACCAAGCCTTTAACCATGGACCTCTGGCAGATACCTATTCACACCATCGCAGTGTTGGACACTCTAATTACATACAAGTTCTTGTTTACAATTATGTGATTTACTTAATGAATTGTTACTCTACTTCCACAAACTTATTTAAGTAAATTTTACAAACTATTCTCCTAGAGTCCCTCAAGCTAGTAAATCAATCCCCCAAATAATTCTTTATATGATATTTCGCTAATTGCTTGGCTGAATTCCTTCATTCCTCTTCCTTACCATTTGCACCAACTAAAAGCAAACTCAGCTTCAAAGATTTTCACATTTTCAGAAAGAGCAAAAAGATTGTATTTCCCATCTTGATGAAGAGTTCACAAGCCTGTGAGAACTGAAGAGCTGAGAACAAAGCCCTGCTGTTTTGAAAATTGTGTATGAACCCCAAACAAGGTATGCCATCTGATCTTGTCTGCTATAGTGTTTGGTGCAGCTTGGTATAATCCTTGAGTTCCTTTTGTAACCCTTTCTTTCACATTGCTGCACAACACTGATGTTATTATCATGCATTCTTACACAATACATATAGCAGGGGTAAAGAAATGAGTAAACACTGAGTTGAGCACCGAATATCGTATCCTTTCATTAGAAATCCCAAGAAGGCCTGTGGCACCCACAGAAAAATGAAGATAATAAAGGCATCTATTTGCAGATCAATATCCCATATTTGAATTAGATGTATATGATGTTCCTAATGATCCTGATTCAGATGACAAATTCAGTGAGGAGGAAGCACAGAAATTGGATTGACTTTTCATAAGCCAATGTAGCATTTCCTCATTAAAATGTCAAACATACTATACCCAGCTTCCAAAGAATGCTGTTATTTGTTTGTGGATTTCACTTCAACAGTGTTACTAGTTTTAGGCTTACAATAAAACTGCAACAGTGGGAGATGGAACATTATCACCCAATATAGATTTCAAAAAGCCTCTACAAATATCATTAGTTGCTAGAGGCACATTACCCAGGTCTTACTGGGTTTTATATCACTCTGAAGGGGAAAGTAATATGTTTTATATGTCTATTAAAATCTCATTTCCAAAAGAAAGTTTTCAGAATAAACATACCTAAATTAACAGATCTCTTTGAATTACCATATGTATGTTTCTGTTCTACTGACATTGAAAACATACACGTGGAAAGTGGTAAGGATCTAGAATGATACAAAAGCCCCAAATCTACCTATGCTAATAATTCAAAACACTGAGCTACAGCATCACTGCCAGTGTTACGAGGACTCATAGGAGGCTATTTGGGATGTGTAAGTTTGTGTAGCTTATGCACACGCACAGGCATAAACTATATTCAGAGAATGTGAGCTTCTCCTTTAGCTCTGAGGGCAGAGGGGGAACTGTGTATCCGTTAGTTGTATGAGTGGTTTAACAGGGCAGGTATTTGCTCAGCTGCTTGAGTATAGCAATTCAGATTCCAGATCATTATCCTGATTCCCAGTCTTGGCACTTCAATCTGTTGATTAGAATAAAACCAATATGAAAATGGGGAAACCACGAGAAATCACAGCGGGAAGATTCTTATTCTCTCTTCTATTATAATAAACCTAGATTCAATAGCACTTCCTTAAGAGAAATAAGACAAGCAGTGACAAGTCTCCTGGGAGAAATAAAAGACATCCAGTTGGAACAATCACGAATGACTTTCACAGTCTTACTAATGATCAAGGGTGCTACATTAAGCCATTATGGGGTGGGGGTGATTTCTTAGGCAGAAAATAATGTAAGATGGGAGGGAAGCAAAAAAGGACCCGGAAACAAAGAAGTAAGGGTGACTCCTGGGTTTGGGTGAGCTACATAGGCCTAACTGATATGGAGATTATCCAGGTGTTTTCATAATAATGGAGGAATAACATCAGTTTCAGTCTCTCAATCTTTCTTCCCTCCTTTGTTACCTCTGTTATTTACTTCATTTTTTTAAGCTTTACTTTGTTTATCTTTATGTGGTACTGAATATCAAACCCAGGGTCTCGCACGTGCAAGGCGAGCACTCTGCCGCTGAGCCACAACTCCAGCCACCTCATCCGTTTTTGCTATGAGAAATCTACGTTCATTCTCCCTTTTGGAAACTGTGCAACATGACTGGTCACCTGAGGAGAATTAGAGCCCCTCTGTGGTCTAGGTAAATGCTTTTGACGTGTGACACCCAGCTCCAGCAGGATCCTCTATGGGCTCTTGTCAGGCTGCCACCTCAGGGGCATGCTGCCTATCTGAAAATATTGAGAAATGTTTTTTCTAAGGCCTGGAGACAATAATACTTTATATATGCACTTTCATGTATCACATGATACAGTATCTTTCTTACTCTTCACAATGACTTTGTAAAAATAGTTATTATTTGGAGTTTTTATTAGTGATCAAATTGAAATTAAGTCCCAGGAGAACATTACAAAAATAAGCTGCAAGCATGGGTTTTTGTATTCATTCCATAAAAACAGTTGACAGTTTGCTCAAGCAAAATTTTCTTTAAGTTCCATAAAAGAATCCTATTTTTAAGTAAATAGTCACAGATACATTCCTTTTCTTTCTCCTATGCCAATTGTTATTCAATTCCTTTCATCTTTGATGCCTCTTTCCTTGCACAAATGCTGTTTCATTTTCACTAATGAAGAATAAGTTCCTTTTTGCAGTTTTCAGAACTTTCACATTTCTTAATACAGTGTATATCCAGTTATGTATGCTGTCATTTGATCATTTTTATTATTGTTGTTTTGTTTACAGAGGAATTTTGACACTTTGCATAAAAATAATCTCAGTGTGCATACAAAAACAATGCAAAGTCATTAGGAGGAATGGCTCGGTGTGCCTGTGTATGACAACAAAGATTTAATTGTGTTCCAATTTTTGCAGGCTAGCAGAGTGAATATTCATCTGCAAGAATCCCTTTTATAACTGCTTCCCATTAACCACATCAAACATCCAATATAGCATCTTTTTGTTATAGTAGTATTATTTCACACATAAAAAGCAACAGTTGTATTAAAATTCATGCCCCCTATGTTAAAGATGATCCCACATCTATAATTTTATTATCAAAAGGCATTGGTGTCTAATGGCTTTTAGATAATTACATTTCCAACACAATTACACTTATCAGCATAACAACCTATTCTGAAAAATAGTAAAGAGGCAATATTTACATCAATGGTGCTTTGAAACTAACATTTTCCTTCAGGGATACACAGCCACAGTTTCTAGTCTTTTCTCTTGACAGGTTATAAATATTCTCAGAAGTAACAGTTTTGATGTTTCCTTAAAAACTGGGGGTAGAAAAAAAAGGGAAAGAATACTGGGGCTACATGTATTTTCGCATAAATTTTGCTATCACATTTGACAGTTTAATTATATTGTTGTTATTTGCATTTCTCGTGTTACTTCTTACTTTAGAGTCCTAGCTAATGGCTTTCCATAAAGTGATACTTCATAGTGGCTTTTGCTGAATGAAATCTTATCTTAGTTTCTTGTTATGCTAGATAAATTCAATCAACAACAACCATATGTTAAGAACTTTGAAGTTTGTTTGTTAGAATCAACAATTTCTGAAAGCCTCTATTCTTGGTTATACATAATACATGTCTGCAAATCAAAGAGCATTCCATAACAGAAAGGGAATTTAGAGAAATGACTATGAAAATGTACTGGGGAAAAAGAATAAATTGTGTTCATATGTCAATACAATTTGGAAAATGCTCATACACAATTCTCCCTCCAGCATCAATTATCTAAGAATTAGAAACATTTCTACTATGCCTCATCTCCTCCAACTTTTCCACACTAGAATCCAAAGGTAATTTGATAAAAGCATAAATTATTTGAATATTGTTTTGTGCTGTTTCATAAATGTTGATTGCTGTCAGGCTCTAATTAATATGAAACATATTATTTTAGACCTATTAAGGGATGAGTAGAATAAACCTAAGTATCAGGAGGAACAAAGAAAAATCTGATGTGCACTAGCAATATTGCATTTTCTAATTTCCCACTACCATCAGCTCTGCTAATTGCATTCTCTCTGTGCCTTGCTACATTTTTGTGATGCTGAGAAAAACAGAACAGCTTAATAGGAGGCCTTCTGGGTCCTTTCTGAGTTCTAGAACTTAAGCATGCATTTAGTACCACTTGGAGGACTTGTGAAAACACATATATTCCTGGTTCTATCCCCAGAATTTCTGAATCAGGGGTGGGGCTCAAGTATCTGTATTTCTATCAAATTTCCAGAAGATAAGGTTGCTGCTGGGTGGAGACTGCTGCCTGAGAGAAATCTCATGAAGAAATTAGACTCTTCCTAAGAGCAGCTTGGCCAATTTCCTGTTTCTAGCATACTAACTAGATAATTTTCAACAATTTTGTATTCTCCCTTCCCTTAAAATGACTCCAAGGGAAACGGAGAAATTACAAATTGGTCCTACTTATTTAAGAGCTGAGAATAAGTAAAAAGGCAATTCCCTTCTTCTGGGCAGGAAGGGAAAAGAGAGAAAGAGAAAATGAAATAAAGAAATATGTTTTAAGAATTTTAGACAGAAAGATGTCTCAGATACTAATGACAGCAAAAGAAATGCACTTTTCTTTTTTCTTCTGAAAAGAGGACTTAAGGAGAGGACATCAGAATCTGTCAATTCTAATGATTTTACAAATCAGATCTATTGTCCTCACATAATTTTTCTTTTAATTCTCAGCTGCCACACATAAGTGTTCAATTAGGATAATTTGTTGATAGGCTCATTAGTAATTTCATTTGGGGACCTCTGATTGAGTTCCTTACTCTAATTAAAAGAAAAATTCCTACAAATCTTATTTCATATGAATGCTCCCATCAATGAATAATTATAATGCTAATCAATTTTAAATAGAACATTTTTAAGTTGAAAACACTTCACAGAACCCTTTCTGACTGAATCAGACAAAATTTTTCTATGTTCATCTACGAATACACCACCAGAGAAACTCCACATCGTGTACAACCTTAAGAGTGGGATCCTAATAAGTTATACTCAATGTATGCATAATATGTCAAAATACACTCCACTGTCATATATATCTAAAAAGAACAAGTAAAAACCAAAACCAAACCTTGTTTACTTTTGGTGGAATAATTCAAACAAAGGCATTCTAACTACAGCAAATATGTACTGCCTGTTATAAATATTCTGCAATCTCACCTTAAAATTTTATTTCAGATTTTTTTATAGTGAAAGCAAACTGGATATTTAGAGTTAGCCAGCTGGACTCCAGATGATACCAATTTTGTTGGCAACATCCAAAGCATCATAATCAGAAGCCAGTTGAACATATGCCTTCTCTCATCAGGTCTTATCTGGGTATTGGCCTTAACCACATCAATGTCAGAAAGCCTCTTCACAGACTGTTGCATCCGGGTGCTGTCTTCTCTCTTTTTCAGGCTGATCCAGTGCTCAAGCAGAACTTGATGATGGCATAGTGGTCTGCCTTGTTTCTCCTGGAGTTGCTCTTTTGGGGGTATTTGGGCACCTCCAGAACCACAGTGCCCCCTGGGCCACCAGAAGATGGGTGACATGCAGATTTTCTTTTTGTGGCTATGGATGCACTCCAACACTGCCTTCTTAGCCTTCAAAGCCTTAGCTTTGATATCAGGAGGAGCTTCCTTCTTTGCTTTTAGTGTCATGTTGGTAAAAAGCGTCTCCATTTTTCAGACAGTATTAAAAATATTTAAAACATGTAGACTTGTAGTAGGTTCTCACAAAATCCAGAGCTTTCTACTGTGAGCTGACTCTTTTTCTAAGCCACAGTAATTTCTCAGACCAAAGCAATAAAATGGAAGATTGCTCTATCCACCTGTTGGCTGTTTATTTGCTTAGAATCACCCATATTTGGCACAGTGCAAAGAATGAAAGATGCAATCTTGCACTTAAAAGCTGACAGTCCAGATGGGAAAATGACTAGATAGCTACATCAAGTCAGAAGGGATAAATGAGCCTCTACTGCATAGAAATTAGAGTAGGAAACACTGATGTGAGTAGCAAGCGAACTTCAGTCTTAATGTGGATAAATTAATAATGTAAGCTGCAAGGACTTCACTGGCAAAGTGTGTCTGAGGTGGGACAATATCCTGTGAGTTCAAAAGCTCAGCATTTTAAGAGGGCTAGACTAGGGATCCAGTGTTGGTTTCCATCCTTTTACCTCATTGGAGATATGGAATAGAATGTGACTTCTAAATTTGTTATTTTTCAAGTTACAAGGTATTAATAGTTAAAAAGAATTAAGTGGCAGATAGAATTGCCCATGTATGTGAGGCAAATTGAGGTCTTAACAAATTCAGCTATTTCTTTGTGGCTTAAAATAATAACAATAAATATTAGATATTTTAAAATGGTCTCTCTCTGGTTGAAATTAAGTAAGTTTGTGTTTCTCTCTTGTTAATTACCTAGCTATATTCTTCTGCAAACCCTGTGCTTACAGACTTTACAGGGCTTTTGTTGGTGTGTTTCTGTCCTTTTGGAGTGTTTTTATGTCTTAATTATTCTTGTTTTGGGCAAGGTAGTATCTATTTATGTTGCAAAGATTAAAACAGATTGTATATAAAATGTATGTTGCTAGCTAAAACTTTATATCCAGATATATCACTGTGTATTATCAAAATGCAAACACTTTTCTGGGCCCATAAGTGTGGTCTATATGTGTGTGAAGATAATATTGCAACTCTCACATTCGATGATATTAAAGCAGCAGCTGCTAGTCTGTGTTTCTGAGTTTCTGGCAGTTTCCATAAAGATGAAGAAGTCCAAATAAACCATTGGATATTTTTCACAGAAGTGTTTTGCAGATGTTGGCAAAGAGATTGAGTCCCTTGAAAGGGACAAATGTGCATTTTAAAGTGTATATAGAAAGATGAGGCCTCAGGCAGGCACAGCAATGGGACAGTTTTCAAAGGAATAACATTTCTATTTGTTCTGCCAAATCCAAAGAGAAAAAAAAAAGAGTAAAATAGACCCAGTAAATAAATTTTGCTCAACTGATGGTCTTCAAACAACTCTTCTATATGATACGCATACTTTGTCTAGAAGAAAATACACAATAGCATAGAGAGAAACAATATGTACCTACACACTGGAATTTCAAAAACAGAATCTGCTTAAAATAGATGAGGCAATGCTCATAACTCTAAGCAACTCATAACAAGGCATATTTTATAAATTATAAATCTTCAAATAAATGTATTTACAGAATATGGAAAGATTGTGCATAGTTTCATTTGTATAAAAATACAGAATCTGAAGTTAGGACAAAAATATTTATTATTAAATGTTGCTGCAAACTTTGGTCATGTAAATAGTTCTAATATAGCACCACATTGAATATGAATTTAGTTAACCTAAAATGGTATATTAAAAAAATAAATAAAATGCATGATAAATAAAATGTGAGAGTATTTCATTTTGGCTGATTAGAACAATTTGTAGTATAGGAAAACATGGCTGTTGAAGATAGGTGTTTGGTTTGGCTGTTAGGGCTCACACAAAGGTTCCTGTTAATGAAAGATTATTCAAAGGTGAAATTATTGAATTATAAGGATTGTAACCTAATCAGTCCATGCTAGCTTTGAAAGAACTGACTGGTTGGTACATATAAGCAGGTGGGGCATTGCTGGAAGAGGTGGATCAATGGGGGTATGCCCTAGAAAGGTGCATTTGCCTTGCAGCCTCTACCCTTGTCTCAGTCTCTCTGCTTCCTAACCCCACCATGAGCTGAGCAGTTTCCTTCTGCTCAGCCCTTCCCCATGATGTGCTGCCTCACCTTGGGCCCAGAGCAATGGAGTCAGCTACTTATGGACTGAGATCTCTGTGAGCCCCATACAAATTCCTCCTAAGTTTTTCTTGTCAGTGATTTTGGTCATAGTGATGTACAATCTAATACAATAGGTATCTTTTTTTTTGTATTGGTTGTTCAAAACATTATAAAGCTCTTGACATATCATATTTCATACATTAGATACAAGTTGGTTATGAACTCCCAATTTTACCCCAAATACAGATTGCAGAATCACATCGGTTACACATCCACATTTTTACATAATGCCCTATTAGTAACTGTTGTATTCTGCTACCTTTCCTATCCTCTACCATCCCCCCTCCCTCCCCTCCCATCTTCTCTCTCTACCCCATCCACTGTAATTCATATTTCTCCTTGTTTATTTTCCCATTCCCCTCACAACCTCTTATATGTAATTTTGTATAACAATGAGGGTCTCCCTCCATTACCATGCAATTTCCCTTTTCTCTCCCTTTCCATCCCACCTCATGTATCTGTTTAATGTTAATCTTTTCTTCCTGCTCTTCCTCCCTGCTCTGTTCTTAGTTGCTCTCATTATATCAAAGAAGACATTTGGTATTTGTTTTTTAGGGATTGGCTAGCTTCACTAAGCATAATCTGCTCTAGTGCCATCCATTTCCCTGCAAATTCTATGATTTTGTCATTTTTTAGTGCTGCGTAATACTCCATGGTGTATAAATGCCACATTTTTTTTTACCATTCATCTATTGAAGGGCATCTGGGTTGGTTCCACAGTCTAGCAATTGTGAATTGTGCTGCTATGAACATCGATGTAGCAGTATCCCTGTAGTACGCTCTTTTAAGGTCTTCAGGGAAAAGTCCAAGAAGGGCAATAGCTGGGTCAAATGGTGGTTCCATTCCCAGCTTTCCCAGGAATCTCCATACTGCTTTCCAGATTGGCCGCACCAGTTTGCAGTCCCACCAGCAATGTACAAGAGTACCCTTTTCCCCACATCCTCTCCAGCACTTGTTGTTGTTTGACTTCATAATGGCTGCCAATCTTACTGGAGTGAGATGGTATCTTAGGGTGGTTTTGATTTGCATTTCTCTGACTGCTAGAGATGGTGAGCATTTTTTCATGTACTTGTTGATTGATTGTATGTCCTCCTCTGAGAAGTGTCTGTTCAGGTCTTTGGCCCATTTGTTGATTGGGTTATTTGTTTTCTTATTGTTTAATTTTTTGAGTTATTTGTATACTCTGGATATTAGGGCTCTATCTGAAGTGTGAGGAGTAAAAATTTGTTCCCATGATGTAGGCTCCCTATTTACCTCTTTTATTGAGAAAACTTTTCAGTTTAAGTAAGTCCCATTTGTTGATTTTTGTTATCAACTTTTGTGCTATGGGTGTCCTATTAAGGAATTTGGAGCCCGACCCTACAATATGTAGATCGGAGCCAACTTTATCTTAATTCATTTCTATTATCTTTCAATACTTGCTATAAGACCACATGGAAGTCACTCCTATTATTTAAGCTTAAATTTCTTTGATTACATAATAGTAATCTTCATTTATTTTGTTCTTTCAAGCATCATTTGATATAAGGCATACAAAATTAATTTTTAAAATGTAACACTAGGGACTGGAATCGTGGCTTAGTGGTAGAGCACTTTCCTGGGTTCAATCCTCAGCACCACATATAAATAAAATAAAAGATCCATTGACAGCTAAAAATATTTTTAAAAAATGTAACACTAGTAAAATAAAATCGATCCACATAAAATTAGAACATCAGCTTCAAACCCCCCAGTTTAGCTGTGTGTACTCAGAAAAGTCATTACATCCATAACTTCAAGTCTATAAACATTTTTCATCCACCTATGTATGCACTGTTGTCAATGTGACTACCCCAACCTAAAACATCAGCATCACCTGAGAAGTTGTTAAAAATATTTGTGTAAAGATATGTAACAATTAATTCCATAATTACATATAATTATAATGTAGCAATAAAATTTTTTTGAAAAAATGAAAGTTCTTAAGTCCTACCCTGCCAAATCATTTATTTTAGGGATGGACCCATAAATCGGTGTTTTAAGAAACCTCCCAAAGGTTTTAATGTATCCTAAAGTTTAAGAACAGCTGAACAAAGCAAACAGTAACAACCTCAAAAGCTGCTGTGAGAATCATTAGAGTCACCTGGGATACATACGCACAGATAAACATATAGGGGAGAGTGTGTGTGTGTGTGTGTGTGTGTGTGTGTACACACCTGACATCGCAGTCTTATTAAATCATAATCTTTGAATACAAGGGAGAATTCAAGTACCCAGATGTTTTTAAGTCTGTAGTAATGTTTGTGTGCAGTTTGGTAAGGCTAAATATTTCCACAGATGTTATAGGTGGAAAAAACACCTATATTTCCCTCCAGTTATTTTAAACTGGTTATTGCAATTATGTCCATCGCCTATGATCATGCTTTCCTGGAATTTCTTCACTTCCAGTCTCTCTCTGTCAAACTGGCCAGAGAAATGTGTATGAAGTCAGAGGATCCTGGAACCAAGACTAGAATATCCTTAGGTGCATTGTAAAGGACTTCCCTCCCCAACATATGAAATTCAGCCATTAATCTGGAACAACAGAAAGAAATATTTCCCTTCTCTACTTCTGATCCTTTTTACAAAAATTCAGGACTTAGAAATTGCTCCAGGTTGAAATATTGAATATCCTTCAAAGTTTCATGGGCCAATGGAAGATGCTATGAACCTTTAGGAGGTGGGGGCTTTTAGGAAGTTTCTAGAAAGGTATTTAGGGAACCCAACCCCACCTCTTCCTTTTTCTCTCATCACTTCCTGTCCACAAGGTAAATGGTTTGCTCTGTCACTTGCTTCTTCCATGATGTGTCTCCTTCACAGGGAAACTGAGAAATGGGCCAACCAGGTACAAACCAGAATTTCCAAGACCAATTATTTTATTAGTTAATTATTTCATGCTTACTGTTATAGTGAATGAAAGCTAACTATTACAGGAACTAAAAAGCAGACAAGCAGTTATTGTCTTTGACGAATGTTTACTTTCTATTGTCAAAGAAAACCAGAGTTAGACAGAAGTGGTGAAGATAAATTATATTCAGGGCTATTGCAATAAGGGAAAGAGAGACCCCCTTATAGAAATGATTGCCATTCTGAATACACCAGGGATAGGAGGGAATTTATAACCAAGGATCAAAGGGTCAATGGATAGAAAAGTGGTACATGGAAACATCAAGTATGGTGGGGTAGGTGAGGGTTCTGGCTGCCTTAACCTAATAGGATTCCTGCTGAAGGCAGGCCTTGGTGATCAGATTCCAAGGGTGGGGAATAAGGCATTTTGATCAGCTCTGGAGACTGATTGAGTATGAGGGTGGAGGCTTCATACTAAACTACATTGTCACCATAATTTGCTGAAATTATTTTTAGAGTAACTGCACACATGGGTCTAGGATAAGGTTCATAAGCCTAAGGGTAGTAACCTTAGACAAAGAACAAAAACAGGTAATAGCAAACATCACAAGAAATGATCTTGAAATACTACCACAGCATACTAGCTTGGGCCAATATTCAGAAGAATTACATACAGAAATATCTAGAGAAATCGGTTTTGTTTGGTTCATCTTTTAAATGTGCAAAATATGACACAAAGCATACCCAAATGCTATATTGGAACTAATATATTTTTTAAATTAAATAAATTAATTATTTAGAAAAATATGATAGATGTACACTAGAGAGATGCTTTAAGTAATTCAGTTCAATTGTCCAACAAATGGACCATGTAACTCACTGAACATTATCTAGCCATTTTCAAGCTACATTCAGAGCTTATATGTGGCAAGGCCATGAGAACTCACTTAAAAAAAAACTAGCATATAATACTGCAGCATCAATTTTATGCAATGATGTGGGTGGAAACACATTTAAAACAAGGAGATAATGTGAAATACATTGTAAGATATTTAAAAACCAGAGAAAATTCATGCCGGTGTAGGCTGCTGTAAACTTTCACACCAATTCTTTCTGCACATCTGGCCCCCACCTCTGTATGCTTATATTAAGGTCTCTTTTTCAAAATAGGTACGCAAAGAAAAACTTGAGGTCTCTGCTTCATATAAAAGGGGTAACTAAGAAAAGGAGTGATTCAATTATGGACTGTGTCAAGGCTATAAAGAACGCTGTATTTGAACTATGAGGATAATTGAGGTCAAAGAATTATAGTAATAATTGCTTAAAGCCTTCATCTTGCATACATGCAGAATAAACACCAATTTCATGAATGTCAATCTAATCGGTTAGCAAAATAGTCAATGTCAAATTAAAATACTGTCCTGCAAAATCATCGGTGACAATGGTGAATATGCTTTCTATTATGTCAATTAGGGAGCCATAAATGTAACAGTACAAACAGTACACACACATGCGCAAACACAATGTGTTTATGACCCAAATAACTTGCTTTTGAACAAATAGACAAATACAGATAAACATGTAAGCTATAAGAACTGAACTTTCGCTTTCCGGAAGATGGCGGCGAGGGGAGTGCATTACCCCCGTGTGCTGCTTCACTGTGTGGGAGTATGACAAGTCAGGACGGCTAAAGGATATCTTGTTAGGAATTTCCAGCAATAGTGGGGTGCTCCGGAACCTGGAGGAAGGATTCCCATCGCATGAGGATCGGCTACGGGGACTCAAACGCGAGAGGTTTGTCGCACGGAGGGTAACACGGCTTATTCAGCAAATCGCCCCGCGGCTAGAGTCTGCAGCGCGCGCTGGGATAGAGACGCAGGGTTACAGCGCTGCAGTTTCTGCCAGCTGTGCAAGCACCGTACTCAGGGCTGAATTCTGGGTTCGAGACGGGGGAAAGGAAGCGGTCCATCTCGGTTCTCCACACCGGTCAGAC
The DNA here is from genome assembly GCF_001458135.2 of Marmota marmota marmota. NCBI lineage: Eukaryota > Metazoa > Chordata > Mammalia > Rodentia > Sciuridae > Marmota > Marmota marmota. The sequence goes on from NW_026000019.1 coordinate 2,282,364, forward strand.
CACAGAGGAGGCCAGCAGCCACCATGATGGTAAACTGATGTCACCATCCCTGTTTTCGACTGACCGCAGCTCATTCAACCATAGATTAGGTAATTTCAGGCTGCAATTCGCCTGTGGCTTGCAGACAGATTGCTAGGGTTCAGCGCCTGGGTGCTTCTTAGAACCTGAGCTTATCGGAGCGAACACCGAGCGCGGGGCGGCCGAGTTCCGGCTCCCGGAACCGTCCCGCGGAGCCTGCGGAGGCTGCTTCTTGGACCCTGCTCCTATCAG
>NW_026000019.1:2285394-2345178 GCF_001458135.2 Marmota marmota marmota
TGCATGGTAATAGAAGGAGACCCTCAGGGTTACACAGTGGAGGAGGTAGAGAGAGAGGAGGGGAGGGGAGGGGAGAGGTGGGGAGGGGGGAGGGGGGAGGATGGGAAAGGCAGAGGAGCACAACAGACACTAGGATGGCAATTTGTAAATCAATGGATGTGTAACTGATGTGATTCTGCAATCTGTGTATGGGGTGAAGGTGGGAGTTCATAACCCACTTGAATCAAAGTGTCAAATATGATATGCCAAGAAATTTGTAAAGTTTTGAACAACCCACAATAAAAAATTAAAAAAAAAAAAAAAAAAGAACTGAACTTTCATTTCTTAAAATCTACCCCCAAAATTCAAACTTTGCATATAATACCTCAAATATTATTAATATATTTCATGCTAGTGATTAGCCTTCTCTAAATGAAATTCAGAACATTTTAATAGCTGAGAGATGTTTCAACAGTCTGATGTTATGTAAATAACACTCAAGACTTTAGAAAGGGACTATATCATTTAAAAATTAATGTTTTATGATGCATTTTGAGAATTATACTTACCTATATATTATAAACTAACATTGCTAAAAATTCATGGGATAATATTGGCTGGGAATTATACTTAAGGCTTAAGGATTACCCAGAAAATATTAGTATCAATGAGATTATCCTTTTTGTTGTTGTTTATCTATGCACATCAAGATTTTAAGTTTTATTCTTCACAATTATAAGACTGGCAAAAGGCAATGAAGTCTGATAATACAGGTTAACCATACCTAACTGCCAAATCCAAAATGTTCCAAAATCCAAAACATGTTGAGCATTGATAAGAAGCCTAAGTAGAAAATTCCACTTCTGAACTCAGCAAACAGATCACAATCAAAATGTAGGCACACTAAAAGTAGTGCATAAAATTTCCTTCAGGTTATGTGGATAAAGTGTATACGAAACATAATTGTACATTTAAACTTGGTTTCTATCCCTGAGCTATCTCATTTGTATATGTGAAATCTAAAATTGAATTCTGAAATATTTCACAAGCATTGTGAACAAAGGGCTCTCAACAGCACACAGTATTGGCATGAGTAAAGGAAAACTACTGGGAACTGAAATATGTGACAATTTCTGTATAATACAATTTAGTAAGATCAAAATTAAATATTTGACTTGGACAGTACAATCTTGCTACAGTTGTTTATCGTGTACACACAAACACACACACACACACACACACACACACACTTGCATATGTGCAACATGAATGTGTAGAAAGATATTCATGCCAAACTAGTCATGTTAGCAAAGAACTGGAATAAATTTGACTGCCCTTTAATATGGTATTTGTTAATGAACTGTTCATGAAAAAGAAATAATGTGGTCATTTAAAATAACTACAAACATACAAACATGAAATGATTTCTAAGATGTAATATTAAGAATAAAGCCTAATTATTCTAACAATGTACTATGGTTTAAGTATGGTTAGTGTCACTCAGTGGTCCAATGTGATTGAAGCTTTAGCCACATGGCTGCAATATTTGGAGGTAATAAGAACTTTTGGGAGATGGGTCCTAATGGCAGGTTCATAGGTCATTGGGGGTATACTCTTCAGGGTAGTTCTCACAGGAGGGTAGTTATTAAAGGAGAAAATATGGCCCATCCATCTCTTTCCCTTGCTCCTGGCTGGAGATGTGACTGCTTGTCCAACATGTCCTCATGACATTGCTATCTGCCATCTGCCCTCTTCAGAAATCAAGCAACCAAGCTAGAAGTTATGCCCTTGAACCACCAAAACTAAATAAACTTTTTCTTTTTATAAAGTTAGCTGCCTCAGGTAGTAATGCAAAACACTTTATGTATTGGCGAAAATTTTTATTATATCAACAAATATGTAAATAGAATATCTATAAATATATAGCTAACTTTAGAAATGTACATTTGGGAAGAAATTTCAGGTTTCTCTTGAAGAATATCTAGGTATCTGAGGGAGACATAGCTATAAGAGAGGAAGATTTTATTTTCAAATTCATGCTTTATAAATTTTAAATTTTATACCATTTGCATGGATTACATATTCATATTTAAAAAAAGTTAAATTTGGAGAAGTAAAAAATTCCAGTTAACTTTTCCAGACTTGCCCCTTAAGAGGAATGGAATACTTTTGTGATAAGAACCTGGCATGAGTCTTCATACACTATTAGGTATCATATAGTAAGTATATTTATGTGTGTATTAACTGACCCAGATTCTACCTCCATTGTAAGATGAGAAAGATGAAACTTGGATAGATTATGTACTTTTCTTAAAATCTCACAGAAATTAAGTATAAAATCCTAAATTTGTATTCTACTCGATTGAACTCCAAAGCCTATGGGCTAAACACTGTACCAAACTTTCTCTGTAGAGGTTAGTTCAACTAGATATCTGAAAATGTTAGTTTTCAATTTTAGATTGTTGTTCCATACCAAATTGCCAAATTTAACCTTTCCCTTTCCCAACAATGTCCTGTTTCCAAATTGTTGGTGTTCTTTACAATAAAGGCTCCCATTTTTGTAGTTCAACTATTTTTGCATCAGGTAGAAACTTGGAGCTATTATCAGGCCTCTTTAGAAAGCCTTTGTGAAGCACTGGCCTATTTACTTTCTGAATTGTGCTACTTTTGCTTTTAAACGGCCAAAACAACATGCCAATTATTTTCGTTGTTGATACACAGAAACAAGCAATGAGTCCTGGTTCATAGTGCTAGAAATTGATAGTTTCAAATTTAAAACTCAGTTCATAGTTTCACAAATGCTTTTGAAGTGTGACTTTTATCAAGCCTCTTAACCTCTGGAAATTTCGTCTGTAAAAAGGGTAGCTATAAAATGTACCATCATCCATAGGATATGATGAGCTGTCATTAATTAATGTTTTGTAGAGCACTTTGAGATTTGGTTTGAATGGTGCTACATCAATGCAAAGTATCAGAGAGGCTCTTACAAATAAATTGTCACCTGCTTCAGGGAGTCAGGCAAAGCCTGTACTTCACTGATAATGAAGTTGGCTTTTGTCGGGTTTTTTTTTGTTTGTTTGTTTGTTTGGTTGGTTGGTTGGGTTTGTTTTGTTGTTGTTGTTGTTTTTAAGTTAGTGAGGGCGGAGTTTATTAGACCAACATTTTAATAAGTCTGTTTGGGAGTTTAACAATAACAGAGGCACATAAATACTGTCAGTTTTCAATTGCTTGAGCAGATTAATTGATTTATGAATTAACTGTAGTGAAAATGGAAAGGGGTCTTTTTACCTTCTCAGCTTTGCTCTGTGGCCATATATGGTAAGTGATCCTTGAAGTGCCAGGCCAGGAAGCAGGATGAATGAGACAGAGCCACCTAAGGACACTCTCTGGCTGATGATGAGAGGTCTGGGTTGCCTGGCTTTACTGTGCACATACATCCTCTCTCCTTGAAAGGTCAAGTCCAGAGGTCACGCTTCAACATCTCCCTAAGTGTCCAGGAAGAATGGAAGAGAACAAGTGTCTTCATTTAACTTTAGTCAGCCACTGCCTTCTTCTGAGCTCCTCCAAAAACAAAAAGTTAAATTAACAGACTCTGGTGCACCAGCCAAAGTAAATCCACAAATTTTCAAAGCTGTCCAACAATATCTGTAGAAAATAACCATTTTTCCATGACATGAGTTTTCTCATTCTGTCCACTCATTAAATAAGACTTAATAGTTACAGTTTCACTGATATTAAACAAAAGTATATATTTAAGTGTACTTTGAGAAAAAGAAATGGAGACAGTTTATTTCAATATTGTCTAAGAGAAGATACTGAATTACAACCACCAGTTCATTGCCCTTGCCCTGGTGTTTTGTTAGTATACATATTACACATGTTATATAGTTAATATCCCTGATAAATAAAATAATTTTTGGAGAAGATATTTGCAAATTAATCAGGTAAACAGACATTAATATGCAGAATAAATAAGGAACTCAAACAACAGCCAAAACCTAAATACTCCAATTTAAATGGACAAAAGACCTAAATAAACACTTCACAAAAGAACACATACAAATGGCTAGAAGAAAGTTTTGAATATTTTTATACATTTTATAAGATATTCGGCAAATGTTATTTTTAAGAACAGAACTATTTTTTAATGATTTGTGTTTTAGTTTTTTTTTTTTAAAGTAAACCCATCTCTCTAATTTATAAGCAATGAGTACACTAAAGTAAAAAAATGGTAGTACTCAAGTAGAATCTGTAGTGAACTATGACAAAATATTTTGCTTAGAATTCCTGGCAAAATTTAAAATGTAGCAGGAAGCAAAGGGAGAAATATGTTCAACCTCAAAAGTAAGACCTTATTTTAAATTATTTATTTAAGAAGTAATTCTGGAAAAATTAAAGAATCCAAAGAGAAATTTTGTTTCAAATATATTTTATGTTATTCAAAACTTTCTTTTGAAATGAGAAAATATCATATTTGCTAATAAAATACAACAAAATTAAAGTCCAGAAATTTCTATGGGGGATAATATTAAGTTTCCACTGAGCATAGTATTAATTTAGAAATAAAAAAATAACTGCCAGTCAACACAGAGAAATTTTTGGTTTTACTTTTTTTCAATTGAGAAATTCCCTAACATTGCCTAAGAAATATACTTATCTACATTTTTTTTGAAATTTCTACTAGAAAGGATATCAGTTGAATTCCAGAACAAAATTGACACTTATCCTATAACTCTGCCCAAGCCAATCACAGATTAGAATTACCAGTGAATCTGAACAACAGAGATAGCATACTCCAAAGAATGAAAGTAACCATGAGGATAACTACATGAAGAAGAATGAGACTGGACCTCTATCTTTTATCATAAAAAAAAAAATCAACTCAGAATGGATCAGACTTAAATATAAATCCTCAAAATGAAACTACTAGAAGTGAGGAAATGCTTAATGGCATGAGACAGAGCAAGGATTTTTTTGGATAAGACCTTAAACACAAAAAAAATATTTAAAAAAAAAAATAAACAGATGAGGTTCTATTGAACTAAAAAGCTTCTGGATATTAAAAATATCAACATAGTGAAGATACAAAATACAATATAGGAGAAAATATTTGCAATTATTCATTTGACAAGAGAGTAAACCAGAATACATAAGAAACTTAACAATCAAAAAACAAAAGCAGAACAATCCAATTTAAAAGGGGGCAAAGACATGAAAAGACAATTCCTTCTTTTTTTATGTTCCTAATTTTCTATTGTTACATTTATATATAATAGTGGAATTTGTTGTTACATATTCACATATGCACACGATGTAACAAATGTAATTTGGTCAGTTTTGTTCTTCAGTTACTTCCCTTTCCCTCCCTCTGCTCCCATGGACCCCCTTCCTTTGTTTGACTGGTCTCCGTTCTACTGAACATGCATTTTGCAAACCATGACATACAAATGGCTGAAGTATATAGAAAACAAATCAACATCAATAATCATCAGGAAAATACAAATCAAAACCACAATAAGATTATCTCATTCCAATTCGAATAGTTATTATAAAAAAAAATTGCTAACAAGCATGTGGAGAAAAGAGGACCCATATACTCTGTTGGTAGAAATATCAATTAGCAAAGCTAATCTGGATAATATGAAAAGTTGGAAAACATTATGGAAAGTGAAATAAGCCAGACACAGAAAGATCTCACATATGATCTTATTCAGACATGAAATATAAATCCATGTATGTTAGTTAGAAGGAGTAAGATCTGGTGTTCTATTATCCAGAGAAGTGACCATAGTTAACGTGGCAAGAAGTGAGAATTTGGACTATTCTCTCCCAAAGAAATAAGCATTTGAAAATGCCAATCACTCTGATTTGATTATTACACAGGTATATATCTTTCAAACATCACATCCCACCCAATATATGTACAAGTACATAACAATTTTAAAAATAAAAATTAGTGTTCCTGCATCCATACTAATTCATAGGGACAAAAGGGACAAGAAAGAGTGATCAAAAACTTAGTAAAATGTTTTAAATTATAAATAAGAAGAATAAAACACAAATATATTTTGGATAAATAAACCATATTTAAAAAACAAAAATTAAAATTTTAATGACCAAAATTATACCAACAAATACTAATCAAAAATAAATAAATAAATGAAGGCTAATATACTTGGATAACATCAGACAAAGTAGATTTTAAAACAAAAAGACAAGCTACAGTGGATTTATAGTATCTGTATAATATTTTGAAATTCTTCACATCAATAAAACTATACTCCCTTGTGCTTTGAAAGTGATTTGACTTGCACTATTCTTTGTCAGATCGGTTGCTCAGAAGTGATGCTGAATGTATCACACAATCTAGGATTTACTTGATAGAGGATTCTGCCATCACTTTTTTGGAAGCCAATATAATAGCCAGCCCCAACTGATGGGCAAAATATGAGGCTCCTGAAGATCATTCAGAACTACTCAAAGCATCCGATAACAGCAGACCCACAGTGGTCGGAGGCTAGAAAAGCAGACAATTTGCATAGGTTGCCACTTCAAAAAGTCATTAAAAAAAAAAAAAGAATGTCGTTGTTTAAGACTGGGAAAGTTCATTATGTAGGAATAGATTATAAACAATTATCTTGACTAAAGAGTAGACAGTGCTAGACTGAAAATATGGTCGTGAGAGGTGGAGTCTACAACCCAGTTCTTGAATCCAGAGGGGGCTTTGCCTCGATTTTGAACAAGAGAATAATGTGAGAATTCCAGAGACTATGCTTGAAAGGAACTTGCACCTTTTGTTCTCACCCTCTTGGAATTATGGACTACCATGTTGTGAAAAACGCTAGTCTAGATTGCTGAAGAAGAAAACTCATACAGAGGAAAATTGATTTTCCTTAGCCAACAGCCAGTATCAACTGCCAAACAGATTAAATAAGGTCATCTTGGACCCATCAGACCTAGTTGAGCCATCAAATGACACACCATAAGAGTGGTTCCAAGCAATGCCGGTAGAATCATCCACTAAAGGAAATTCTGTCTAGAAGACAGGTGCTATAATTTGGATTACGAATGCCTCTAAAAGGCTCATGTGTTAAAGGCTTAGTCCCCAGCTTGGTGCTATTTGGAGGTGGTGAAAACTTCATGTGGTAGAGCCTAGCAAAAGCTCCTACAGTAAATGGAGGCATGTCCTCAAAGGCAATAGTGGGTCCCCAGCCCATTCCTCTTAGTGTTTTTTGTGTGCCAACCATGAGCCAAACAATCATGGATTGGAAACTTCAAAACTCTAAACTAAAGTAAACCTTTTCTCTTTATAATTTGAATATCCCCAGCATGTTAAAGTAACAGAAAACTGACTAACACAACAGGAAGAGACAAATCTACAAGAATGAATGATATTTGGATTGATGTTTATAAATGATGGAACTTGAATAGGAAATGGGTCAGGAGATGAATAAAATATTTAGTCAAACAAATCACTTTATTGAACAATCAATTAATATACTGACCTATTAAATTTTTTATTTAAATTTTTCTGAAGTCTCTTATTGGTCTGTAAAAGTTTATTTCATATTCTAAATATGAGCCTTTGCCAGTTATCTTTTTATATACTTCATAATTAATTTAATGCAGTCAAATGTAATATTCTTGTTTAGACTTTTAATTTCTAAAAATATATTTATATATCTAAAAATATATATTTATGTAATTTAGAAAAAATCACACGTACACATTAACACAATGTTTAAGTTAAGCCTTGTAATTTAAACATTGTGTTAATGTGTATGTGTGACTTTTTCTAAATAACCTATTCTATCAGTTGTACGAAGTGAGTTTTTCTGAAGTCATTATGATATTTTTCATTATCTCATTTTATCCACATTTTAGTTTTGCCTTTTAGATTTCATTTTTAATTTCACTTGGGCAAAGCCAGGCATGGTGGTATACACCTGTAATCCCAATGACTCAAGAAACTGAGACAGGAAAATAGTAGGTTCAAGGAAGGCCAGTCTCATGAACTTAGCAAGACCGCGTCTCAAAATAAAAAATAAAAAGTTCGAGGAGGTAGCTGGTAAAATACCCTTAGGTACAATTCCTGAAACAAATTAAAAAATTTCACTTGGGCATACTTATTTCTAAATGTGATAGTACTGAGGTGATGTCACTTTGTGCCCTTCATAGAGATACTCAACTATGGCAAGCACCATTTATTTATATGTTCACCCTTACCCCAATGTCTTATGATTTTTCCTTATTACATGTGAATACATCCTTATATTTATGAATCTGATTTTGAGCTGACTTTTCAGTTTTTGCATTATGTGCCAATGTTTTATTATCTTCACTGTAATAAATTCATAGTAAGTCTTGTTACCTGCTCAACTCCTTCTATTTTGTTTTTTATCAGATTCTCTTGACTACTGTTAACTTTTTCCTGCTTCGCTCTAGAAGTTATATAATACCTGCTGGGATTTTGATAGGAATTGCATTAACTCTAAGAATCAATTAAATGAGAATTCATGTATTTTTAAAATCGGCCTTCAATCTATAAGCAAGGAGTACCTCTCCATGTGTGTTTTCCCTACTGTCTCTTTTTTAAAAATTTGTTCTAATTAGTTACACATGATAGTAGAATGCACTTTGATACATCATACATAAATGGAATATAACTTCTCATTCTTCTAGTTGTACATGATGTAGAATCGCACCAGTCATGTAGCCATATATGCACATGAGGTAATAATATTTGATTCGCTCTACTACCCTTCATACTTCCCTCTCCCCTCCCCTCCCTTCACTCCCTTCTGCCTCTCCCCCTCTCCCACCTCACTTTACTGTGAATTAGCATCAGTTACTGTCTCTTAATATAACTTTCTACTTTGCTCAAGAAAGACAAGGTACAGCGCTGGGGTTGCTGCTCAGGGGCAGAGGACTTGCCTAGCATGTGTGGGTTTACATACAAGTAAGTAAATAAATTAAATAGAAGTATTGTGTCCATCTACAACTAAAATATTTTTTAAAAAGAAAGACCTGGTACATGTTCAACTAGATTTACTTTAAGGGTTAGGGTTATTTTTTGTGTGTCATTTTAAATTATATTGATTTTTAAAATTTGTTTTCTAAAAAGACAGGTGGCTGGTTTACTACTTTTTTTTTCAATCCAGCCTTGTAACTTAAACATTGTGTTAATGTGCATGTGTGATTTTTTTCTAAATAACCTATTCTATCAGTTGTACGAAGTGAGTTTTTCTCCAGCCTTAATGCTATTTATTTACCTATTTTTTCTTTACTGAATTGATTAGAATTTGTGTGCATTCATTCAACATATATTTATTGAATGCCTAGTATATGCCAGACATTGTTCTGGACACGTTAAATATATCAGAGAAAAATAAATGGCAAAGTATTACTTTTCTCATGGATTTTAAAATCTAGATAGCTACAAGCACAAAATATATCATATATTATATTTTGTAGTACATTATAAGATAAAAATGAAATAGAAAAAAAAGGTAGCACAGCAAGAAGGATCTGGAGGGCCTGGATTTGGAATACAGGAGAGAAGAGAGGCCAGTTTGCATCTTTTAAAATGGTGGGGGCAGGTCTCATGAGAAAGTGGGAATAATCCAATGCTTAAAATTGAAGAGGCATGAGTCATGACTCGAGCAGGAAGAGTACTGCAAGCAGAGAAAACAAAGGGAACATGCCAAGGCAAAGACACAGTTGGAGCAGAGTAAGCATACAAGCACAGCTCAGCAAGCATGTGAAGCTGTATAGACCATTGTAAGGACAGAAATTCAAGAAAATGGGGTGCAACTAGGGGACCTACGCAGTGAGGTAGACTAACATTTATTAGAAGGACTACTCTAGATCTTGTGTCAGGACAAGTTCAACAGGAACAAATGTAGCAACAAGGAGAGGAGTCAGAATATGTTTCAGTAGTTCAAGGAGGAGATGTGAGTGGCCTGGGCCAAGGTCTAGCAGTGGAGGTTAACAAGAAGTGGGTAGAATTTGCACTAAACGAAATCAGAGCCAAAGGAACTCATTCAAGATTAGATTTGGTATGCAAAAGAAAGTTTAAAAAAATAACTCCACATGGCACCTAGAATAAGCTGAAGAACAGAATTGCCAATAAAGGGAAAATCTGATACAAAGTACTAAGAAAGGAATAAACAAGGTTAAAAATGTTTTAAATGTTCTCTAATATAATTTGCCTTCAAACTTCTTTCAAATAACTATATATTCAAAAAATAAGTATTTATAATAGAAAAATAAAGGAATCATGAAGAATATCTATTATCTACTGGGTTACAATTCATCAATGAAAGAGTGAATAAAAGAAATATATATATATATGTGTTCTTTTAAATTTCAGATGTTAGACTTTTAAAAAATTCTCGTATTTTCTTGCACTGACATCTAAACTCCCTTTCCCACTTCAGTTTTCGCAGTTAACACGGCAGGGATTACAGTTTGTGCCAACATGGATAGCACAGGTATTGACAGGGGAGCACTTTCAATGGTACCAGTTCCTGGTGGAAAGGAGATGGCCCCCTAGCACTTCTACATTTCCTAATTACTAGCCAATATTCCATGTGAACTATTAGGTTGTGATGAAAATGAATAGCAGGACAAAAATAAAAATTTGTGAACAAAACTGTATTTTAGTTCATACGTTGTAAGAATGCCAATTTTTTTAACTTCATAAAGTGAAAATTTGCCAGATGCTTAGTAAGTTTGGGATGTGTGAACAATAGTATCAAGCGCTTATGCTTAAGTGAAAAAATATATATATGTGTATGAATATATATATATATTCACTGGGTCTTTTCCTTGCAAGAAGCTTAAACTTTCTAGCTATATATCTCAGACATGGCTCTGTGAGTTCCACAGTTAATGAGAAGAGTGTAAAAATGACTATATGTCACTTCCTGTCAGACATTTATATGGCCAGGCCACATTGAGAGTTTCTTTACTTCATCAGCTGTGGTAACCACCATGTTCTGTAGTAGCTGATGCATCATTCTGGATCCCAGAGTAAGGACTAAATTCAAGTTGAGCAGAACCCCAGTCAGCTCATAAATGCATGTGGCATAGAAAGAAAGAAATTTTTGTTGTTTTATTTAGTCAAAACAGTGTAGTTTTAATTTTGAATTATAAACTAAATTTAGAAAATCGGCCCCCAGTTCAGATTAATACTACAATTGACCCTCTCAGGCAGTCCAAATTATTCAGAGTAACCTGATAAAAGTAAAAAGGCACTTCCACTTGCAGGCAGTTTTAATTGACGTGGCATAGCTTATGTGGTTTTGACCTTTCAAAGAGCTCTAGAAAGTGTTCGTGAGACATTAAGGGAAATACACATATTTCACTTAGGCTTAATTTAGTCTGTGGTTTAAAAAATTAGAATTTTCTGTGTCCATAATGTGATTTACTTTAAATTGACAACATTTTCCTATTGAGCTTTCTTTAGATTTTTATGTTTAAAGAGAACATTTTTTTTTTAAATCACTTCTATCCTTAATTACTTATTTTACCTGACACAATGAAAATTGAATATAATCTGAAAGGACAATGGTCTCTTCTTTTTCTTTACACTTATTTTAGCTGTTAAGAATCATCTAGCCTGGGAGTAGCCCAAAAAGAAAAATAATTTTTTTTTCATTAAAATTGTTCAGTATCTGAATTGTAAAACAATTAGGTGCCCATATCTTACAGGATCCAAATAAGGTGACTACTATAACTACATCACGTACTAACTAGATAGATATCTTTGATTTCTTATGTGTCTCCATTTTTCTTTATATCTCTCTACAACATATTTACTTACATTTAATTATTAAAACAATATTCTGAAATAGTTAGCATGCATATTTTTATTACATTTTTCCACTTAAGTTCAATTTGACACAGAAAGGATAAAATTTTTTGGCCATGAACACAAAGGCATAAAATTTAACATTGGGACATAAAAACTCAACACTGTAACCACTTGTTTTCTAGTTTAGTTCTTATATCTTATGTTACTCATCTTTTAAATCCTTTATTTGATTACCTAATTTGTGTTTTGGAAATTTTCAGACTCACTGGGTAATAGTTAAGCTTGCATTTCATTTGCTTATACACACTAACCAAATATCCAAGATCAGCTTTCCTGAATAATAAAATATAATGTTTTTAAAAATGTGTGGGGCAAGAGGCACTTAAAGTATGAGTCACAGATTCATGGTTCTTTTTGGAAGTACAATCCTTCCAGAAATTAAACAATCTTCACATCTACCTGATTCAAATCTATTTCATATGCTCAGAACTATACTTATGCTCAATTGCATTTTGTTTGGTTTTTTACATAACACAAAGACAGCTATGTTGCTTTGCTTTCTTGACTTTATGGCTATTTCTCAAATAAATGGTCAGATACTTTGAACTTTTAGAACAACTACCTTGAACTTTTTCCCATAAATCATTTTATTTAGTTAAGAACTTTTATTTGGCCCCATTCTCTCAACTTGAACTTTGCCTGGAAGCATAATTCACCAAGGGTAATTAACAATAGGTGTGGGAACCATAATTTGATCTTGGATGTAAGGCTGAGCATTAATAAGCCAAGGTCATTCAAAGTCTTCTTAAAATGTCTTTCACATTCTCTTACTCTATACTTAAGTGCTTGAGACTTAAGAACCATTTGCATTTTTCAAGTCTCATAACACCTTAGATTTCTAAATATTTTCTTTTTCATCATTGCATGCAAATTGAGCCATTTTGTGAATTCTATTTCATTTTTTATGATACCTTGTTGAACACAGCCAACAGCAAACAGATAAACTAATAGAATTCTGTTTTAACTTTCCCCCAAAAGTATAAAATTCATTACATACATAATTGCCTCCCATTTTGTTAGAGGTAACTATTTTACCACAGTATGTGCCACTCAATAACATGGTTAACATCTGTCAAGATACACTGATATAGTGTCCAGTTGACAAGCTAAATGAATACACCTTCCTTTTCTTCTGTGGTAACACCACCCCAATTCTGGAATCAAATTTTTTGTCAGTATAAGGGAATATCTTTTTCTTAATAAATTATTACAATAGTTAATAGTTTTGAATATTGTTCTATTAGATGGCTTTCCCTTTTTACTTTTTGATGATGTCTTTTGATGAAGAGTATCAGGGTAGACTAACTAACCCTTTTTTTCCTTGGTGATTATTGCTACTGTCATCCTGTTTCAGAAACATTTGTCTCATCAAGTCACAAAAATATTCTTTCTGGAAGATATATGTACTTGCTCTTTAATTTGAGAAAACAATGTGTGTGTGCGCGTGCTTTCTATGACTTCAGATATGGTATGAGGTAGAGTAAACACTCATTTTTTCCCACGTGGATGTCTAATTGACCACCTAGTAAAAGAGGGCCTTTCCATATTCTGTACTACCACCTTAGTCATCTATTAAGCTTTCATATATGCATGGGTCTACTTCTAGATGTCCATTCTCGTGTCCATTCATATGACCTATGAAAAGCCACACTTTCTTAATTATTATATCTTTACATTAATTTGTGATATATCCCATATTTTAATTCTTCTTTGTTCATAGTATTCAACATTGTTAGCTATTCAGCCTTTCAAATTATAAATTGTAGAATACACTTGTTTATTATAAAAAATAAAATAACTTGCTTTAAAGTATAAGAATTGAAATGAAAGTACAGGATAATTTGTAGACAAATAGGATTTTTACATTATATTATGTTCCAAGACATTAACATGATATATTCCTCCATTTACTTAGGCTTTCTTTCATTTTTCTCAATAATGACTTGCTTTCTCAGAATACAGGTCTTCACAGATTTTTGTTATGAAAAACTTAACAAGTACTAGCCTTATGGAAACATAAGCTTCAAGTCCCTTCCCTGTATTTTGTCTATCCCCCTATACAGCTTTAAATATTTATAACTATACTGAATTCAGCAAAAACTCATTGTATAACCATGCATTCAATATCAACTTTACCTTTTGCTTCATTTGTTTTCTCCAGAGAATTATTCCTAATGTCCTACGTGCTTGGACATGTCACCATAAGCATATGTGGTTTCCACCTCAATTTCCTAGCTTTTAATAAAAAATAAAAAATCAGAAGCCTTTTTCAGCTATCCAATCTACACATAACTCCAAGAGTAAAATCCCTCAGAAATACTTTTGCCTCTTTCATCATGTATCTCTTGCCTTGATTTTTGTTTTTATTATATTTTATTTACTCTTAAAAATTCAATAAAGTTCATGATCTTCTAAATAACAACTTATAGATAAAAAACTGAGATTTCTATTTATAGCTTAGAATGTCAGTGCTCCAATATAGAATCTATTTACTGTGCTATTCAAAACCTACATTGTATAGCAGTATTTAATGTACTTTTAATTTATTTGAGCCAATGAAGTATTATAAATTCCATGATTCTTGAAAGTTAAATGTTATTAACTTAATGTTTGCCTCTTCAAACTTCAGAAGCAGAAACCCCAGTCCATAATGTGATATTTGAAGGTGGGGACTTGGGATGATAATTAGTTCATTAGAGTGGAGCCCTCGTGGGATTATGTGGGATTAATGCCCTTATAAGGGACACAAGAAAGAGTCTCTTCTACTGCAAAGGGAGGATACCATGAGAAGACAGCTGTAATATTTTTTATTATTGCAACATAAGCTGACTAAAACACTGAAAGTAGAACTAGTATTGTTTAGGGCTGGGATATAGCTCAGTTGGTAAAGTGCTTGTCTCGCATGCAGGAGGACCTGGATTCAATCCCCAGCACCACAAAAAAAAAAAAAAAAAAAAAAAAANAATTCTGGAGGTCAGTTTGCCTACTCCAAAAAAAAAAAAAAAAAAAGAACAAGTATTGGTTTTTTTTTTCCACTTCTAATTTTTTTATTAGTTGTTCACAACATTGCAAAGCTCTTGACATATCATATTTCATACATTTGATTCAAGTGGGTTATGGACTCCCATTTTTACCCCATATACAGATTGTAGAATCACATCGATTACACATCCACGTTTCTACCTACTGCCATACTAGTGTCTGTTGTATTCTGCTGCCTTTCCTATCCTCTACTATCCCCCCTCAGAACAAGTATTGTTTATCAGAAATTGGTAAATTACTGTATCCAGACCTCAAGACAGCAATACTTAAAAAACATTCTGTTGTGACTCAGTGGTTAAAGCACTTGCCTTCCATGGCTGAGGCCCTGGGTTCCATCCTCAGCACCACATAAAAATAAATTAATTAGTAAACAAACAAATAAATAAAGGTTAAATTCATTAAAAAGTAAAAAACACAAAACATTCTCTATTGACTGAACACTGAGTCTTGAAAATAAATCTCATTATAATAAGTATAGAATGTTCATAATATGGTTATAATGCCAATTGCTTAACAAGTTAACACCATCAATAATAGGACTACAGTGCATTTAATTTTTAGTACCACACATAAATATGCTGAATTATATTTAAAAAGTTAAATGTACTGTCTTCATCTGCCGGTTTCTTACTCCTGATTTCTTTAAACTGAATTAAATAGAAGTACTTCAAAAGCTGTGACAGACACCACACTCAATATTTAGACATTATCCAGTTCCTATCATCACTGTTGTCGCATTAACAGGCAACTTCATTAGTGGCTTTGAAAATAAAATATCTGGGTTCAAACTTGCAAAGGAACCTGCTCAAAGACTCAGCAATAATAATTGGAAGGAAGTTATCATATAAATTTGTGGTCATTGAATAATAAAAGCCTAATGGTGATTATCTATGTAAAATTTGACATTAGCTTGAAGAAGAGGGCAAAATTAAGTAACTGAGTTTATAATAAAAAGTTAAAATGCACATAATTTTTAAAAAGTAGCATCTTACTTTCCATACCATATTCTTCACTACTTTTAACCTTGCAATTTCTTTTTAAATCTCCCCATTTAATCTCCACTGAGTACTTGAGACAGTCTTTGAACCTCTATTGATTTAATTCTAACAGAAGTGACTCTAACATTTCTCTTTAACTCTTTCCTAGAAAAACCTTCTATCCAACAAGTATGCAAATACTTGAGGGAACTCTGCATAATACAGACATGTAATTTTTTTCAAATACAGGTCTTGATAGTCTTCAAAATATTTTTTAAAAATCACTAATACATTTAAATTTTTGAACTTGAAAGAATCACCAAAAAGAAGGTATATGACACTAAAATAAGCATTTATTAGTAAAATGAGCTAGAAAATATGACTCATACATTCTAATTCCATTTTAAGTTGTTCTAAGTCATTTAACTAAAGTAATAGAAAAATACTTGCTTTATTAAAAAAGCATTTTATTCTTGTTTCCATGTTTTCAAATGGTTTGGAGGAGGATATCCTTTACATTCTGTTTTAGTTATAGATGGACACATCCTATTTTAAACAGACTATTTTTTTAATAGTTGCTCATGACAATACAATGATCTTGACATATCATACATTTGATTCAAATGGGGTATGAATTCTCATTTTTCCACATGTACAGATTGCAGGATCACATTGGTTATACAGCCACGTATATACATACAGCAATACTAGTGTCTATTGCATTCTGCTGCCCTTCCTATCCCCCCCTCCCCTCCCTTCCCGTCACCTCTCTCTACCCAATCTACTGTGACACATTTTTTATTTTAAACTGTTTAGGTTACCAAATACTTGAGGGGTGGGATATATAGCTCAGTTGGTAGAGTGCTTGCCTCCCATGCACAAGACCCTTGGTTCAATCCCCAGCACCATAAATAAATAAATAAATAAATGTTTCCCAAAATACTTGAAATGGTCAAATTCAAATTCCTATCCCTAATGATAAATGCTTGAAATATTTTTAAGTATCAGATTTGACAGATAAAATCAAAGCAATATAAATTAATTTATAATTAATTATAAAATTAGGATAGGGAAAAGTGATCAGGAGGAGAGAAGAACAAGAGAATAGCAGAAAAGATAGAAAGGATTCAAGAAAGGAAGGAAGGAAGAGCACAAAAGAAGAAAAGGAGAAGAGCTAGAAGCTAGAAGATCTAGAAGCTGAAAGTTCACTGGGAACCTGAGTGTCATCTACTGAAGAGAAAATTCTGCTTTTACATGTCATTGACCCTGGTGCACAAATAAAACATTGATCTTGGCATAAAATGTAAAGCCCTATATTCCCTGACTGAAGCTCACCTACTAACCTCACTCTCCAATATAAACCATCAATTCAAACCTTACCAAATTTCTTACAATTGGTGACTATACCTGCCTTTCTTGACTGCTGGCACATGCTATGTGTTCTTCCCATGTGGCCTTTCTCTTTTTCTTTCTCTTTCTCCCTCTACCTCTCCCTCTTCCTCTCTCCTGCTTCGTTTCCCATACATCCTACTCTAATCTTCTAGTCCTTTAATTATTGTTCAGTATCAGCCTTAGTCTTGACTTCCCTGTAAGGTGTTCCCTGATCCATACATCACTGTAGAAACGGGTTCACCTAGCAACTTGTGCAAACCTTTGTTCCTGCACCTAACCCTTGTACTGTACACAAATGTGAGCTTCATGAGAACTGGGACTGAATCAGCTGGGGTGAGAACACTTCCAGAGTCTTAGGAATTAATAGATGTTTGTCATTACAAGAATTAGTAATTGTTAACTTTTTTGTAAGATTGAGTGAATAACCCAACATAATTATGAATTCAATTTCTTTTTAAAAAGTCATGTGTAATTAAGTAATTCATTTATATTAGTCAAATTTGTTTGATAATTTCCAACATTTTCTTACAGTTTGTTGATTGTAGAATGAGACTAACATTTAATGGCAGCAAAAGGAGCTTTTCAAAAAGCAGCAAGATTGCTGTGAGTAAGAAGTCTACAGAGAGTTCACAAAGTTCAAAAACCTGCCAGTTCTGTACAAAATAAGGTCTGTGGAGCTCAGGGTTCTATTGCTGCTGAGCTTGCAGGAGCATTTCGTAATTAATCTGAGCTTTGGGGAATTTCAAATGTTGGCAAACAGGTTTTAAAATTTAAATCTGTTGTTTGATGGGGCATCCCCAAGTACAGGTCATTCAATGGGAAAAAAAATAACTCGAGTTTAACTTCCACTTTTTATTTGGTCAAATGAACACAACAAATATTTATGGAAATATAACTTGATGTCAAATAAAGCTTAAGAGCTCCAGTGAATAGAATATGAAATCTTTCTGCATAATGATTTGATTATGCATGAGTTAGCTACTGGCTATAATTTAGTTTTTGAATTTCTTATATGGGATTATATTTGACTTTGTAATATTAACCTAGGATTCAATGTTAAGCAAAAGGTTTGTTTGTCACCTTCTGTCTTGAGAAATGCAAGCTATTTTCAGATATTGACTGGGCAGCTACATAACTTTTCCTGATTAGCACCAAATAAAATCATAATAAATAGCTATAGGCAGAAGCAATATGCAGAGTACACACCATATGTAAATGGAATTAACACATTCAGCTGAGAGCTTCAAAACCAGAAATTCAGAGAAAACCTGAAGGAATTTCAGAAAGACATAACAAAATGACTTTGGAAAAAATGACTGATTTATGAATCAGATTATATTCTTAAATATGTATCTTTTGAAAGAAGCATATATAAAGTTATAATAGTCCATCACAAATATTTGGGAAGCACTGACATAAAAATGAAAGAGAAAAGTTACCATTGTCATAAAATAGAAACCAACTAAATATAGAACAAACTTTAGCAAACTAGGAAAAGCTGGACCAAATAATAATTTTTTGGTATAACTTTATCCCTAGATGGTATAATAATATCAACCATATATTCAAAAGATCCATATAAAATTCTAAGTTTGTATAAAATAGGACAATTACATCTGCTTGTATCTGCAAGGGACTTCAAAGGTTACCTATCTGACATCATGCTTCAAGGCTGACATGTTTGTACACAGCTTGAAAAACTCCAATAATGAAAAGATACAAACCACACTCAAATTGGGGAGGGGGAAGTCTCTACTATTACCTTTAAGATACTGCTAGCAACAGTATTTTTAAGAACGTATAGATAAATGGTTACAATACAACTGAAAACTCCTCCTACCTGCCTTTATAATACAGGATTCCTTCCCTGCCACCACTGCTTCGGATCACTCCATATCTGCCCAAAACAGAAAATATTGAGTGTGCTTTGCCTCTTCATTAGGAGCTCTGTGATTAATCCCAACACAGCAACTGCTGTATCGTTTGGTCATTTTCTCATTTATGTGCCCCTCTGAATTTAAGTTCTTCCCAGATTGTGTTTTCATCTTTTATCCATAGTAGCTGACAGAAAGCCTGGTAAGCCAGAAGGTACTAAATAAATTTTCTTTAGACTATAAATACAGTGAAAGTTTAGAGAAGTTTATTTAGAGAATAAATAGATATTTATTTATTTAGACTATAAATACAGTGAAAGTTTGGGTTCATTGAAAATTACAACATTCAGGAAAAATACCTGTATAGATTCATAGACAATAATTACACTTTGAGTTTTCAGAAGTGAATAAGGAGAGCATTTCACATGAATAAATCCTAATTTAAAAAAATCAGGTATCTATTTTTGAGGCATTCTCAAACTTTAGATACCATTAACATGGATAACTGGATAAACTTGAGACTCCCTTAATATTTAAGTAATTACATAAGCATAAAGAATTTTCTAAGAATTTAGAAGAATTCACTTTTTGTAACTATCTATCTGCAAGACAATGAATGCAAATTTTAAGTGTAGGACTGACAGCACATCTTCCATACCTAGCCCTAGCTACATTAAAGATAAGAAAGATTAAGGTAGATAGCTAACAGAAAAGAAAGTCCACCTGAATAAAAAGGTTTCAGGGATTCCTAGTATCAGAATTCCTGGATTGTGATCTTCCAAGGACACAATCCACTGGGATGGCTTTCACGGAGGCCTCTCAGGTGCATTTGCCGAATTCAATGCATTCTCTGCAATATCCCACTGAGAATAGAGAAATAAATGTTGCCATAGTAGAATGCACATTGAGGAATATAGATATATTAAGAGAAAGTAACATAAATCAGGTCAAGTGGAGAAGAGATGAAAGTAACGAGAGGAATAATTTTGTCAATGATTGGAAATCACCATGATGCATGTTTGGGATTGGTATATGAAAGAAATATCTAAATCAGGAGAGCAGTTCACAATGAAACAGTTTCAAAAAGTAATGAACTCCAGTGACTGGAAGTGCTCAAGCAGAAGCTAAATGACCATCTGTCAGGGATGTCATAGAAAGGAGCCTTTCACTGAGTAGGAGGTTATGCTAAATTATCTCCAAGGCTATTTCTAACTCCTGAAATTCTATAATTCA
Source organism: Marmota marmota marmota (assembly GCF_001458135.2). NCBI lineage: Eukaryota > Metazoa > Chordata > Mammalia > Rodentia > Sciuridae > Marmota > Marmota marmota. The sequence goes on from NW_026000019.1 coordinate 2,305,770, forward strand.
ATGAAGTAGAGCTTGAGGAAAACCCCAAAGAACTATTAAATAACTCTGTATACCCAATATATATATCAGCAGTTAATTTCAAACCACCATTAACTTCGCCTCAGCATTTAATTTGTCTCCAAAATTTGAAGAAAATGGTAATAAAAAAGGAAACAGAAAAATTCCTTGCCTGCATGAATGATCTACTTAAATGGTTTTCAAATTGTGCTCTTTAGATCTCTAGAGAGCAGAGAGAATTCTTGGAGCCTCTTCAGACAGGCTCTTCATTCTTTAGGCAACAGGAACTGGAGGGCAGAAAAGGGAAGCTAATCAGGAAAGGCTTCTGAAAATCCAGATCCATGATAACAGGACACCTCAAGCTCTCTTTTCTTTATACCAAACTTAATAATATATATCATTTGAAAGAAATAATTCATGGCTTAGGAATATTTTTTCATTATTGAAAAAAATGTTCACTTATGAATAATATAATTTTTGGCTAAATCAGCATTTTTAAAATAACAACAAAATATTACAAATTCATTGTGAAAGCTTTACCTTAAGATCACATAATTTCAATATAGTATTTGGGCAGATCTTTGAAAAAATAACACTTTTTTTCACCAGGGCACATGAATCGTAATTATTTGAGTTTATCAACAATCGTGAATCTGATCATTGCTATATTTCCTGAACCTAGAATAATTATAAGTACAAAGTTAGAGATCATTTAAAGCTTAGTAAACTAATTAATTGAAATGTCAGAGTTTTCCTAATTTAGGTAATTTCTAATATTACATTGAAAGTTCTTTTGTTAGAATATAGAAGTCACAAAAACTCATCACTTCTGCCTTAATTTTGAGAAAACACAAGATTAAAGAAAAAAAAAATAAGTTGCTGTGAGGCCATTGAAGAACTACAAAAATTTATAGAGAGAAAAGGTATTCTAGAGCAACAGTAGCCAGTTTTAATCTGGGAGTATTAGCCAATTCTGAAGGTGCATCCAGGAATTATCACCTTTAAGAAGAAAAGGATGGCTGATAAAAGGAGGAACTAGAAAATTCTAACTGCCATCCATTTCTGCCATAAGGATAGGAATCTTCAGGGATATCAAACACAGAGCTTGTTCTCCTCATCTACCAATTTCATCCCGCATGACATCTGTAGAATAAGTAATGTCATGGGATATGAAGGGAAGAGGGGTCAGAGGTAATCTTAGAATCCTATGGTGCAAGTTGAAGCTTCCTTATTCCACCTCCTAGACATGTGAAACCAGAGGCGAAAATCACTAACTTAACCCAGAGTTAGATCAGCTCTCACTAGAGCAAAAAGATTAATGCTTAAAACACAACAAAACAGAAATTTTTTTAAAAAAATCAAGCCTTCACTCTAGTTATCTGACAAAGGAAAGTACCAGAAGTTTTTGAAAGAACATATGATCAACTTCCATCTGTACTGTTCTTTCATACATAATCAATAGCATACAATAAAATTTATGAGAAACATTAAAGCAGAGGAAAATGTAACTCAAAGTGACTACTAGCAGAAGTAGATCCAATGATGACCCAGAAGCAGATATTGGGATTAATATATATATATATATATATATATAAATGCCTGTATAAAACATACATGTAATTCTTCTCTATAGAAATGATTAAAAGATAAGAAATCCAGAAAATCTAAAAATAGAAAATCAAAAATCATATAACCAAAAGAACTTTAGAACTAATAAAAGAAAGAAAGAAAAACAATAGTATATTTGAAGGTAGAAAATTATTTTAGGGGCTTATAGCAGATTAGATACAACAGAAGAAAGAATAGCAAAGCCAAAGAGAGGTTAATAAAAATTATTCAAATGGAAGCACAAGATAAAAACCAGAACAGAGCCCAGTGTGAGTGTTTATATGTGTCTTCTTCATGTGTTTACAGAGGGGCCCCAGATTGAGAGGAGAGACATCATGGAGGAAAAAGGTTTTTTTAAATAACATTATGACTATGATTTTTTCCAATTTTAAAAAAAAACCACCTCCTCACACCCCATTGGAAATATCACAATCTGAAAAACAAAAAAATTAAACTTAAAGAGTAGTAGGGAGAGAAGCACAGCACATTATGTTCAAGATGACAAGAATAACAGCTAAAAAAACAGGAGAATTACAACTTTAAAATGCTGGGGGGAAAATGTCCATCATGAATTCTATACTTAATGAAAATATCCTTCAAATATCAGAGCAATTAGGGCTGGGAACATGGCTCAGTGGTAAAGCACTTGTCTAGCATGTGCCAGGCCTGCCTTTGATCTTAACACAATAATAAAGAAGTGAGATGTATAAGAGCAATTAAAGAAACGTTCAGACGTTTCTTTAATGAAATAATGAAATAATCTACTTCCAGATAGCTACACTCTAAGAAATTCCACATAATGGCCTTCTCAAAGGATGCAAGACAAGAGCCCAGGTAGAAGAAAGCAATAGAAAGAACCAGAAAGGAATATATATGAACCTGTATATGTCAAATAATATTTGAAATTTTTATTCAGAAAAATAATGGCTAAATAAAGTAGATAATAGTATGTGATATGTACAATATATGTAGGAGAAAATTATGTGCCAACAATGTCACAAAGAACAGGAATGGTAGTATGGCACAGTTTTTATGTGGACTGCAAAGTACAATAATATTAGTTAAATAGTAACCACTGAGGCATAAATAAAGAAGATAAATAAAGAAGAACCAATGGAGGAATAAAGTAGAATACAAACACACCCAGTCGAAAGAAAGGAAGAGAAGGAGGTGCAAAGAGACTGATAAGGACAGTGACTAACCACAAAAAGGGTGGCCTTCACAGCTAAATATATGAACAGTCATACTAAGTGTAAATAGACTGAAAACGCCAATGAAAATATGGAAGTTTATTAAGTCGCCTTTTATACACTATTTATAAGAGCCATACTTAAATGAAAGGATGTGGATAAAAAAGATTAACTGAGCAAACTTTCATCTTAAGAGATAAATTATGAATATATTAAAAACAAAGTTGACTTTAACAGAAGAAGTATTGCCATAGATTAAAAAAAAAGGGATATTTCATAATAAACAACAGCCAAGTAATCAGAAGCAACTGTAGTTTTTGTTTTGTTTTGTTTTGTTTTTTTCCCCTCTGCAATGTCCTGAATTTTCTCTGGTGGTTCTTCTTCCCCCAAACAGTAGTGTTATGAACCAGACTCTTTCAACCTTCAGAGAAATCTGCTATTAAGCATCCAAGATCACAGCAAGAAATTTGAGATTTGTTTACCTCTCTTCCAAAGTAACTCTGAGTCACCTTTATGGCTCAGAAGCTTTACTGAAGTCCAGTCTCAGGATAGCAGTTTATAAATAAAGTGGATATAAATATTAGAAAATAAGTCATTCGATCTACTAGTGAACTGAGCTCTGGGGAGTTCAAAGATAATACTCCTGCCATTAAGCTGCCCACAGATTAGTTGCAGAGATGAGTCAGTGAGTAATTGCAAGGCTTTACGAAAGACATACAAGGGGAGCTCAAATGAAGCCATGGGAGCATAGGCAACCTCCTAATTTGTTTTAGATTCTGAAAAGAAGGGTGGTCAGGGAATGCTCCATGGGGTGGAAGAGGGCAGTGTGTAAAAGAGTATAAATTGGAAGTGCATCAAGCACAACTAATCTTCTGTATTATCCTTCAAATACCTTGGGATTATTTGTCATTAAGTAAAAAATAAGATTAAATATCAGATTGGAACTCAATATGCAACAATAACACAATCACACGAAGAGATTTTGAAATAATATGAAACAACTATCCACTAAAATTATACTTTACCTGCTGAACATACACTCTGAATGCGTATTTTATTATCCTCTGAGTCACAACTCTATTCTCATTCTTTCAAATAATCAGGAAAATCATATTGCATATATCATATTAATCTCAAAGTAGTAAAATATTCTATACTTACTCAGGATATTGCAGAGGAATAAGTAATTAAGGAAACTACTTATTTTCCTTAACTATATTAAAAGCCCTAAGAATATAACAAAAAAGTGATAAGTAAAAAAAAAGCTAATAGGGTTCATTCTTTTTATAAACAATAGGAAAAAAAAGAAAATAACAGATACTACAGATATATGTATATAATTAAAAATAATTCTGTTAATCACTAATGAATCTCTAATTATAATTAGCTGTGTAAGTTTTACCTCGGTCCTTTTTCCTTGATCATGTTTTTGAAGACAGAAATAATAGCAAAATGGTAAAAAAAAATTTAAAAAAAGAATAGATAAGGAAATTACTTGGAATATATACAAATTATATATTGGTAAATGATGACTTAAACTCAATATAAACTTATCCCTTCTATGAAAGTGGTTTAACCATTCCTACCTCAATTCCAAGTCTATTTAAAAGTAATGGTGTTCTCAAATGTTACATCAATTTATACTGAAATTCTAGTGTAACTTTTGTGAAATCTGGGATCAAATCTTGTACATATCACAAAACCTGGCATATTGCCTTGAATTTGTTAGTCAACACTTTATATACTACACACCAACCTACATATATAAATCTTCTTCCATTTCTCTTAAAATTTAATAGTTTCATTTCATGATCTCTCTCTGTGCTAAAACAGAGAGATACTTTAAATCTTTCAGTTTTCTCAAGGTACTCTTAACCTAACCACTATGGCTTTGAGGTGTACCATAAATTTCATATGCTGGGAAATTAATCCCAAATTCACATATTAACAGCATTTGGATACGGTACATTGGAAGGTTATAAATGTAGTAATGGATTAATGGACCATTCAGGGAGTAGTTCGGTTATAAAAGCAAGCTCTCTCTGCCATGTGCTCTCCCTTCCCATGCGTTGTCCTCCACCATGCTGTGAAGCAGCAAGAAGCTCTTTACCAGATGCCAGGAAGGCCCCAGTCAGACTTCATAGCCTTCAAATCTCTGAGTTAAAAAAGCCCTCTTTTTAAAAAATAAATTACTCAGTCTTAGGTATTTTGTTATAGCAATAGAAAATGGACTGACCCACTACCTTGCTGAGTATTCACTGCATATTTTCATTTCTAAAACAACATATTCTTTTTTCTTCAAATGTCTCCTAATTTTATATCATGCTCATTACTGATAGTGAAAGAAAAAATAGAAAGGATTGAACTATCTTAACTTATTCATTTTGTATTGTGTTTTATTATTCCTATATTATGGTACCTAATTATTCTGCCTGCTCACTTGCTCCCTTCTATGCATGAAAAAATAGTTTTGTGGATTTTGTTGTTATTATTTATTTATTTATTTATTGCCATATTCAAGTGTAAGCTCATATTCCTTAGAACTTTATCCTCAAGATTCTGCAAAGCTTAATTTAAAGATGGCTTCTTCCACAGAGAATATAAATTGGCTTAGACCATACACTATCATATCCAACTAAAATTAAACTTTTGGGTTTCAGGGTTTTAGGGACAGCTACCCAGACAGCATGATTCATAACTGAGGGTGAGAGAGATGGATATTGTTCTCACTCATTGATTGACAATATTGAGTGGGTGGGCTTAATTGCAGCCTGTCCTTATTGTTATGAACTGAATGTGACTGTTTCCTCAATATCTATGTGTTGACATACTAACACCTATGAAGGGAGGTGGAGATTTGGGAGGTAATTAAGTCATGAGAACAGACCCCTTCATGGTATTAAAAGCCCTTTACGAAGAGAAAGAGAATAAAACCAAGAAGAATCACAGTGTTTGTTCTTGTCCTCTTGGCTCTCTGATGTGTGAGGATACAACAAAACAATTGTCTAAGAAACAGGAAATGGGATATCACCAGACAACAAATCTGTCCATATTTTAATTTTGGAATGAGCAGTCTACATCACTGTGAGAAGTAGATGTTTATTGTTTGAGCCACCTAGTCTATGGTATTCTCTTACAGCAGCTCAAACTGACTGAGACAATTTCCTTGAGACACCTCATATTCAAGCTATAATTGAGTTGGGTAAAGGAAGACATATTCATTTTCAATGGCTACAGTAGCAAATTACTGCAAATGTATTGACTTAAAACAAATTTATTATCTAACGGTTCTATTATTCCAAAGAATGAAATGGGTCCCCCCTAGCAAGAATTAAGATGTCCAGGTGCCACATTCCTTTCTAAAGTCTCTAGCAGAGAATATATTCCTGTTCTTCCTTCCTGCCCAGATTCCTTGGCAAATGGCCCTCTTGCTCCATCTTCAAAGCAGTAAACACAGGTGCAGCCTTTCTCACATAACATTGCTTTGACCCTGATTCTTTAGTCTCCCACTTCCATTTTTAAGGAAATTTGTGATGACACTGGTTTCACTTGGTTGCAACTGGAGAAACTAACCAATGAGCTATTTTTCTTTTGTCATGTCACAACATATTCACATATTCCAGAAATTAGGACATGAATATGTCCAAATGGAAACTTATTCAGAGTCTCTGATTTGAGTATTGTTCTTGAATGAGCACTTGACTTTCATCCTGGTCCTGTAAGACCTGAGAATCATGAAAATGAAACTCAAATCATCAGGTTTACTAAAGTCTTCAAAAATCAAACTGATTTCAGTGCTCTTTTTAAGAATACAGGCTTCCTAACTGACTTAGCATGTGCCTGAATTCTGCATTATTTCTTATATTCTTGGCAGCCCTGTGATGCATTTAACAATGTATTCTTTATATTTTTGTCTATAAGTGCTTTGGAGAAAAGAGTTGGTCAGAATAACTTCTTTACTCTAGGACCACATGTGGATGACATAGAAATACAACTTTTAAAGGCTCACATATGTTAATTTCAGTTAAAAATTAAAACTTAATAATCAAATAAATTAGACTGATTATATACGTAATACTTGTGTGTGTATATAATAGTAAAAATTTCCTTGCTTAATCTAAAAATTTATCTGCAATTTATCATAACCATTGATTAATCAAAGAATAATTGTGTCTTCCAGTTATTTCCTGGTTGCAAAAAATTTGCTAAGGTACTAGAATTTTAATACCATTACGTGACATATTCCTTGACACATAGAAGGGCCTCTAGTTTCTTCATTTTAATTCTACCCCATAAACTGTTAATGAGTACTTCCCTATGCAATTAATTTAGTAGGACTCAAAGAAGACTGAAATAAAACGGAACATCACTTTTCCCCCTCAAGGAACTGTAAACCTAGTAGCAAATGCAGCATATGAGCAGAACTAGGCTGCTGTGTCATAAAGGTTATAATTAAAACATTGTTTCTGGATAAAAATGTTAGCACAGAAAGAGTAAACTGCACCTGTAACAGAAAATAATAGAGAAGAAATATCCCAACCTGAATCTTTAAAACTGAGTAGAAGTTTGCCAATCAGAAAAGAGGAAAATTACATTCCAAGAAAAATTAGAGTTGGAGAAAAAGCAAACTGTGAACTTAAAGTAGCCCAGCATACTTGAAGACATTTACATTTTTAGGAGTAATAAACAACAAGGTTGAAGAAGATAGAGAAGTTTGCAAGGGCCATATCTTTGAAGCTATTAATTAATCAAATAAATTTAAAAAACGATAGTGATTCCCAAACCTAGATGCTCAAACTTTCTTGGGCAAACTGTTACATATGTAGATTGCTGAGACTAATCTCCAGACTTACTAAGTCAGAATCACCTGGGAGTAAACATTTTTAATAAGCTCCCAGGTAACTCTGATATAAATTTTATCAGTTAGGATGCTTTGGGCTGCAGGCAACAGAAAGTTTAAAAAATGGCTCAAAAAGTAGATGTATTATCTCATATATTAAGTAGTCCCAAGACAGGATGGCTCCACTGTTGAATAATTTACTAGTTCAACGATATCCACAAGGATTCCAACTATTTCTGCTTTCCTGCTTTGCATGCTACAGTGTGTTAGCTACTCTTGAAATAGGCTTGGTAGCCCTAGGCATTATATCTTTATACAACAATGGCCGAAGAAATAAATCTTCTTTTCTGCTCTGTTTCTCTCTTTGTGTGGGTAAGGAAAATCACTGCTGATATGCCTCTACTAACAGATGCTTCCTCATTTAAATATTCAAAACTGTATTAGATCACTCCTCTTAAGCCAGTCACTGTTCTGGGCAATGGCTTTACCATGACTGTCAATCAATATTTATCCCTTGCTGTTAAGGAGGGAGCGGGGCTTCCATAAAATATATAAGAAACCAATATCTGAATTTTTAAAATGAATAAAATCAGAGTTCTAATATGATAAAGATGTCAGATATTAGTGTGTCAATCAACAATGTCTACCACATAGATCATTGAGCCATTATTTGGGGACCACTAAAGAAAGGGTTTTAAATAAGAAATAACTGTTACTGTTTTTAAAAAAATATAAGTAGGCATTTTGAGTAAGTACAATTATGACTAAAATCCTATTTTTCAAGTAGAATAATACCTAATAATAAGCAAAAGAAATACGTTAATATTTTCACAAAAGAGTTAATACAGGTGACTAACAAGAGAGAATTCTTATGAAAAATTTTGCATCTGAGTATAGTCAGCAATACTTAGGATTCCACTAAATTTTGAATATAATAATGATGGGAAAAGTCTTGAAAATTTCTATCAAGTTCCTCACTGGCTGGATGACTGGGGTATTCACCAAAGTATTATGAATAACTTGCAAAATGAAATACACTTGAAGCAAAAGAGCATGATCATCAGGCTAAATTCCATAGATACATAGAGTAAGATTAAGAACCAAGAGGTGGATATAAACAAATCACTACTGACATGCAAGGTATAATATTAATGTAGTAATGAATGCAGAAATCAAATTACATTTAAGTGAAAAAGATATTGAAAAAAGAAGGTTATGAGGTAGACTCTTTTAAAAAAAGTACTTGATCATGAACGAAAGAACAATTGGTTAATGACTACAGTTCGGTTTGCACTGAGTAAAGCTGTAATTGGAAGGTAGCTTCTCCAATCACAAAGAAAGAAGATGTAATAAGCAAAGAAAGTTTTAAAAGGTAGGAGAAATTAGGTAATTTGTGGAGCAAAAACTCCTGAGGATTAGGAGGCTGAGACCGGAGGAATCGGAGTTGAAAGCCAGCCTCAGCAACAGTGAGGCGCTAAGCAACTCAGTGAGACCCTGTCTCTAAATAAAATACAAAATAGGGCTAGAGATGTGGTTGAGTGCTCCTGAGTTCAATCCCCGGTATGGGGGGAAAAATGTGAGTAGATGAACTAGAATATAAGTAGATACTTCTCTTAAGCAGTAGCAGAAGGCCCTTTCCACAAAAACTAAAGAGGAGTCAAGATGGAAGCAAATATAGATAAATTTGAAGGTTGAAGTAACATAGCTTAAGGTAATTAATGATGTTTTCTATGAAGTACAAGAAACATGCACTGAAAGAGAAGACACTTGTGTAGGGATTATGAGAAAAGTGATTAAATTTGGGATGTCCTCCGTAGACAATGTGAAAATAGACGGATTTCATTATGAAATTAAGGGTACCTCTGAATTAATTTACCAGTAGACATTCATGATCAAAACTCTGTAGTCAGAATATTAGGTTAATTGTTAAACCACCTCTTCTCTTTCCTTTCATGCCGTAATTTACCCTTGCTTTATAGATAACATAAATTGCCCACATTCTAGAGTGGACACATATACAACAGTATATATAAAATCAGAGTATTTCCTGTGATGAAGGTCAAGACAGAAGTTGTCACATTTTGACATAACAAATCTCTATTTGAATTAAAACTCCAAAAGCAAATTTGAACTCTCTGAGTATTACTTTGATTTATAAAAATTCTCCAGGGAACTTTGGGTCTATAAATCAAAAGGAGATTATACTGGAATATTTTCAACTGTGACAAATATAACTTTGTTCCAAACCTTCAAACATTATTTAAAATACAATGGCACTTACATTGCACTCATACTGCTATACTCAGCAGTCTGAAAGGTCAAAAGATTTTTTTAAACTTTTCATTATGAATAAACTGGAAAGTAAATATAAAGATTAATGCATAACATTAAATATAGTTGAAAAATTGTTTTCAAATATATTTGAGATATACTTAAAACATCTTCTCTACACATTTCAGAGATAGGGACATGTCACTCACATAAAAATATTTAGAGTTAGGTTTATTGAAAATTGCATGAGAAAAATCCCTTAGTAAATGTGGGACAAACATGATTTTGACATACTGTTATATTTGAAAATATTTCTTATAATCTATTTAATGTGGATAAATTTCAAACATTCTCTAAAATTAAAATTCTTTATATGATCTCTTTAACTTATGATTTGATTAATCTAATCAATGTGAAAAAAATCAAGTTTTCTCATAACCACCAGACTTGATTTCATAAAAAAGAAAGCAGTAAACAATCAGTGAAGTCAGTTAAAATAATCTAAGAAATTTGGTCAAGTAAACTTCGATGTATTTTTAGTTCATTTTCTGTCTCTGTAAAACAGAATACTAATGTTTGGTTCCTGTTCAGAATTAAGCGAAGCTGTTGTAAGTTCGTTTTCTCTCTCTCTCTCTCTCTCTCTCTCTCTATATATATATATATATATATATATATATATATATATATATATCAAACATTATCATAGGCAAGTGAGGAAAATACTATATATATCAAACATTATCACAGGCAAGTGAGGAAAATACTAAGTAAAAGTGTTTTTTATTAAGTGGGCAAAGCATAGAATTTGGAATAAAATTTACCTTGGTTTGAATTCTCTATCTGATGTTTATAGATGTGTAATCTTAAAGGAGCTACTAAAATTCATTCTCAGCTGTCCCACTTTTGCTAAGAGGACAACAAAAGCCACCATCTACAGTATTCATTAGAACAGACATTTCATGTAATGACTAACATCATACCTAACACTGATCAACACAGAAAAATTACTAGTCATATAAGACTAGTCAAAACAAAATCACAGTTTAGTGGGGAGTTCAGAAATTGGGGTGGATTCTATGGAACATAATCTGAAAACCAACCCCCCATTCTAGTAGTAACCTGTTGAACATGACAATTTTCAAGGTTCACTTGTAGAATCTTAGACTATTAATCTTCATGCAGAACCAAATAAGCCTGTTGTTAGAACATCCCTCTGCTTCATTTCTTGCATGACAACAGTGGTTATTTAGGACCATACCAAACCACTGGTCATAAACAGAGAGAGGGTAAGAGAACAGGGGGAAAGAGGATGGCAGGAGGAGGGGTTGGGGGTAGTACAGAAATGTGCATGTGACAGCCCTGAAGCCTGAACTACTCTGCACCATCCCTGGAGGAGGTCTCTGGTGATTTATCTCAGCCATATCTTCAGTGCCTCCTTAGTCAAACTTGCCCACCAAAAGAGTGGAACAGATCTATTCTTAAAACTTTTTCAGCTCATGCTTGTGTGCTGATTACTCCAAGAAGCCTAGAGCATCAGAGTACCCAGATGAGAAACTCACTCTGTGATCTTGAATTAGAAGAGCGATTAGATAATCTGTGTTGCTGAGTTGAGACTTAGGGAGCAAGTCAAACTTCATTTTTTCACATGCTGAGTCTTAGATGCTATTTGGAAAATGGTGAATAAATATAAAATATATGTGGGTATAAACTGACATGAGGCTGTGTGTCTCTCATGTAATAAATTACAAAGTTTTAGTCTTTTCATTTGTATATAAAATTAGATATAGTAGTCTGTTTGGATTAAGTGCCACTGATAAGATTACTTTATGAATCGTCTGAGAACAATATTAATTCCAGGTAGCACTACCAACTCATTCAGCATGTTACAGGCTACAGACTTCATCACTTGGTACATAATCTGGAAATACACAATGTTAAAACATAATGAGGAAAATAATTAGAACACAGGCCTGAATTTTTTCTGCTTAAGTTTTTTTTTCTATTTTTAATGTCTCATTAATTTCATATTCAGAAACCTAATGTATGTGTATGTTTCTGCTTTCACCACTACTAATAAAAACTCTGCACTAGTTTGAGATTTGATTGGATATAATTGAGTTTCTCTCCCTTACATAATCACCACAGGAGAGGGCACTGACAGTTTTATCACTCTCAATTCTCTTCTAAATTATGCAGATGCTATTGGTTCTTTTAAAGTAGTCCTCTGCATCATCCCTTATAAATTGCTTAGAAACCCAAGACTGATTAACTATCAGAATGAGTGAATGCGTTGGGAATGGTGTTAGTTAACCATTATGCTCAGCTGCTCCTCAATTAGCCTAAGACAGGCCCCAGCCCACTCAGCTGTGCAGTCGTGGATCCATTCCTTAATTGCTGCATGTTTCATTTTCCTCATCTGTAATATGGGATAATAACAGTACCCACCTCATATGATTGTAATGAAAATTGAATATGCTAATATTTGCAAATGTTTAGAAAAGAACCTTGCCCCAGTATTAGATTACTCTTTGTTATCTAATTGAATTTATCTTTAATATCCTATGTCTTCTGTTTTCTGCATCCATGTTATTCCCCACTCTGGTCCTCATTTAGTATCATCACAAGTCATAGTCTGTCTCAAAAAAAAAAAAAGACTGAATAATATCATCAAATTAAAGTCTGAATGCCCAATAAGTCTATCATTATTGCTCTTCCATGGCAAATTTGGATTTAAATAGGAATAAGAAATCACCCTCCAATGTGTAGTTAAATGGTTAGGAGGATTTTGACAGAAAGAGAACTAGGTACAGAGAAGAAATTTTCCAGCATTTCTGAAACCACATCATAAAGCAACTGCCAAATACAAAGCCCCTATAATCAAAGATAAAAATGGTGAGAGGCAGAAAGGTCAATTTCTACCACTTATATAATTCAATAGTACAGTATTTCTATTAGAATCAAAACAAACAGAACAAACTTCCTGAAAAGCAACTCTGCTGTTTCAAACTCACAAAGTCCAAGAATCCAACTGAAGTATGCATAACCTAGCCTTTCTTGGGGCCAGTCCCTGTAAGCAAAGCCCTGCTGACTCTCCCATGAAATAGACCTTTATTACCAAAGACCACTGCTATTTGCAACATACACTGAGAAAGTGAAGAAGCAAATAATATCACAGCCTGCTCTCCTGAACTAGAATTTCTCAAAAACAGTCTCATCAGAGAGCAGCTCTCCTATGACAAAGCACAGTCTGTGCTTCTCTATTCAATCTTCAGCTATTCCCAGTTCTTCTCAGGGACAGGAAGACTGGAAAGAATTATTTGGGGAACTCCCATGTCAAATGTTATCCTTAATCACTCCTGCTATTATCTAACTCCTTCCACATTCTTCTTTTTATCTGGCTCTGGTTCTCATTGCTTCTTCTTTCCCAAGCCTTTCTGTAATGCCCTCTCAATCCCTCAATTCATGGTAACCAACACTTCCTGCCCATCTTACTATCAGCTTCTGTATCTTCAGCATCTATTAAAAGCTGAGTTCCCTGAAGGAGATATGTTCCTCTCCATTTCTCTCAGCTTTAAGCTGTTTCTCCTACTATGCTCTCTGTAGTTAAGATACAGATTCCAAATCATTTTCTCTCTTACCTATGTAAAAATCCCTGTTATTTGAGGCAGATGTCATCCTGCAAGAAAGCTTTTTCAAGGTCACTTCACTTTCCAACACCATCCCTCTTCACAGAGTCCTTCATTTTCTCCATACTTATAAGCCCCATTCTACCTTCATTCTCTATTTTCACTAAGAATCTATCCCATCAGTTCTATGCCTGCCAACATCCTCAACTCCATTTCTCTTTCTGGTAGACATACATCTGTCAAAACCCCAACTAGGGTGTACTGTACACTGCTAGATCTTGCTAGAGAAAAAAAAAAAAAAAAACTCCTACATCCTGTTAGGGAAAAATCAACAAACGTAGACCAGACAGATCAGTGCTCCACAAATCCATAAACACTCCCTACACCTGAACACTGACCAATAGACCAATAAAGACATAGCCCTGCCCCTTCTTAGTGGTCTCTGATTTACCTTTTAAGGTGTATTTTGGAGAACAAAGTCTGATTTTAAGCTTTAAAAAAAAAAGTTCCCAGGTAGATGGAGCCACCTTTAGGCTTACTTGGAATTTCAAAATTCTTGATAAATGACCTTTTTATTCCAAGAGAGAGACAGGTTGAATGTTTTAGTGTGAAATCTACTCAAGCTCTGGGTATATCCTAGGGGCCTGAGAATGATATTGTACAAATATTACAAGTCTTTTCAAGGCTGAGAGATGAGCTTTTCCAGGTACTCTGAAGAAAGGACTATGGAAATCCCAGTTTATGAGGAAAAGCATGCTGATACCAACAGGGATTGAAGAACCAGGCTGTCTCCTTTCTCAAGAGAAGATGTCTCCAAAATGGCAGAGATGAACTTCCCAACAGTATTGTTGTTCAACACACTTTCAAGCTTCTTCAAAGAATATTGAGGTGATATTACTTACACCTTGAGTTGATATCAGGAAAACAGGTTTATTTCTCACTCTCATTCTATGTTTTATCATTGACTCTTCAAAGTTTCATTCACTCATTAGTGGTTTTGTTTTTCATATTTTCAGCCTCTCACTCTCAGTTCTATGCCATCAGCATTTGCTCATCTCTCAGTCTTAAAATAAGCTACTGCTTGAAGGTGCATTTGCCTTCGTGTATTAGTACTAACTCTCTTTAACCTTTGTGGCTAACTTCTTTGAGGAATTACTCTCCTCGTGGTTTCCACTTTTTGAAATCTAATTCATTGAACTGTGGTTGCTTTTCCCATTATTGCTCCAACACTGCTCACACACAGAGCCCAGCTTTGTTGCTAACTACAGCAATCTATTCCAGGCCTTATCTCACTGACCCCTGCAATACTTCATACCGCCAGCCATTCATTTTATTTTGGAAAATCGTTCCTTTTCTTAACTTCCCTAACTTCCGATTCTGGTTTTTTTTTTTTTCTTCTACTTTTCTAGGTTTTCCTAGGATACTTCTTCAAACCATTCCTTACATAATGTTCCTCCTCATGCAACTTTCTCATGTCTCCCCTCCCCCATCTCTTCCTCTTCCTCTTCCTAGGTAATCCATCCTTGCTTTCTTGGCTTTCATTACTCTATTATAACTTGAATGTTTCTGTCTCTTCAAAACTTATGTTTAAACCTAATTCTCAATACAGAGAATTTAATCTGAATGAAACAGAAAACCATCAGAGACTTAAGTCTTATTAATAAGGGAAAATCATGCCTTGTTTTAAAGATAAAAATCTGGCTACTTTGTGCAGGAACAATTATGGATGGGCATGGAAGGAAACAAGGAGAAAACAGTTGGAAGGTTCTTTCAGCAATCTAGTTAAAAGGTGGGGTGGGGTGTGAGCAGCTTATTCAAAGGTCAGCTCGTAAAGATTGAGTTAGAAGAAGACTGAGAATTGATCATCATTTTGTCAATATGGAGGCCACTGGTGAATCCTAAAAGACTCATTTCAAGAAGTGAGGAAAATCTCTAATCACAGAGGATTCAATAACAATTGGAATTAGAAAAGCTAGATGGAATGGATAAACCAACTATTTAGGTTTTACTTTGCAAAGGAGAGAGAAATAGTAGGCTAGTTTTCAGCTTCTGGGTTTGCAGTATTTTTCATCATATTATAGCTGGTGTATATGCTTATGAGGATAATCAAGTAAAAAGGCAAACAATGGTGATAAAGGGAGAGAGGAAACACCACAGAGGCAAAGTCATTCAGTGGGAGAGAGTGCATGGTACCCAGGACCCAAGTAGAGGACTACTACCCACAGCTCTATTATGGCAACAGAAACTGGGTTTATAGGGTAGAGGTAGATAAATTAGCAGAATCAGTAGTGTAAGTATGTGGAGATTTTCTTCAAATTACTTTTATTTTTCAGTGATATAAGAAAGCAGGCCATCATCTGAAAGGGAAAAATGGGTGAAACTGATGTGGACTTGAAGTTAAAACTATGAAATATAACTGGCATATCCTGGAGCTAGCTCTTTTAAGCAAAAGAGAGGTGTATATGCACACCTCTTCCCATCTCCCCTTTCAGGAGTATCACACTGGTAATTTGAAATTAGCCTTAGTGCAAATATTTATATCACTGAAATTAGTGATTGTTACATATCAAGCTTTTCCCAACCCTGTAAATCTAATATTTAAACATTTAACAGCCCACCACTGGAAATAACCATTTGGGTCAGTAGAAGGAATGAAGTCATTAGGGAAATACAATACAGTGAGATTCCTTGGCAGCACTGAGGGCACCTGTGATATTCAGAAACAGATTTACCATGAGAAGAGTCAGCATAGAAGTATGTATATGTGTCAATCATGTCTAACTGCTTCTGAGAGGCTCTGCAATGATAAATTCAGCCAGAGTTGCAGAGTTTTTTTTTTTTTTTTAGCTGAATCTAAGAGAGAGAAGGAGGAGCTAAGAAAATGAGGGAATAATTATGTTAATGAATCACAGAATATATGCTAAGTAAGGAAGGAAATAGGATGTTGAGGAGATGATCAACTCATAAGATGAGAAGTACTGGTGGGGTCAAGGTACTATTGATGTAGGAGAAGGACCACTGACAGTGAACTGGACACAAAAAGCCATCTCATCCAATATCATACCTGTCCCTGGGCAGCCTATTTCCTATAAGTATTGATGCAAGAATATAAAGTTTTAGCCATCTTAGCCTAGCTGGAACATTTAGGTTTGAGAGCTCACCAAGGGGCCAGCTAAGAGTGTCAGCCCTGCATTTCATCTAGTTCTTCCCTCTGTCAAACTCTGCTTCCTTCCCTTCTTCTTCTAGGACTTATCCCTAAGGCACTCTCTAATAAACATCTTGCAAACTAAATTCTGCCTCAGAGTCAACTTCCTCTCATAGTATCCTATCTAGCCCCTTGCAACTTCACTGGGAAAGAAAGATTTTTCTTCAACAAAAAAAATACGCACATGCTACGCTGTTTTTTAAGCTCCCAATTAGACCACATTTAAACCATATGATTTCAGTCTATGTGTTTTGACATCCTTGACAATCATTAAATGTGTAAAGGGTCACATTCATTCATTTTTTCACTAAAAATGTCAAAGAATAGGAAATAAGTAAAAAAGTAGAGTGAGAAAGAAACTTAATGGAAACATTTTTCTTCTCAATACTTTAGTGAATCTAATTATTTCAATTTATCTTCTTGACTTTTTCCCTTTGAATAATGACATTGAATAAGCAGTGGAATTCCCATTATGCAGGCATGAGTTTAGTCCATGTAATATTCGTTTTAATATTATCCACTTAAAAAATCTATTAACTGTCTCTGAATTTCATAGCCAGAGGGTAATATAATCTTTTGATTTTTTTTCTGCCTGTTGCAAAAAAAGACTGCTAAACATCCAATAAATGTCTTAATCACAGATCTTTGTTAACTAAAATCTATCAGTAATTACAAGAAGGTCTTTGATTCATTAAACAATTACATTACAGGTTTATTCTAACAATAGTCTACAAAGAAAGTAATATTTCTTATTGATGGCTCAAATATCAAATACAGAAGATAGCTTTAATGGAATTGTTCCTGTAATATTTGACTGTCATTACAACTGCTGCCTGATATTAATCCTGTAGGATGAACAAGATTTAAGTGAGAAATTTTAACTTTGTCGTGGTTTAAGAAATTCCAAAGTGCAGAAATTATAGTAATACATTTTTATTAATCTATGCAACTAGTTTTATGCCACAAGAGAAATATCCTGTTCACAAAATTATTTTCATTTAGGCAAGCTATGCCATTGTCAGAAAGCAAATAAATAAGTGGGATAAAACATCTGTTCCATAAAGACTATACTTCTGTAAGCTCTATGGCCTAAAACTAGACTTAAAATGGACTCATGTCACATTTGGGAAGTGAACATCACTTAGAGATCAACTTAAACTGCACAGTTGGAATGTAGAAACCAAGATAAAGTGTTAGTGACAAACACAATTTCTAGACTCTAGTGCATTACTGTCCAGTAGAAAATAGTACAAGCCACATGAGTTTACACATTCCGGTATCTATAGTGAAAAACTAAATTAAAAAAGAAAATAGGGGATGTTAATTTCAGTAATAAATTTAGCTCAATATATTTAAAATGTTATTTCATCTTGAAATCAGTATAAAAGATTACAAATTAAATATTTTATATCCTTACAAATACTGTCTTCAAAACTCAGTGTAATTTTTCATATGGGCAGTATATCTGATTTTGACTAGTGGTAAACTCACCTATGTCCACTACCCACTGTGAAGGCATGCTTCATTTACAAATTATTTTCCTTCACTTACCAAATACAGACATATTTTGTTCTATTCTCAAGAAAAATAAAAAATAAAAAGCATTTACCTTATATGTTATTTTACATTAAAAATGTTTTAGCAATTCATACAGGTAGTTTTGCTTTTTTACACAGTGATCTTGCCTATTAATATATTTTAACTTTTTACCTTTTGAAAATGTCTGTGAATCTTATAATTTCTTCGCTTGAAATTCAACTGAAGATATGCCACAGAGATAAAAGGTATTTGCTTCATTTTACAAGCTACTGCTGTGATTATTCATTTAATTTTCAAAGACAACTGTCAGAAAGAAAGAATTTTGAGTGAGAATGGCTTGTGTTGATGTTGAACAGTGTTTTCTAAGAAGTGAGATTGCAGTCATTTTCCAAAGAAAACAGTCCAGGAGTGTGATGACATAGGTTAGGATGCTAAAAGCACACGGTAGCTGAGTAAAACCAGTGACCATCATGTTAAACAAAATAAGCCAAACTCAGAAAGTCAAGGATCTGATGTTTTCTCTTATATATGGAAGCTAGAGAAGAAAAAGGAAAAGAAAGATGGAGGCAGATCTCATAAAAATCAAAGGGAGATTAGTAGAAGAAAGGGACCAAAGGATGGGAGGTGCCAAGGAGGCAGGGAAGTACTGGGGAGTGATAATGTTATATTGTATGCATGGATGAATATTATATATAACAACAAATCCCAACATTAGGTACAACTACAAAGCACCAATAAAAAATATGGGAAAAAACATGAATGATTCTGGTGTACAAAAAAATAACAAAGCTTTGAGATATTATCACAATTTAGTTGTTCCAGAAATAAGTATGCAATCTGACAGTTTACTTTTTTCATACGTTCATTTTGGGAATTCAGTAATACATATTAACTTGAAACACTGCACAAAAATGTCCTGAGTATAGCAGACTTCACTACATATCTGTTAAAATAAAAGAAACTAGGACGGGGGATATAGCTCATGGGTACAGTGTTTGTCTAGCATGCACAAGGACTGTAGTTCAATCCCCAGAACCTCCTCCCTAAAAATAAATAAATAAATAATAAATTAAAAAAAACAAAAGGAACTAAACTATGTAACCAAAACCTGAACGCTATTAGACATTCTAGTTCCTTAGTGTTTGGTTGCACCTGGGGTCTTCCTGCTAGCTATGCTGGTGGCCACCATCTTGCTACAGTGCCAGGAGAGACCCAGACTCTCCCCAGCTCCACAAGTCCTAAAGTGTATGGATGGACAGGGCTGGATGCAGTGGGTTGGAAGGTTGAAGGACAGTGTTGGGGCATCTTGCTATTGGTTCACACAGCCAGCTGTGCCGGCAACCACCAGGTTCCCGGGGCCCACTAGGGCCAGCACTTGTTGGACCCTGGCACCAGCCTGATCCCCAGCACCAGCCCAGTCCCAACTCCCTCCTTAGTCCAGCAACCATTGATCCCCTGGTCCCACCAGGTCCAGCATCAGTCTAACACCCTAAAAGGACCTCCAGCTCCCCAATCGCCAGTTTGCCAAACCCTCCCTAGCCACCAACATGGCCCAGCACTTATAGATATGTGTCTGGCCTGCAGCTCTCAGTGCCTGCTCCTGATCTGCCCAATACAGAACAGGTGCACAGGTCCTGGTGCTCACCCCTCAGGACCACCTGGGAGAGAAGTGCCTAACTACTTAACTGGAGCCTTTTGGCTTAAAGCTGCATATTGTTTGCATTAGGTGCTGTTAATATTCATCTCCTCCTTGAGAGGTAAGGTACTGGAAACCATCAAGGACTCTACAGGTCTAAAGTCTACAGGGTAGAAACTGTACTACCTCAGATCCATACTGCTAGATAGGAAGACACATGGACAACATGAAAAAACAAGGGAACAAAGTATGCCAAAAAATCAAGATGCTCCAACTACAGTCCATTGACAACACAGTAGAAGAACTATCAGAGAAAGAGTTCAGAATATACATAGTTAAAATGCGATAAGAGATTATGAAAAGAAATCAAGCAGAAATCTCAAAATGAAGGTATCAAGAAACCAAATTAAAAATTCACTGGAAAGGATCACCAACAAAGTAGACCACTTGGAAGACAGAACCTCAGGCAATAAAGACAAAAATACACAATCTTGAAAATAAAGTTGACCACACAGTGAAGATGGTAAGAAACCATGAACAGAACATCCAAGAATTATGGGACAATATCAAAAGAACAAATTTAGGAATNAACAAAGTAATTCTTAGCAAATACAAAAAAAAAAAAAAAAGGAATACTACCCTGCATTCCATCAGATCATTAGAGAATGAAACTAGAAATCAATGATAAAATTAAAAATAGAAGCTATGCAAACACATGGAGACTACATAATACACTACTGAATGACAAAAAATAATAGCAGAAGAAATCAGGATGAAATAAAAAAATACTTCGAGCTAAATGAGAATACCAATACAACATATCAAAGTCTCTGGGACACTATCAAGGCAATGCTAAGAGGAAAGTTCATTACATTGAGCTCATTTACTTAAAAAATAGAAAAATAGAAAGTCAACAAATAAGTGACCCAACATTACATCTCAAAGCCCTAAAAAGATAATGAATCAACTCCTTTTACCAAAAGGAGTAGAGGACAGGGAATATTTAAAATCAGAGTTGAAATCAATGAAATTGAAAAAAAAAAAGAAACAATTCAAGACTTGACAAAACAGTAGGTTCTTTGAAAAAAATCATGTCAACAAAGAGAAAGAAAAAAATTCAAAATTATTAAAATTTTTAATGAAAAAGGAAATATCACAACAGATACTGAAATACAGAAGATAATTAGAAACTATTTTGAAATTTTATACTCCAATAAAATAGAAAATCTTAAAGATGTTGACAAATTTCTAGAGTCATATGATCTACACAAACTGAATCAGGAGGACATACACAATTTAAACAGATAAATTTCACGCAATGAAATAGAAGACACCATCAAAAACCTATCAACAAAGAAAAGCCCAGGACCAGACGGAATCTCGGCTGAGTTGTATAGGACCTTCAATGAAGAATTAACACCAATATTCCCCAAATTATTCAATGAAATAGAAAAGAAAGCAACCCTTCCAAACCTGCTCTATGAGGCTAGTACCACCCTGACACAAAAACCAGACAAAACACATCAAGGAAAGAAAACCTCAAACCAATATCCCTGATGAACATATATTCAAAAAATCTCAATAAAATTCTGACAAATCACACATGAAAACATTAAAAAGATAATGCACCACAATCAAGCGGGGTTCATCCCAGGGATGCAAATTGGTTCAACATATGGATACCAATAAACATAATTCATCACATCAATAGACTTAAACCCTGCACCAAATTCAACTCAAAATGGATCAATGACTTAGAATCATGTGATTATCTCAATAGATGCAGAAAAAACTTTTGACAAAATACAACAGCACCCTTTCATCTTCAAAACTCTAGAAAAACTAGGGATAGTAGAAACATACTTAAACATTGCAAAAGCTAAACCCAAAGCCAACATCATTCCAAGTGGAGGAAAATTGAAAGTATTCCCTCTAAAAAAATGAAAAAAGAAAAGGATGCCTCTATCACCACTTCTACTCAACATAGTCCTGGAAACTCTAGACACAGCTATTAGATGAAAGAAACTGAAGGAATACAAATAGGAATCGAATTACTCAAACTATCACTATTTCCCAATGACTCGATTCTATTATTTAGAAGATCCAAAAATTCCACCAGAAAACTTCTAGAACTAATAAATAAACTCAGCAAAGTAGCAGGGTATAATATCAACACCCACAGATCAAACGTGTTCCTCTACATCAGTGATGAATCCACTGAAAGAGAAATTAGGAAAACAACCCCATTCACAATAACCTCAAAAAAAAATAAAATACTTGCGATTCAATCTAACAGAAGAGATGAAAGACCTCTACAATAAACACCACAGAACACTAAAAAAAGATATTAAAGAAGACTTTAGAAGATGAAAAGATCTCCCATGTTCTTATATAAAGCAGAATTAATATTATCAAAATGGCCATAATACCAAAAGAATTATACAGATTCAATGCAATTCTTATTAAAATTCCAATCACATTCTTCATAGAAATAGGAAATTCATTTGGAAAAATAAGAGACTCAGAATAGCCAAAGCAATCCTTAGCAAGAAAAGTGAATCAGGAGGCATCACAATACCAGACCTTTAATTGTACTACAAAGCCACAGTAACAAAAACAGCATGGTATTAGCACCAAAACAGACACATAAGACACTGGTACAGAATAGAAGACACAAACCCACATAAACACAGTTATTTCATCCTAGACAGAGGTCCAAAAAACATACATGCCGCAGTCTGGCTGGGCACAAAATCATGAGCCACTCACAGCCTTGTAGATTCAAACAGCAATTCTTTATTCCCGACCTCTCACCGGCACTCTACACGTACATTCTGGGAAAAATCCTTTTTTCCTCCACCAGGCTCTGCATCCCAAATACTCTCTGAATCCCGCGAGAACTCAACGGGAACTCAAGGAGCAGGCGGGCGCCTGAGGCAGCAGGATACTCCCTATTCCCAGCAGGGTCCACCTTAAACCTGGAATCGCCCTAAACCTGGATCCACCCTAATCCAGCAGGATCCTCCCTAAACCCGGATCCATCCTGGTCCTTGAGCAGGGTCACCTTTCTCAAACATTCATGCAATGTCACTGCAAATGACCTGGGTCCAAGGCAAGCCCATTTCCACAATGGAGAGTCCTCCCTCTAAGCAACATGGGGTAGGCTGACAAGGAAATTGCCATGCGTCATTCCTACTTGGCAATGGCTCTCAGCACATACATTAGAGAAAAAATTGCCTCTTCAACAAATGGTCCTGGGAAAACTGGAAATCTGTATGTAACAAAATGAAATTAAACTCCTCTCTCACACCCTGCACAAAACTCCACTCAAAATGGATCAAGGACTTAGACACTAGAAAAGAGACCAGCACCTAATATAAGGAAAAGTAAACCCAACTCTTTACCATGTCGGCTTAGGACTTTCTTAACAAGACTTCCTTAACAAGACTTCCTTAATAAGACCCCTAAAGAGCAAGAAGTAAAACTAAGAGTCAATAAATGGGATGGATTCAAACTAAAAAGCTTCTTCACAGCAAAGGAAACAATCCATAATGTAAAGAGTCTACAGAATGAGAGAAAATCTTTACCCTGTGCACCTCAGGTAGAGCACTCATTTCCAGGATATATAAAGAACTCAAAACTTAACACCAAAAAATCAAATAACACAATCAACAAATTGGCTAAGGAACTGAACAGAAACTTCACAGAAGATACATAATCAATCAAAAAACATGAAAAAAATGTTCATCTCCAGCAATTAGAGAGACTCAAATCTAAGATTTTTCATCTTATTCCAGTCAGAATGGCAATTATCAAAAATACAAGCAACAATAAGTGTTGGTGATGATGTGGGGGGGAAAGGTACACTCATACATTGCTGGTGGGACTGCAAATTGGTGCAACCACTATGGAAAGCAGTATGGAGATTACTTAGAAAACTTGCAATGGAACTACCACTTGACAGCTATCCCACTCCTCGGTTTATACCCAAAGCCCTTAAAAATCAGCGTATTATAGTGATGCTGCCTTATCAATGTTTATAGCAGCTCAATTCACAATAGCCAAACTATGGAATCAATCTAGGTGCCCTTCAACAAATGAAAGGATAAGGAAAATATGGTATACGTAAACAATGAACTATTACTCAGCCTTAAAGAAGAATGAAATTATGGAATTTGTAGGTAAATGGATAGACCTGGAGAATATCATGGTAACTTGAAATAAGCCAATCCAAAACACCAAAGGCTGAATGTTTTCTTTGATATGTGGATGCTAATTCACAATAAGTGGGTGGGAGCTAGGTAAAAATAGAGATACTTTGCATTAGGCAGAGAAAGGGAAGGGAGGGGAGGGGCTATGGGAGTAGGGAGGAAAGTAGAATGAACAGTACACTATTGTCCTGTGTACATATGTGATTACACAACCAGTGTAATCATGTACAATCAGAAGAATGAGAAATTATACTCCATTTATATATGATGTGTCAAAATGTATTCTACTGTCATATATAACTAATTAGAATTAAAAAAATTTACATAGTCCCAAAAGAAATATAAATTCAGTGAACATTAATGTGATGTTTAGTCATTTAATCAGTTATACCTGGCAAATGGCATTATCATTTCTGAGTTTTTATTTCACCATCTTGTACATCATGAAA
The DNA here is from genome assembly GCF_001458135.2 of Marmota marmota marmota. Taxonomy (NCBI): domain Eukaryota; kingdom Metazoa; phylum Chordata; class Mammalia; order Rodentia; family Sciuridae; genus Marmota; species Marmota marmota. The sequence continues at coordinate 2,330,342 of NW_026000019.1, forward strand.
TTTCTCCATGAGAAAATACTGGGCAGATTCTTGCTCAGAAACCTCATCACAGCTACCACAGTTCTTTTCACATTTTTCTAAATAACTCTATTACAACATAGGGACTGAATAATACACCAGAAACTGAAAACCACGATGTGCAATTTTGGCCCTGTGCTATGTTCAGAAGTACACAAAATGGAAAAAGTGCATAATTAAGGAAAAACCCCATTTTCAATGAATATTATTTTCTAATCATCAACTTCCTTTGTATTTTCATCACATTTAAATAAAACATATTTCCAAATGTGTTCTTTAAGGTTTGCCTTTTCCTCCATTGAGTGTGTGCTGCTTAATGCGGTCATGCTGTAACACATTGAAACTCAATAAAAGTGCATTTTAGAACGGCTTAGTGAGATTATAAGCAATTGAACTTTACAAGCTTCATTTTATTTTAATGCAAATTACTCTTCATTTTAAAATGCATATTTTTCACCTTATTAAGCATATGATTCATTTGAAAAAAAAACTGTTCATACGAAGTAAGGTTAGGTATAAATCAAATGTGTTTTTTACTTAAAAAAGAACAAATAGTTTTTTGTACAGAAGTTTCTGGATATAACTTAATAAATTTTAACATAGGAGCAGAGGAAGCCACTCTAGGATATGATTGTTATTCCCTAATTCTTTAAATGGCTGGCTCTTTCTCACCCTTTAGGTCTTGAATTGGTGATAAATGGACATTCTATCAAAAGTAAGCCTCCTCGTTACACTCATCCATATAGTCATGTTTATTTTACTGACAGCATTTGTGTAAGCTGTAATTATACCATCTCCTGCCACTGGAATGCACATTCAAAAGGTCAGGAAATTCTTCACCACTGAGTACTAAGAATCTAGGACTTTAGCTCTGAGCACTCATTTGTCAATGAACCAACTGAGACAGAAATTACCTTTCAAGAAGTTTCTTCAAGAAATTCTCAAAAACACAAAGTATTATATTCAAAATTGTTTCTGTTTTACCTAACAATTTAAGTCTCAAAAGAATGTTTTTAGTGGGTTTCCATGTTGTTGTTAGCCATTACACATTAGTATTCAAATGCATATATTTCCCAAATAACCAATAAATTTTAAGTTTTTAAATCATTAAAGACTTAAAGTGTCCTATAAGAAAAACAAATCATTTTTATTAGTGTGCTTTTCAGTGATCTATGAGTTTTATTTAATTGAACATTTTCCTTTTTGAATTTTATTTAAATTTTAAATAAAGAATGTATGTATTTCCATTTTTAAGCAAATTTTTATCTATATATTTAGTTTTCTAGAACTAAAAAATGCATGGAGATGGCATATCATGGTCAAGTCAAAACAAACAAAAACCAAATCTTCCCTCTAGGTAAAATGACATAGAGTCTATCTTGAATTAAAATGACTGAAATGTTTATCTATTTTAATGCTTACTTTTAATTGAAAAATATTAATTGTATATATTTGTATGGTATATTATTATGTTTTATCATATGTATATATTGTGGGATGATCATATCAAGCTAATTAACAAAGCATCCCAGATATTTATAATTGTTTATAGTGAGAACATTGAAACTCTTAGAGATTCCTAAATATATATAATTATTAACTTTTGTCACCATGCTGTATGGCAGATTTCTTTTTTTAATATTTATTTTTTAGTTTTAGGTAGACACAATATCTATTTTATTTTTATGTGTTGCTGAGGATCAAACCCAGTGCCTCGTGCATGCCAGGCCAGTGCGCTACCACTTGAGTGTGTGGCAGATTTCTAAAACTTATTCCTTCTAGCCAAAATCTTGAACTCTTTAATCACTATATATCCATTCCCTTCTCCCACACACAGCCTCAGATAACCACATTTTACTCCCTATTTCTATGACTTCAACTATTTAGAGTCATAATGAGTGATTGTCTTTTTATCATTTAGTGCGTATATATATTATTTTCAGTCTTTGTTATCTATTTAATAACAAAGGCAAGAGCTATATATTACAATTAACAGCTATAACTCCCCTCAGCAGCAAAATAGCAAGTACAATGTGAACATTCTGTAAATTATTTCAAGTGTATGGATATGGAACTAGGTTAAAAAATGCAGGTTTTCATTAAATTCTGTTGATGAAACTACAATAAGCCATGTCTTAAGAAGAGTAAACAATATCAAACTTTGGCGATAATATTGCTATTAATAATTTGACTCTTCTGAGAAGATTAAAAACCACAAAGTAACCTCCTACCTAAGTAAGTTTGTTTGTGGTGTTTCAAAGACCTAAGTTGCACTATTAAACCTGGCCAGCCAGGTGATCAACGAATAGTTAGAAGATAAAGTTTGTTATTAACATATATCCTTTACTAGAAAAACAAATGACTAACAATTTTTTGTTAGTAGATTCATCATCCTTTATTGAACTATAAACCATAGATAAATTAGCAAGCTGTCATGAATTTCTATCCCATGCAGTGCAATGTGTCAGATGTAAGAGAGGTCCAAAACTCAAAGAAACCAATTTCTTCACATATCGGAGTCTACTATCTATTTGATCTAACAAATGTATTCAGAGTACATGCAAGGATGAAATTAACTAAATATAACATGCAACAAATAAAACTTATGCAAGGATGAAATTAAATACACATGAAGAATCTTTTTGGGTAGACCGACAATGGAGAAAAAGAAATTATAAACTGGAAAAAAATTTCTAGGAACATGTAGGAATGATTTTGTTATAAAATTTTATGCAACAATAGATTTGTATGGGTGTATAATATGCTGGTGGTCAAACACAAAAGGTGAAGATGTTATTTGTGTTAGGATAACGGAGAGCTTTGAAGGCACTACCTTGGAATCTGAGGTTCAAGTTCATAGTAGTAGATGGGCACCACATTAAATTACTGATCACAAACCTTAATGGTAATACACTTTGCCAGTCAATCACCCATTCTCAACAGCCACTTCCTACTTTCAGTTAAATATTATGAAATCTACATGTATCTGAGATTTATCTGATGAACTAACTTCACAAGAAAAATGTGGAAATCATTAGAACGGAACTTACTCTGATCCACACTTAACTCTTCCTCATGTTCCAATTGTGCAATGGAAGATGTAGTGGATTATACAGTGTCCCCCCAAAATTCAGGTAAGTCTGGAAACTTCTGCAATCTAAATAAAATGTGATTTCTACTTTACAACAAAACCATAAACATATTATTTTCTCCCTGAGTCTCCAGGAAAAAGTCAACCTTGCCAACGACTTGATTTCAGACATCTGGTTCCTGAACTATGAGAGCATAAATTTCTCCTTTTGAGCCAGTCAATTTATGGCAATTTGTTATGAAAGCCCTAAGAAACTACTATAGAAGATGAGCCTCAGCAAATATCAAACACCAAGACTTCCATAATCCAGCTACTATACTGCATTAGCTAAATCCTTGCCTCTTGAATTAAAAAAAAAAAAAACTCCGAACTTACTCCCATTAATTCTATCATTAATTCTATTTCTTGTATTTCTACTGATTTCCTCTCTAGTCATAGGCCCAGACTAATAATTTATATACCTAATGCTATATATATTCATTCTCTCTATTTCTCTCTCTCTCTCTCTCTCTCTCTCTCTCTCTCTCTCTCTCTCTCTCACACACACACACACACACACACTCACACACATACATTATGGCATAGTAGACAAATACTCATGTCATTCACATTACATAGAAGGATCATTCTCATAGGGTTAGTAGGCAAACCAGCTGGCAAATTTAGAACCTCACCAAATGGGTACAATATTGAATATTCTGATGATAGAAAAGATTCATCTGATTTTTATTTATTTTATTAATTCAGTTGAACTAAATTAGAAATCAAATGAACCTCACCATCCAAGTAAAATATTTCTAGATATAGCATTAGTATTTAGAGAAAAATTCAGTGGCATAAAACATGATCTTTTCTTATGTTCTACCTTTTAAAGAAAAAAAAATTTGATGTACTTTACATGATTTGTTTGGTATTTTCCAACTCTGCCATAAATTTAATACTCATTTAATCTTAAAATTTCTCTTGATTAATTGTAACCTACAGTACCATCCTTTCTTTTTTCTGACTTCTTACACTTATGTTGGTATATGTGTGGGTAAGCAGGAAATATAAAAGCACCCTTCAATAATACTGAAATAAAGCCAATAAATGTAGCATGTGAAATTAAATCAAAATGTCAACCAAAACCTAACCAATTTTTTTTTGTTTTTGCAAAATGAACTCAAAACAAAATCTCAAAACAATAACTTGGTTGAAACGCTAGTATTAATAATGTGATCAAAGGACAAATAATGTTTGAGTGCTTAATGTGGGCCAGGCATTATTCAAAGTTCTTTAATACATATTCACTCATTTCATCATTATAGTACTGAGAGGTACACAAGTTATTATGTCTTTATAGATGTGACAACAGTAATAGAGTAGTTAAGCAACTTGCCCAATAAACCTTAGTGGTAAGCATTAAAACCTGAATTAGAATACAGACAGCCTGATGTTTTTAACCACTAAGGAATGTTAAAAGCAACTGCTCATTCCAGAAAGCCTATGAAAAAGAATAGCTGAATGAGCAGCACAGGCAGTTCTGGTAAATGCAGACAAAGGGAAGGCAGTGATAATTCAAGAAGACCTTGTATATCCAGGAGACGGTTTATATCACTAATACAGAAAAGGATGCATCAAGCTCTGATGGCTTGATATCATCAAACATTAAATTCATGAGTTTTCTCATCTTGTTCTGATCCCATGCTCACCAAACAAAATTCTGATTTTAATTTGGCATCCAATATCATGTGCATACAGGAGATGTGCTATACAGAACTGAATGTATGGTCTATTAACAGGTTTATTTCTCATTGTAAATGAATAAACTGGAATCTGGTTTCAGACATCAGTATCGTGTAAGATTTATTAGCGTACAGAAGCCTTCTGAGGTTGATAAATAAACACTGACAGAATGATAAAATCATGTTTCTGCTATACATAATTGAGGTTTATACTGGCATGGACGTCAAAGGTAATGTTCGTCCATGAGGCCTCTATTTTGGAGAGCTCAGGCATCTCTCGTTAGCAATATCCTTTCTTGTTAGGGGCCATGCCTGCCTTTCACAGCACTTCAGACTATATCACATAGTCTAACTACAGAATTGAGAGATTAAAAAGTTCAGGGTTTGGAGAGGTTTTAGAGATTTCCTAGTTGCTATCTGATCTTGAATGTCCTCTAAACTATCACTACAAACAGTTTCTCAATCAATGCTTGAAAACCTCTGGAGGTTTTCCATTATCTCCCAAGGATACTCTTCCCATGTGACAGAAAATGATCCAGTTGATCTAGATCCACATCCTTGAAGCTGGCAAATGTAGTGGGGGGCCACTAAGCAAGCCTTTTCTTCTTGCATGTGATAAATTTGCAGTATAAGGAGAAAATTCTCATATACTTTTGTCTGCCCTTTCTTGAAGCTAAGCATCTCTAACTTCTTCAAACATTCCTTAATGACCAAACTTTCCAACTCAATTTATCTTAAAACTGCTCCAGCTTAAGCCATCATTGCTTAGAGTATATCACCTGTGAGTTCAGTAAAATTTGTTCTACTGTAACCTCACCAGCAGATCCTTATCTTGATGATCTGCTTCTATTAATGGGCTAAAATTGCATCAGCATTGAGAACATATAACAGAAATGCACCGAAAAACCTGTCTTTTTATCAAAAGGTATTTCCAGACCTCATGTGCCTTTAGTTATTTTTACTTTAGAAGTTAAGCAAATGGAACCCCCCCCCCCAAAAAAAGGACATAGGTATTTAGGCTTAAAGCAGCCAATAAACTAGGCAAGGTGGTGTACACTTGTAATCCTAGTGACTCAAGAGGCTGAGGCAGGAAGATCCCAAGTTCAAGGCCAGCTTCACAAACTTAGTGAGCCCCTGTCTGCCTCAAAATAAAAAAATAAAAAAGGGTTTGGGGTAAAGCTTAGTGGTACCGCTTGTCTGGTTTAATCCCCAGTACCAAAGAGAAAAATAAATAGATAAACAAATAACGCTGCTTCTTAACAGCTTAGGACCAATTGAGAGAAACATAGAAAAAGCAGTTAGGGATCAAAATATCTGCTTTACTACTTATAGAAGTTGAAGAGGAGGACTTGGTGCATTCTCCTATCAGCAATGGCTTTAACACAGAATCATAGAAATGCAACTTTCCACTGGAGGGAAAATCTCAGGTCTCCCCATTTATGGCAGAGAGAAACCAGCCAAATTGTGTGCTTCCTATAGTCAGTTGTGTTGTACAAATGAGGACAGGAATCCAAGGCTGATCCATGCAAACCTCAGTCTTCCTCCATCTCCCATTAGAGCATGAGGTTTAGAAAAGTCAGAGGGGGTTCAAAGAAAATCTTGGCTTAGAGGAATCCGAATAGGAACACCATCCATATTCCCAACTTATTTTTTGAACACTTTAGTCTGAAGCATTTTGTCTCTGTTCAAACAGGGCCATGGCGATGGGGGTTAGGTCAAGGTGAGAATACTTGTAGAGCCAGTGCAGGCCGCTCTAACAGAATCCCACAATGTGGGTGCCTTAATCTACAAAGATTTATTTCTCTCTTACAGTTTTGGAGGCTGGGAAGACCTTGATGAAGACACTCCATATTCAGTGGCTGGTGAGGAATTACTGCCTGGTTTCTGTCACCAACTTTTGGTATTTTCTTACATGCGGGAGAGAGATACCTTCTCTCTTGTGTCTCTTCTTAAAAGGGCATTAGTCCCATTCATGAGGACTGCAGTATCAAGTCTTAATTACCTCCTAAAGTTCTACCTCCAGACACTAAAATATTAGGTGCTGGGGCTTCAACATGTGAATTTGGGGATATACAAACATTCTATCTATAGCAGCCATATTCTCCATGCAATCTCAGCTCTTCTCCACATGGTCCTTCTAGCAGAATAAACTACTTACATGGCAGCTCTGAATTCCAAGGAGAATGGGGTAGGAACCTCTAGAACTCTGAAAGGATAAACCCGGAGCTAACTTTTATCAGTTCCACCATACATTACTGATAACTCAGTCCCAGTCCAATTTACCTCAAGCATAGGGGACACAGATCCCACATTTTAATGATAAAAATACCACAGAATGTTCAGTTTTCTTTAATCTGCCACAGTCTACCTCTGGTTACAAATTCCATCCCCCCTCCTTTTGCAAAATACATTCATTTCTACAAAGAACCCCAAGAACCTCATATCATAGCATCAATAGTTCCAAGGTCTCATCACAAAAAAATCAGGACAAGATATAGAAATAAGTCCTGGAATTGTTTCCTCCCAAATCAAAGACCAGTGAACTGAGTGACAAGTTCCCTGCTAGTCACATACCTAGCAGACAATCGTAATACAAGAAAAGAAGAAACAAAGACAATTCCAATATTTGTGTACCCCAATATTTTCTTTCTACCTATCTTGGTGGTGCTCTTGAAACCACATAGAGTCATAGTTTATAGTAGTTGAAGACTGAACTTCCTGTTGCAGAATGAGTATAGTTCCTTTAGTGCCTCAGATACTGAATTTTCAAGGTCATGCTTTGTCCTTAATGATCATAGAAATGGCCCCAGTTTTAGAAAGCATACCATCTCTTATTTCTAACAATTATCTTTGGAAAATGTTGTGCCCAAAATGAGTACTTAGTCATTTTTTGACATAACAGACTCATTGGTACTGAATATAGAAAAATTCATTTTTGGTTTTGGCCTCTCCCGCTTCTGGTCCACTTATATAAATTGTCCAGAATTTAAAAGGAATTATTTATCAGAGCTGAGAGGAAAAATAAGCACCCTCAGCACCTATAGCTGAACCTGTTAAGTAACAGCTTCTTTCTTATCTTCTAAAATTCCATGATAAAAGACAAATTCATTTCTGAAAACTTTACAATATTTTTAAATGTTCAATATATACATACATTCAGCATCATTTCTCACTGCTCATCTTATAGACTATGATTTTATGGATTTTATTTATTTCCTCATACTAAAGAAAAAAAAATAGTTTTGGCGGGAAATGTATGGTCTCTGATCAAAGACTCCAGACCCAGATGAAAGGAGAAGGGGAAACAGATTGTTGCAGTGCAAGCTTGCCTATCTGAAGTTGCTGTAGCCTGAGGAAGTAGCTAAAACTGGAAGTAGCTGTAGTGCATAATTTCACATTTTTAGCTCATTTAGAGTGCCCTGGCTTTACAACCAGGGGTGGTTGCAACTGAAGTCTCTATCAGTTGGCTTTATGCACAGATCTTAGTGGGATGGTAATTACCCTATTGTCTGCCCCGTGACCTTTGCCCATCTGCACTCTCTTGCCTGCCTCTCTCATCCAGGGAGAGTTGTTAGGTTTATTCTGGGGTGCTTTTCTAGGGACTTTTCTTTCACACACTATAAATTATGTATGTTTGATCTTGCCCTCAATCTGTGCCCTCTTGCATTGCATATTGAAGAATTCCTCAAAGTTTCTCTCATGTGGTTGGCACCCTACATTACAGTCCAGCAGTGACATCAAGTTTCCTCTTTTAATATATTCCTCTAGTTATTTGACTAAGAATTTCAAAGTAAGAGAAATGTATTGTTTGGATTTAGACTTTCATTATTTGGATCTGTAATTTTTTGGAAAATATAAATTTTCTTTAACATCTCTGTACTTTATCATTCTCTATGCAATGTTTATTATTTTTTTTATTTAGAATCAGGCTCTCACTAAGTTACCCAGACTGGCTTCAAACTTGCAATCCTCCTTCTTCAGCCTCCCCAGTTGCTGGGACTACAGATGTGTACACAATTCCCAGTCTTAATTTTCCATTTATCAACAATACTCCTGGAACAGACAATGTCTCCACAAGATACAGAGCTAAAACTAATAGATATGCTTTCTCATGCTCAACTATTCATATAATGTCACTGATCTCTAGCTACAGGCTCTGTTTGTCTTCAGTCATCTCTGGTAGAAATTTTTTTAAAATCTGTTTATTCTATTTCACATTTGTGTAAGACTCTTTCATTTGGGAATTTGGTCTTTTTTATGATGTCATGTTTAGAAATAGAGCATGATGCCTCCCATGTGCTCTCTATTCAAATTTTCTTATATTGCATGATATCATTACTCTAAGAAATTATTCAGTTAAATCGGTTTCATCAAATTTTCATCATATTTGTTCTCATCTCATTAGCTTATAGCATTTTTACTGAAATATCATTTTTAAAAATTTATTTTTATTTGTAGATGAACACACAGGATCTTTATTTTTATGTGGTACTGAGGATCGAACCCAGTGCCTCACACATGCAAGGCAAGTGCTGCTTTACCACTGAGCCAAAGCCCCAGCCCTAAAATATCATTTTTGAGGGTTGTCTAGTAGAATCTTTAATCAACATTTTTCTAACGTCAAAAATTTGCCTCTTTCCAATTTATACATTTCTAGCCTGTGTGCTCTGAATTTCAGAAATTCAGGTAACATGTCACTTGTACCTTTCCATTCATTGTCTTATCATTCATTATATTTGGATCCAAGATGCTCTCTGAGAGATAAGTATATTTGATGCCATAGTGGCTTATCTTCAAGAATAAGGTAATTGACAATCTGAAGGGAAGCTTTCAGAGCAAGACCTACACGTGAGGAAACGATGCTTGCAGAATTCAGTTAACAGGTCAACTCAGAGCCATCCATTGAAGGCATCATCTCTCCCAAATATTAAGCTTCTTCAGAATGGAAACCATTGCATCTTTCATAAAGTCCTTAACAAATTACCAAGCCGAAACTAGGCATCTAATTCTTATAAATAAATTGAGTTAACATTTCCATAAAAGAAAATCCCAGTTTACAGTTGTGTTATATACATCTATATTGAACTCTAAAAACTCATTTTTTAACTCTATTGTGCTAACACAAGGATTAGTGCTACTAAATTCTGTAAACCTAAGTTGCTTTATAAAGAGATCAACAGAATTACATCTTTCTCAAATAATACCATGTGAGAAAAATGTTTTCTCATACTGTTCCAGAATATTTCTTACCTCTCCGTTTTTTGATATCAAAAGAACTGGGAGATGAAAGCAAAGAGATGGAAAGATAAGAAAACTCCATTCTTCGTCGTCTTACATGAAATTTTCTTTCGTCCCCCATCCCAAGAATAAGTAAGGTATAATTGACAAATAACATTTATTTATAAATTTAAAAAATACAATGCGATAATTTAGTATGTACACTAAAAAATAATTATCACAATCATTTCAAGTCAGTTTGTATTTTTATACAATATCTATCTGTACAACTCAGAAATATGCACATCTGCTCAGAACTGAGTTTCAGCTAACAATTTTTCTGATCTTCCACAGTCTTTGTAGAAGATCCTGAAAACTAATGACACCCTAGATTTCCTTATCTACTATATCTACTTATAGGGCTGCTATTGGGCTGCTTATTGGGCTGCTAATCTGTCTTCTGTTGTATGACTGTGCCTTACCCTAACATGACCTACAGAATTCACATGCACATGAATGTTCTAAATTTTGTTATCTCTGTCCATATTTTCGCTTCCTTGCACTGCATTCTATGGAGGCAACCAATTTTCTTATCCCAGTACCCGCTATACAGCATATATCCTGTGGCCAGATGGGCTAAGTTAAAGCTCTGCTACACAAGGTTGAGGGGCCAGCCACTTATCTAGAGATAATGTCAACTTTATTATTTCTACCAGTACATGGTAAGAAAGAGTCTTCCTAAAAATTTTTCAGAAATAATTTCTTCCTTTATACCTAGCTTCATTAAGCCATCCCCTTATCATTTCTACTCATGTCTACACCAAATATAAAAATATAAAATTAAATTTTACAAAAATTAATGACAAAAATAAAGCTACATTGTCAATGGCAAAAGTGGTTTAAAAAAAGAAAACAGTGAAGCTTTTTATTTAGCATTTTAAAGTTGATTAGATCCTGGTCTCAATTATTAACATGCTTTATTTACATCATTATATTATAGCCCTAAGCATAAAATGTCACCTCAGTGAAAGTGTATGGTTTGGCTTGATTTACTGTCTAAACCAAGTTCAACTCAAAATTCTTTCACTACATTCTCCATTTCATTCAAAATTAAAACAGCCCAGGAATTCAAGAACTAAAGAAATGTCTATTGACATTTTGAATGTGACATTTCCATCATAGTACCAGTCTCCCAAAGTTTGTAACTACAAAATCATGAGTTAAAGCTCAATATTGGGTAAGTAATATGCAGTGTAACAGACCCTATAAAGATGAATGGTGGGGTTCTCAAAAATGAGAAAGCTAAGAATGGTCCCCTGAATCTACTCTAAAGAGAAGGAAAATCTGATGAAAAATACTGAAAAATGGTTTCTCTCCCTGATTAAAACAGAAACACTGAAAGAGATCCTTATCATGCTTACCCCTGACCTTATGCTGGCCTTGGAGTTGGTAAAGGGAGGAAGTGATATTTAGGGCTGCAGTAGACAACTCACAACCATGACAACAAAGACTAGTGCTTTGATGATGGCAATACAGAAGGATGCCTTGGAGCTCTTGAACCCACACCAACACACCTACTTCCAGATTCCATTCTGTGGACTAATGAATGATCATTTTAAAAATGGTTTACTATAACATGCAACCCAGGGTTCATAACTAATAAAAATAGGAAATAATATCTATTAGTCAAATGTCAACTTTCTCCTCTCCCATGCAAATAAAGTTAATAGAGCCAGGCACAGTGATGCATGCTTGTAATCCCAGTGGCTGCAGAGGGTGAGGCAGGAAGATTCTGAATCCAAAGCCAGCCTGAGCAACTTAGTGAGGCCCTAAGCAACCTAGCAAGACTCTGTCTTAAAATAAAATATAATAAAGGGCTGGAGATGTGGCTCGGTGGTTAAGCACCCATGGGTTCAACCCCCAATATTGCAAAAGGAAAGAAAGAGAAAGTCAGAAAGGGGAGGAAGGGAGAGGAGAAAAATAAGCACATATAAACTGCTATATGACATTTTTTTGTAACAAGCCTGAAATTAAAGAAGGCATCACACATAAATTTTCCTACACGTTTCTATGTGTGCTAGTCAAGGAAGTCAACTCTTTTTAGAGTATATCAAAAAACAAAAGGCTAATTGATTCAAAGTAGTCTGAGTCATTTATCATGGATATCAGTGTTTATTCATTATCAACATATAGTCAGAGGGCCTTATATAACTAAAATTCCAAAAATACAAACAAATATTTATAAGCCATAATTCCTGTAACCAAAAGGTCCAGAAATCAATTCACCCTTCAATATTGCAAAAGGAAAGCAAGATTTCAAGAAAAAATTAGAAAAATAATAAAATTTACAATGACTACCTTTTTCCAAATTCTATTTAGAAAATCCTGTGTATATTTCAGCTTCAGAAAAATGTGGTCCTACCACTTTCAGCTTTCAAAGATAAATGATAAAAATAACAAGAGTAACCACTTACTTTAGAAAAAGGAGAAATGAATAAATGCCTAAATAAAGGAATGGCAGCTGTGACTATAAATCCCCTTTCTTTGTCAGTTTGAGTAGAATAATGTAAGATATGATTCATGTTATTTTGATATTGCTATTTGTATTCAGTGAACTAGGCTGATTCCAAAAAAACTGCAATAACATATCAATTTACATTGTCCTTAAAAATGTAGATTTTATCATTTTCTCTGGTAGAGTCCTCAAAATATTACTGAATTTGATATTATTATGGAGAGAAAAGTCATAACAAAATTTCAATGCAATCTCTGTTGGCAGAAATAAAACTTAACTTATGGCCATAAGCTATTAAGCAACTTTAATTAAGAAATGCTTAGAAAAAATGAGATGTTAAATTCAATCAAATATACATAGTGTCAAGGTCATGTTTAGAAATTTGATATCACTAGGATTGCCAGATAAAACATAGGAGGCAAAATTTAGGCAAATTCATATTTAACACTTACGTGAGATTTATCTAGAATTCCAGTGTTATTAGGTATTCTACTATTTTTGTTTTGTGAATACTGAACCCTAAAAAACCATTTTCCTAAACTTTTTACTTTTCCTACATTTCTCTGGCATTATAAGTTACTATTTCATTGAAGTAGATAAGATTTAATAGTGAAATCATCAAATATTTCTTCTAATCTTTAAACTCTGGAGGATGAAAATATATAGATGCAAAACATGGTTTTTAACCTTAAGCTAGTCCATCCCTATAATGAGGTAATAATTACTAAACTTTTGCTTCCCTAACGTGTTTCTCACTGAGGACACTTGTGAGAATAATCTTACTACCCAAGGGATCCTCAGTGCCCTGTTATAAACCCCCCGTATATGCTCATTTGCAGCTATTCTGTTACCACTTGTTGTAGTCAGCTCCTTTGTTGCTGTGACCAAAAGACCTGAGAAGAACATTTTAAGAAGGAAAAGTTTACTTGGGGGCTAATGGTTGATGCCCACTCCATTTCTGCAGGCCTGACATGGGTCAGAATATCATGGTGGAAAGGTGTGGCAAAGGAAAGCAGCTGAGAACATGGCACCAGAAAGGAGGGAGGGAGGGATGGAGGGGGAGGGAGAGAGAGAGAGAGAGAGAGAGAGAGAGAGACAGACAGACAGACTGACTGACTCCACCCTTCAAGAACAAAATATAAACCCCTGAGGCACACCCCTAGTGACCCACCTTTTCCAGCAACACCCTATCTGCCTTCAGTTACCACTCAGGTAATACCATCAGGGGGTTGATCCACTGATTGGGTTAAGGCTCTCATAACACAATCATTTCACCTAAAAACCTTCTTGTTTTATCTCACGCATGATCTTCTGGGGGACATCTCATATGGAAACCATAACATCACTAGTTGTAGCTCCTCCCCATCACCCTAGTCCCCAAACATAAGAGGGCTTTGTCTGTACACAGTTTGCCACCTGTTTTATCCACAGATCTAGGGTATTTTTTCTGTGTCCTTGATATTTCTCAAACTTTAGCTTTAATTAATAAAGAAGTTCTATCTAAAGAAATGTAATTTGTTGCAGTCATCTTTTCTCCATATTCCTCCAGGTCTGCCATGAGAACCATCTGGACTACTTCTATCACCAGACATTCACAATTGCCAGCTCTTCCTTTCATTTTTCACATCTTCCAAGAGAAAAATGTCAATAGATTTCTCAAAGAATTATGAACTCAGAAAATTCAAGATTACATTATATAGAGAAAAAAGACTCAAAAAAGCAACTGGTAAAGTTCAACATTCATGTTCCTTGAACTCTGTTTCAGATGGTCATTTAAAAGTAAATTCTATACTGCTTTCCAGATTGGCAGCACCAGTTTGCAGTCCCACCAGCAATGTACAAGAATACCCTTTTCCCCACATCCTCTCCAGCACTTGTTGTTGTTTGACTTCATAATGGCTGCCAATCTTACTGGAGTGAGATGGTATCTTAGGGTGGTTTTGATTTGCATTTCTCTGACAGCTAGAGATGGTGAGCATTTTTTCATGTACTTGTTGATTGATTGTATGTCCTCCTCTGAGAAGTGTCTGTTCAGGTCTTTGGCCCATTTGTTGATTGGGTTATTTGTTTTCTTATTGTTTAATTTTTTGAGTTCTTTGTATACTCTGGATATTAGGGCTCTATCTGAAGTGTGAGGAGTAAAAATTTGTTCCCATGATGTAGGCTCCCTATTTACCTCTTTTATTGTTTCTCTTGCTGAGAGAAAACTTTTCAGTTTAAGTAAGTCCCATTTGTTGATTCTTGTTATCAACTTTTGTGCTATGGGTGTCCT
>NW_026000019.1:2345970-2355543 GCF_001458135.2 Marmota marmota marmota
TATATATGTGTGTGTATGTGTGTATATATATGTGTGTGTGTGTGTGTGTGTATACATATGTATACATACACACACACAAAAACATACACATATAACTATAAATATCAACTACTCCATTATGAATAGAGCAACACATTTTGTGGACCTTTCTCCATGATAACAACACTCATTGTACTCTGATGTTGGAGTGATTCATGTTTCTACAAAGTAGCCTATAATTTAAGATACAGTTCAGAGAGCATTAATTTTTAAAACATGATTTATTACAAGAATTTTTAAACAAAATATGCAAAGGTCTACCCTCAGTTTCCTTGCTTACTAAAATAACTAAGTAACACATGTTGGTTAAGTAGGTGAAATAATATGCATTAAAATTGTTCTTCAAATTTGAAAACTTTATATAAATCCAAAGCAGAAAACAAAGATACTTTAATGTATTATGTATCTAGTAGGATTTCATATTATAGGAATTACAGTGAAAAGTTATTACTAATCAAGCACTAAAATCACAAGGAGATTTTTTAAACTTATCAATTTTAAGCCTAATACAAAATTGTCACAATTGAAATATGGTTTTATGAAAATATTTGCTACCATAATTTTTCCTATGTATGTAACAATTTCATATACCTAATTTTATAAACTTTAGAATAAAAAAAAACTTAGAAATGTCCATTGCATTATTTGTTTCTAATTAATTCCTTGGATATTTTTGTTATTCAAATATTTCTGACATTGTAATTCCCAGACACATGAATCATAAGTTCTCTAATATAATATATTCTCCTTCATAGGCTTAATATAACTGTCAAAATTAGAACAAACCAACTAAAAACTATAGAAATGAAGATTCCATTATGCTCTGATGAGCCATGATGGGCCAGATTGTGGCGATATCACACAGCACTTCATATTGTGGGTGCTGTGCAGGATGGCCTGGGGCAGGACTTCTCAGTGCCCAGTGAATACTAGCTCCTCCTTGGTTTCAAGCTCAATAAAGTACAGGAAGGCAAGATGGTAGAACCTGCAATAGCAATTCAATGTAGCACTGACAGTGCTACACTTACACTTGAATATCCAAAGAAAGTCATATGGTTTCACCTACCTTCAAAGATGGCACAGAAGTAAAACACTGCCAGGTACACAGAAGGAGAAAAAAAAAAGTATTTGGGAACAGCTTCAAGTAGCTAATCTAAGAATATAAAAGTGCATTTATTTGGACACTTGGATGTTCACTGTTTTCTGTATATTTATATAATCTTCTTTGCATCATTAACAAAAAATATGGTGAGTTGCCCTAGGCAAGAAACCAAAGTGCTACATAGTAATTTTAACAGATGCTTTGCAGCTGTAACTTCTATGTCCTCCTCCAGCACTTCACCCTGTTCATCACTCCCTCTTCCTCCTTGCCACTCTTTTCCATTTTTTTTTCCTCTAAAACAACTTCATATTCCTCTCTGTGCTTATTTCCTATTATTTCTCAGATTTGTTCATGAGATTTTCTTTTCCTCTTGACTCACAAATATCATTTTTTTTTCTTCAAAGAATGGATATCCAAATCTTCCTTTGTATTCTTATTCTCCTGACAATAGTGTAATGGTCAAGACAACGGACTGTGGACCTAGACAGGGTGGGATGGAATGCCAGCTTAACAGCCTGCTACAATTCCTACAAGCTGACTAACCTCTTAGTATCCAAATTCCCTTACCTATAAAATAAAGATGATGAAATCAAACGTTCCTCACAGACTGCAATAACTGTGTGAGTTATTTATGTAAAGCACTTAGGATTCCACCCAGCACACAGTTATTGGCCTGTGTCAGTTACTAACTGTTGTAACAGTCTTCACCATGGCCTCATCACTGAGGGCACTCAGATCATATCTCAAGGCTAGGACTCACTTTAGGAGTTTCAAACCTTCTCTTCAACTGCATTCTAGTCATCTCCAGTTCCAAGTCCAAGTTGCAGATAGAAAGAACACAACATTCGTTGTAAAATCTACTCTTACGTGTTTATGTGTTTTCTAGCTTATAGACTCCTATTTGCATCCAGATTTGCAAACTAGAAAATAACACAAACTAAATTAGCAAAAAAAAAAAATTCCATTAGTTCCACCTTTGAATTCATTCTCTCCTCACTTTCCTCACTCTTGGTACTATTTCTTCGCTCAGTATCTCCTATCCTCCTCATTGCTCTGCTCTTATCTATTCTGACTCCATCACTCCTGACTATATGAAATATTACTACCAGGGTACATTTTCTAAAATTAAAAACTTATAAATTCTCCATAAACTCTAGCCCAGCACACAGTTTCTGAGACTTTCCTCTTCTGACAGCAAGCATCCACACCCCATGCTCAGATTTGGCAAAGAGAAAAAAGTGGGCGTTGCCAAGACTGCACAAAGATCAATGCAACATATCAGAAATCACCTTTCAAAACTCAAGAAAAAATTTTTCAAGAGATGTATGTCAAGGAAGAAGCTAAAAAAAAAAAAAGAGCAAGAACCAAATCTGAACTAGATTGTCTTGCATTTTTAATAAATAAGAACTTGCAAGTAAAACCAGGAAATGAGAAAGAAATTTAGAGGAAATCAATAATAGGCAAATACAGATATTGCTTGTGAAAGGTGGGAAAAAAAAAACAAGCTTCTAATGGTCCTGAGTAACCTAACTGTTCCCACTCTGTGGGAAAGTTCTGCTCCTTTTCCTTTCTCCACCGAGCTAATTCACCATCATCTGCACCTCTGTTATGACCTAGATACCTTCCAAGAAGGCTTTCCCAATCTACTGGTCAGGTCAGATATGGGCACTCTTGGTTAGGCTTCTACCTGTCCCAAATTGCTGTGCCAACTGATTTACCTTACTGTCAAACCTTCTCTCAGGTGTTACATAGTCTAAGGAAAGAATTATAACGTTTTCCTCTGTGTGTAGCATAAATATTATCAAAACAAGTTCTCAAAGAAGCTGTGTTTCAACATATGAACACTAAATCAAAGGAATTAATGAGTTAATTAACAAAGGGATGGATCTGAATCAATATGTCCATTATACTTTGTTCTTAATTTCCCCTAGCAATATAAAATACATGGGTGCCACATCATGTTTAATTTGTGATCAGCTAATAGGGAATTACAGGGATATCAAAATGCTATTTGGAAAATAGAACTTTGCCTCATTAGCATTATGTTTTATGAGAAACTGAGCTAAAAGGTTTCACAAATACAGCTTCACAAATACCCTGACCATAATAGGTAATTCTAGTTTTCTCAGAGTTTTTTTTCCATTTAGAGAACAAGCTAATCTTCTTAATTCCCATCAATTTAAATTGTAGTTTCTTAAACAATATGAGCCATTAATGATTAGTTAATTCAATTCAGAATACCAGATTAACAGGTGCACTCCACAGAATGCAATGGAATACTTGCAATCTAAGGAGAGAAGATAAGACTAAAGAAATGCCAAACTCAAATAAAGAAGAAAGCTGTGAAGATAACATTTTACAACCTTTCTTTAGATTTACCAGAAAGAATAATTCTTAAGTCTGTAAAGAAACCTGAAAGACCAATAGGCCAACTTAACTTAGATTTGACTAATAGCAATGATTGTTGTAAGAATACATTTTCAATGTTATATAGACTCTCAAACCCAGGAAAGGCGTGGACTGGAACAATCGCACCTTTAAAGGACAGGCTCCATGTCACTGAGCACATGTGGCAGAAATAAGTGTGAAGTGGCTGGCAGGCACTGTCTCAAGACTCTCCTTGCCCTTCTGCATGTGGACAATAAAAGCTTTCATAGAACTTCCTTGGGTTTTACAATCTAATAAACATAGACAAAACTCCTCACTATATTTCAAGACAAAGATTTAGACTAGTGCCTTCTCCAACTGCCATCATTCATTATTGAGAATGATTTAACATTTTATCCATGTATGTGTCTCTGAAACATTTCCCCTCAGCAATGGATATTACATCTCATATTTCTAAGTAATTTAGGCTGCCATCTCAAGTTGGAGATTATCTTCTTTTGGGAACTTTGTTCTTTCTGGAAACTTAAAAATTAAAGACTTTCAAAAGTGACAAACCAATGAAATAATTTTATGAATAATGCCTTCAGTCATTATTTGTATTTTTCTCATCTGAAATGGAACTAGTAAACATGTTTGTGTTAACTTCAGTCCCCTGAGAAGCTGATGTCAAAATAATATTGCTGGGTATATGTCATTTTCCTGCTGGAACAGATTACAACCACAAATTCTGGGCTTAACACAAATTTACTATCAAATAGTTCTAGAGGTCAGGAGTCTGAAGCATATCATGCTGACTAAAATAAATAAGACAGTGCTCCTTCTGAAGGTTCTATGGGAGAATGTATTTCTTACTTTATCCAATTTTTGGAGGCTATCTGAATTCCTTTCCTCAGGAAACAGACAATTTTGTTCACCAGGGCTGCTACTCCCCAGCCTCTGTCCACTCTCAGATCTCCTTCTCTCTCTTGGCTTTGTTGTCACATTGTATTTTCTGTATCTTCTGGACCTCTCCGTGAGAGAGATCACAGATCACCGTGACTACATTAGGACTGGTCCCATAATCCACAATAACATCCTCCTCCCCAAATTCTTTAATTAATTTAATTCCCTTAGGCCATGTAAAATAAGATACAAATTCTGGAAATTAATGCATGGACATCTTTGGAGGGTCATTATTCAGCTTATGATAATGTGTAAAAGTTTGTTAGGGGAAATGCCTAATAAAGGGGAGGAAACAACAACCAAAACAGATTTCCTGTTGAGGAAAAAAAAAAAGAGAAAGAAGAATTGGGTTGGGAGAATACCAGATTGCAAAGCAATGCTAAGAAAATATTGGCCATGTTATAGGGGGTACTCAAATTGAAGTTCCTTATTAAAGAAGTGAATGAATGAATATATATCTTGCTAGAATGAGCCTGCATTAGCAACCTGCCACACTCAGTCACTGACTATCTGCAATATGAGACGGTACAGATGTCAGAGTGAACCCACAAGGGCAGGAGGGAGGAGGCTGGTTCAGATAATTTTGAACCCTACAATAGGAGATGTGATAGGGTTTAGATATGAGGTATCCCCCAAAAGCTCATGTCTGAGACAAAGCAAGAATGTTCAGAGGTTAAATGATTAGATTATGAGAGTTGTAACCTAACCCATGGATTAATCCACTGATGGATTAACTGGATGTTAACTGTTACGCAGGTAGGGTGTATTTGGAAGAGGTAGGTCACTAGAGGCATAGCTTGGGGGTTTCTATTTTGTCCCTGCTGAGTGGAGCTCTCTGCTTCCTGTTGCCATCTCCTGGGCTGCTTTCCTCCTCCATGCCCTTCCACCATGATGTTCTGCCTCACCTTGGTTCCAGAGCTAAGGAATCAGTCCATTTACAGACTGAAACCTCTGAAACTGTGAGCCAAAATAAAATTTTCTTCCTCTGAATTGTTCTTGTCAGGTCTTTCAGTCACAGCAAGGAAAAAGCTGACTAAAACAGGAATTAATATTATGATTTGGATACGGTTTGGCTCTTACACATGGCCAAAATAAACTCATAAGACAACTCAAGAATTTTCAGAGGTGAAATGTTTAGATTATGAAAACTGTAACATTATCAGTGGATTAAACCACCGATACAGATTAACTGGGTGGTAACTATAGGCAGGTAGTGTGTGGCTGGTGAAAGTAGATTATTGGGGTGTTTCTTTGGAGGTTATATTTTGTCCCTGGTGAACAAAATTGTCTGTTTCCTGGTTGCCATGTTCTGAGCTGCTTTCCTCTCCAACAACCTGCTGCATGATGTTCTTCCTCACCTCAGGCCTAGAGCTATAGAGTCAGCTGACTTTGTGCTGAACCCCTGACACTGTGAACCAAAATAAACTTAACCTCCTCTAAACTGTTTTGGCCAAGTCTCTTGGTCACAGCAATGATAACATCTGACTAAAACAGAAATTTTTACCGAGAGTGGTGTCTTTGCTGTGACTAAGTTGAGCATGTGGTTCAGAAGCCTTTGGAGCTGGTTTACAGGGGAAGGAATTTTGACAAGCTCAGAGACGTCAGCTGCAAAACTTTTAGAATGTTTAAGCAGAGCTGAATGGGTGATACTGGTGGGAGCTCAGAAATCCAAAATGCCAATAGAACAGTAGACAGTAAGATTGAACTCCTGAGGTTTCAGAGGAGGAGAAGGACTTTACTGGAAATTGTACCAGAGGTCATTCATGTTACATTCTGGTAAAGAAGTTGTCTACATTTTACCCACATCCTGAGACTTTCAATGAGGCTGAATTTAAAGGGGATGGACTCATTAATTTGTCAGAGGAAATTTCAAGGCAGCACAATATTCATGTGGTGGTATGGATATTGCCAGGGGCTTTTAGCCAAGTTTCCTTTGACAAAGCAGAACAGAAAGGTTTTAAAAACTTGTAGCTTGGCTGGAAGAGTGGATGTAAAACTATAGTTAAGGAAATTGAGATTTTTAAATAGATTGCACAAAAGAAACTCTAATTGAAAATACTAGGAAGCATGGCTTGAGGGCATCTCCAGAATTTTCAAGACCACACCCATCTCAGGATCAAAGATATAAAACTAAAAATTCCTTTGAGAGACCAGTGGGGCATCCTGTTGGCACAAGGGAGCCTAGCAAGTTGTTTCACCATGCTTGGCCACCCAGGCACTCAGAGGCTGCTGCAGCCATTGTCCCAAAATTCTTCACTACTGCTCAAGATAGTGGCAGACCCTAGCATCAATCACATGGTGCTGGTTCTATGGGAATGCAGGATACTGGAGTTATGGGGTCAAGGAGGCTCCCAGAGAGAATTCAAAGGCAGCATAGCAGGGTCAGGGACCTTGTAGGCTGTCCTTGAAAGGGTAATGCATGAAGATGTGAGAAGGAAGCCAAAACTACAGTGGAGACCCTCAAGATTAAAAGATGCCAGTAACTTTGCCAACAAAAGCTGTAGGAATTAAGCTCAAACAAGCCACCAGAGAACCCAAGGTGGGCTGTAACCGGTAATTCCATAGAGGCAGAGTTACACAAGCCTTTTGGAAAGAACATTAGCTGGGTGTCCCAAATGCTGGATGTGGAGTTATGGAACTTGTTTGCCCAGCTGGATTTCAATCTTGCTTTTGCCCCATCCTTTCTATTCTCCTATTTCACCCTTGAAGGGAAATATTTACTCTATGCCTTCCTATATTGAACATACACAACTTGCTTTTGTTATTTACAGGTAAAAACATCCATACGTTTGCCTTGAGTCACCAAAGAGATTTTGGACTTCACACTGGGGAAATCGTGGAATTACGAAGATTATGGGAAGTCCTGAAAATGGACTAAATGTATTTGCATTGTGTAATGGGGATGAGGAGCAGAATATTATGGCTTAGATTTGAAGTGTTCCCAAAAAAGTTTATGAGTGAAATAACAGAAGAATGTTCAGGACTAAATTGATTAGATTATGAGTTGTGATCTAATCAATGGATTGATCCACTTGAATAGCTTAAGTGGACAGTGACTGTAGGCAGTAGGGTGTGGCTGGAGAAGGTAGGTCACTGGGGACATGCCTTTGGGGTTTATATTTTGTCCCTGGTGAGTGGAGCTCTCTCTTTACTTCCCACTAGCTATGTTCTGAGCTGCTTTTCTCCTACACACCCTTCCGCCATGATGTTTTGCCTCACCTTGAGCCCAAAGTTATGGAGTTGACCATCAAAGGACAGAGACCTTAAAAATCATGAGCCAGAATAAACTCTTCCTCCTCTGTTTTGTTCTTGACAGGTATTTTGATCACAGCAACAAAAGAACTGACTAAAACGAGATCTCAGTGTTGTATTTTCACAATCACTATAACAGTGGTATAAGTTACTATAACTTAAAAGAGCCTTAGACATTTTTTTCTTCCAACCTTTTCTGTTTACCCACCAATCTTAATTCATTTGCATTTAATTTCAGTAAGCATTTTTAGAGTACCAGACACTGAAGTCCCAGAATACAAAAGATCTAATCACTCCCCTCAGAATGACAGCAGTCTAGAGAAAAAACATAAAAATAGTTTTGATGCTGCCCCCAAACCAATATGCGGTAGGGTGACCACAGTGCCTAATATACCTAGGAAAATTCGTTTGTCTGTTCCACAGTTTCCATCTGGCTAGCACCCTCCTTTTACTCTCCCAAGTGTCACAGATAGGGATTGGGGCACAGCTCAGTGGTGGAGTCCTTTCCTACCATGTGCAAAGCCTTTTGTTGGATCCAAGCACCACCAGAAGAAAAAAGTGTCACAGATGAAATGACAATTTATATGATCACTATTATCATGGGAGTACATCCACTAAATCCAGACCACGCATGGCAAAGAATAGTAGTTATTATTTTCTTGATTAAATGCTGACTCAGATAAGAGGACATGCAAAAGTTAGTGAGACAAATGGTGGTAGATAGATGGGACGACAGATGGGTGCAGGTGATAAAGAGGTTGAGCTTCAGACAAAAATAAATAAGTAATATTCCTAAAAGTCAACAACCCTACAAATATGGACAATTATTTCAGAAAAACCCAAACAAGTTACATACAAAGGAGAAGTAGAAAGTGCAATAAGCCAAGTTAGCTAAAATCACAACATGATAATCCTGAACACGACTTGCTATGAAGTGAATTCATTTAATTGCTTCTTGGCTGCCATTTAAATTTAAGGATAGAAGCAATGTTGCTGGGTGAGAATTAAAAAACCTGAAAATAAGTTCTTCAAGTTAGTATACCATACCTTTCTTCAAAGTTAAGCTGAGAGAAAACCTGCAGAACAGGATAAGAAACATCTTAGGACAAAAAGAAATTATTTGCACAAATTTAGAATACAGAAGTCACTAGAGATTACTTTTAGTTTCAAAAGTTTAAAAGGAGCAGCAAAATTAATAACTCCCAGAAGAGTACATTTCCATAACGCATTCATAGACTTCCTAGTCATATATGGCACCACTTACTACTAAAATTAAAAAAATAATAAAGCCTTCTTTAGGTGAAAAATTATCTAAGATGGCCTTATTATAATATGTCATTATTTTCTATAAATTAGCGTAAGATATGATACTCCCTAAAGTTATTGAACTCTATATTTTTCATAGTTCTGTCTAACCCTTATAGAAAATAATTAGACATTATATCCAGCTCCATGTTGAAATAACTCCTAGATTATAATCCCTCAAGATTCTATCATGGGGGCCAGGTGGTAACTCAGTGGTAGAGAGCTTACCTAGCATATGTGAGGCACTGGGTTTGATCCTCAGGACTACCTAAAAATAAATAAATAAAATAAAGGTATTGTATTCATCTACAACTAAAAAAATATTAAAAAAAATATTCTATCATGGACTACAAAGCCACCTGACCACACACCAGGAATTATTTTTCCATAAGCTTTGCTACTGCAGTTCTACAGAAGACTTTACTTCATTATTGAAATGGAACACACTCAATATTTTATAAAGATCAGAGTCATTTTATGTATTTCTTTGAAACTTATAGAATATATATATATATATATATATATATATATATATATATATATAT
>NW_026000019.1:2355565-2507325 GCF_001458135.2 Marmota marmota marmota
TATATATATATATATATATATATATATATATATATATATATATATATATATTACATATTTATAGGAACAGTACACATGACTATTTATACCATAGTCTCTGGCTAAGAAAAAGTACAGAAAAAAGTCTTACAATGGAGATTAAATTTCACAAGCAGCTTTTTTGTGACCATGGAGAAAAAAATAGAGCAGTTAGCTGAATTTTTGAAGTAATCTTTCTCAGGAGAAATAAAAGAAAATCTCTTTATAAGGAAGTAGTCACAAAAATAATTCCTTAGAGAAGAATCATAATAGAATCAAATACTATCATCAGCAAATTCAATCTTCATTCTCAAAATATGTCTCCTTTGACTAATTAAAGTCCCCCCTGATCGTACTTGGTTTGGTTGACTTTTGTTGGTTTGTATGTAAAAATTCAGAAAATTTTCAGCACAGTAATGAAGAGGTAGGCCTCTGAGTAATGTGTGTTCTTTATGTTTCAATCTTGTACAAGAGAAGCATTCCTGGGTAAATAGGAAGAGGGTAGGAGACATTAAGTATTTAAATAGCACTGTTCTATATAAATACACACATAAACAATTGCATATATAAGCTAGACCTACACATAAACATATTTGACCTGGTCAGACCCACCTAACTAGAAGCATTAGCAAGAGAGGTAGTATATCAGTCTCCCAGTCTGCAGTAACACACTACCACTAACTGAGCAGTTTATCAGACAGAAATTATTCTCATAATTCTGCAGACTAAAAGCTTTAATTTATGGTGTGGACAGTGTCGGTTCCTTCTGAAGACAATGAGGGAGAATCTCCAAACTTCTTTCCAGCTTCTAGTAAGCTCAGACATTCCTTAGCTTATAAATGGAATGACATTTTCCATCTTGTCATCTTTCCGATATAAATGTTTATTTGTTTTTCCAAATGTTTCTTCTCTAAAAGAACACCAGTTATTGGATTAGGGCCCATACTTCTGACCTCAAATTTATTTGCTCGTTTGCAAATAATCTATTTCCAAAACAGGTCGAAGTCCTAGGTACTGGGAAACAGGACTTTTTCTTTTGAGGGACATAATTCAACTTATAATAGTCGGGATGTCTTTTTGTGGATCTACACAGAGCTTATTAAATAGGAAAACCTTGCTAAGAAAGTTCTTTGATCATATGATGATATTTAGGACAAAACCCTAAAAACCAGCCTGCCCTAGCAGCACATACCTGTAATCTCAGAGACTTTGGAGGCTGAGGCAGGAGGACCACAAGTTTGAGGCCAGTGTCAGCAACTTAATGAGGTCCTAATCATCTTAGCAAGACCCCATTTCAAACTAAAAGTCAAAAAAAATTTTAAAAGGCTGGAGATATGGCTCACTGATAAAGTACCTCTGAGTTCAATCCCCATCACAAATATTAAAGAGAAAAAAAAAACTAAAAGTGATCTAGATCAGATTGGCACTAGCCATTCTAAAAACTTGTTCTGTTAGGATGAATGTCCTTAAGCAAATCGGGAATTCTGGCCCTGTGTACCACCAGAATAACACTTTTTCTGAAGGCACCTGTAAGAAAGAGACTACACTTAGTTTAAAAAATAAATCCACATGCTTTTAACTATAGTTTTAAAAATAATTCCTCACATTCAAATTTAGCTTTATTAATTTGAGCCTTATTGAAAATGACAATTAGGCTTTTTTAAAATTTGAGCTGTGTCTAGGCATGGACAGCAACAAAAATATTGTGATAATAAGACTACAAGTTGTAAAATGAGTTATAGATTTTTAGCCTATTATGAAACTTCAAACTGTATATCCTGTAACGGAGAGTTAATATGACTTGAACCTCAATTCAATTCTTTGACATATTTTTGTCTATCTTCTCTGTAGCAAATGACAGTGTATATCCCAAAATGTTACTTGGAGTGCCTCATTCCCTGCCTAATGCAACATAATTTGAAAATTGGATCTTATCAGATACAATCAAGTTAAGTGAGATCACATTGGATTAGGGTGGGCCCCAATCCAATGATGGATGTCTAAGAGAAAGGAGTGGAAGATTGGACACCCTCAAACAGAGGTTTCCCACAGGCTAGGAATCTAAGTTTAGAGTAAGGCACCTACAAGCCAGGGAACGAGAGGACTGCCAGGAGTCACCAGAAGCTAGGGGAAAGGCAGGGAGCAGTTTCTCCCTCAGAACTTCCAAAAGGAACCAACCCTGCCAACACTTCAATTTGGCTTCCTGAACTGAGAGAGGATACAATTCTGTTGTTTTAAGTCCCTGAATTTATAGTACTTTATTTATGGCAGCCACAAGAAAAAGACACACTCTCAGCCATCAGGAACCCCATCTATATACTTGAGAAATCAGTTACACCTGGCTCCTATTCCAGAGAGAACTTTACTCTTTTTTTTTAGAAACAGAAGGGTCTCCACGTAGATGGGAGAATTTCAGTGTAGCGTTGGCTGATGGTGATGTTGAATAGATGCTAAGAAAACTTGTATTAGTTGGCAGCATTATTATTATAATACCATTCTGATGATTTTCCTGGGGAATATTTGTGAAGGATGTTCACAGTGATTAACATAAAATCCACCTCCTTTTAATGAATGAACTTCATGTCTTTAGAAAGCATGTATTTCTATTTTAAATGGAATCTTAGGACATTGAGTTAAACTAAGTAACAGGCCTAGAGAAGCACACCAATTGGAATTTACAATTCATTGCCAATGCTCTTTATAGAGTTATCTTGTGGAAAGTAGGCATTAACTATGCAATAATTTGAAGTTATTTGAAATAAACTAGTCAGAGTTTAATGGTTTTACTTTTTATACCAATCAAATGCTTTGTACTCTCTTTGTACTTTATTGAACAAATTTTACAGGTTTTATTGATCATGTCTCATATAACTTCTTTGACTTGTGAGTAAGATGGAGTACTGAAGCTTGTGAAGTAATCAAGTGGCTATGACCGAAAGGCCACAAACAATTCAGTGCATGGTGAACCTGGGTACACTCTTGGTTCCATTTTAATTTTCGAGGACCTGACCCAGTTAGAAGGTCCCCTCTCTGAGGTCCAACCTTGGAGAAGATACCAGAGCCTTAGAACAGCTCAGAGACAAAACAGTCAAAGCAAAAAGTGCTAGAAGTTCCACTATATAAACAGTTAACATAAACCATTTTTTAGGAACTTCATCATTATAAATTCTGTGGCATTTAAATTTGGAAATAATAAGGTAGAAAAAAGTATGAATATGAGTACAGTTATAGAATTTAAATTTTCAATATGTATCTATATAGTATATGTTAATCCCCAGACTTGAGTTGTTATAATTCACAAGTTAAAAACTACATGTCAAGACAAACACTAAGAACAAGCATTCCTGATTACTTCTAATACAGAATTCTTTTAAATTGTTTTTTGTAATTTTCACCAACTTTTAAAATTGTAAGATCATCTATTTTCCTCAATGTAGAATCCATTCTGACTTCCCAATAGGACTGAGACTTGCTTCATACCACTGCTTAAGATACACCAGTTCAACAGTTAGACCTTACTCGGCCTCAGACCTAGGTGAAGTAATCAAGTGGCTATGACAGAAGTTGATTACTTCTGTTTGTTCTCAACAGAAAAGACAAAATGTGAACACAGAAAATAAACCTTGGAGATGGGCTCTCAGATATAAGTGCCTATCACTCAGGTCTGAAACAGAAAAATTTTTGAGACAGACTTTGTACTACTTTAGGAGACAGAAAAAGAAGTTGTTTCTGGAATTTGCATTTGAAATTTCAACAGGGTAGAGGATTGTGAAAGAGGAAGTGACCAGTTCATGCTTGGAATGAAAGGGTGAGGACAAACTTTATTGCTCTATCACTAAAAGTAACCGTGTTCCCTCTTAATGATAGAGCAATCTGTGAAGTGAGTCAACAAGACACAATTTTTATCAAGGTAATTAGAGGTTTCATCACATGTCACTGCAGTCTTAAAGAAGGTCTGGATGCATGCAGTGTGTGCAAATGTCTCTACCTCAGATCATTGTCTTTTTCCAAAAAAAGAAATCCAGTCTTATCAGAATAATCAGATGTCTTAGAGGTGAACTTTCACAAGGCTCTCATTCATTAACTGGTGTTTAAAGAGGCTTTTAGGCAAATCCTTTTCAGTTAGAAATGAAGAAATTTCTTTCTCTAGTCTGCAGGAATAGACTAGGACACTCCATAAAGGTGAATATTTTCCCAGATTTTTTGTTTTTCTTATTTTGAAGCTCAATCATAATTCTAGGTCTCTCCTTCAAAGTTATCCAGCATAAGGAAATTAATCTCTTTGTATGCACTAGAGATGCCTAATTCATTTAAAAAATAGTATTGACTTACTAAGGTAAAGTGTTTTGAAGAGAAAGAGAGAAAATATCCCACTTTTATGTCACTGGAAATCACTAACTGATTAAGAGACCACAGGCACAGCCTGACTCTCAGATGGCTATTATAATTCAGGTTCTATATGAACATTGATTGTCAAGAGTTTATGTTGAGCCGATTAAACTTAGACCATAACTATTCTTCTTTCCAGAATCAAAGTCAGAGTAAAAGTTAATAAAAGTAAAAATCTATTATTCCTGGCAGTGTGTTCCTATAAGTTATAAAAGAAAACAGCAGAGCTCTGTAGTGTACAACTTTCCCTAAAACTTGCTGACTTTGTAAAATAGACTGAAAAACAGACTTATGTGTCATCGGGCTTCAAAAGGCTATTTTTTTGTGTGTGTACGGAATGTCCAATAAATTAATCAGTCTCTAATTTAGAATTTATAAAAGACTGGCCTTTTAAAGGGCATAAAGTAATTTCAAGTCTTCCAGATAAGAAATTCATCAACAAAGTTCTAAAAGCAAACAAATTCACAATGTCTGAGGCCACTCTGTACTGATGGCCTGACCCACGAGAACAGGGACCAGAAGCAACTGCGCAGAGTGTTGAGGATGAGACTTCAGAAGAATGGGAGACTTGAAATTGTTATTTGAAGCTGGGCCCAGCAGTGCACCCTGTAATCCAAGTGGCTCACAGGCTGAGGCAGGGAGATTGCAAGTTCAAAGCCAGCTTCAGCAACTTAGTGAGGCCTTAAGCAACTTAACAAGATACTGTCTGAAAACAAAACAGGAAAAGCATTGGGGATGTGGCTCAGTGGTTAAGTGCCCCTGAGCTCAATCCCTGGTGTGTGTACACACACACACACACACACACACACACAGTTATTTCAAGGAATAGGAGAGAAAAAAATCAGTAAAGCTGACTAATGGATAGTAAACCCTGTTCTAAGTTCTAATCCTCACAGACCCAATAGGATATAGGGAGTAACATGTCTGTTTTAGGCATGAGAAAACTAGGAGAAAGAGTTAATGAACATCTATAGTTTAAGTGGTAGAAAGTAGGATGGAACTGAGGAACCCTGGCTAGAGAGTCTGTGCTCCCCACCATGAGCTTTACTGTCTTTTAGCAATTAAAAGGTCAGTAACTCTCAGCTTCTAGAAGAACAAACTACAAATATTTTTCTGGTCTAAATACTACAAATATCCCTATATCTAGTTCTTGTCTATCTTGAATCAACTCTTATGTTCCTTTTTCTGGATCAACATGATCACAAGTGACAAATTTATGAATAATTAAAAACTGAAAGTTCCTTAAACAGGTAATTTAAAATATCCCTCAACTACTGAATGGATAAAGAGTGGTACCACACAAAAGAACACTACTTTGGAATGGAAAAGAACCAGTAGTGGAAAAGAACCTACAACAACATGCGTACAAACAAAAGCATCATTGGAAGTCAAAGATATCAAACACAAAAGGCTATGAAGACTGTATGATTCTATCTACATGAAATCCTAGAAAAGGCAAAGTTAATGGGGACAGAAATATGAACAAGGTCAAACCTAGAGGTCAATGATGGGTATTTAAGATTGAGATCCACAGCAAAATCCTGGGAGATGACAGAAATCATCTATTTCTTGATTGTGGTGTTGGCTGTGTCACTGCATTTTCTATCAATACTCCTAGATCTATAAACCTGAAAAGGGTTGTCTATACAGTAGATAACTTATATTTCACAAAGCTTAACTTTTAAAAACTAATAATTACATTCCAGAACAATTTTAATTTGTCAAAAATATTTTAACATGTTTATTTGTAATATATTATGAAAATGTCCATTGTAAGAATTCACATATAGCTGGGTGCAGTAGTATATACCTGTAGACCCAGCAGCTCAGGAAGCTGCAGCAGAAGGATTGAGAGTTCAAAGCCAGCCCCAGCAATAGCGAGGTGCTAAGCAATTCAGTGAGACCCTGTCTCTAAATAAAACACAAAATAGGGCTGGGGATGTGTCTCAGAGGTTAAGTACCCCGGGATTCAATCCCCAGTACCCAAAAAACAAAACAAAATAAAAATTCACATATATTTCATATTGAGAATTTAAGTGGCATATAAAAATATGATTTTTAAATCCACTGACCTTCAGAAAGTCATGATTTCTGAATACACATTTGGCTGAATCTCTTACCACCTCTTTTTTTTCACTGTAAGGAATCTAATTATGAGAAGTGGTCATGAAACAAAACCAATCTATAAACACATCTAAGAACAATGATCATGGTGAAAGCACTATAAATAAATTGTATTCCCCAAAGGAAGTTCTATACTCATATACAGTAATGTTATGATTAGGACAGGCAGATTTAAGAACAAAAAATTTTTGTGTCTATTTTTCATGTGATGGATTATTTTTAATTTACAGTAACAAACACAAAGACAAAGGAACAAAAATAAAATCTCAGAAGCTTAAAATGACCCAAGTTTTATTATATAACTATCCAGCATTAGCAGGAAGCCTTTACTCACAAGTCACTTAAAATTCGAGTCTAGGAAAGACACCACATGTCAAATATTGCTTGTTATGAGGTTGGAAGGAAAAGGAAACACGAGAAAGCCCCTCATAGATTTTAAGTAGCCCAGGCAGAAGTAACACATGTGACCTACACTTGCATCTCCTTAATCAAAGAAGATCTCCACCAACCCTTAATTCAAACAAGTAAAAACTGCAATCATTCCCATAACAACTTTTCTATTGTTAGAGATAAGCCAATTATTTAGCTCCAAGTATTGTCTGTAATGTTTTTGTCTGTTTTTGAAGAAATTGTATTGATGTAATTTACATATAATTAAAAATGCACAATTGTTGATGTACAGTTCTATGTTTTGAAAACTGTATATGGGTATTTTTTCCATTAAATGTCATCACAATATATATTGCATTCCTATAACCACAAAAAGTCCTCTAAGTCTCCTTTGAAATTATTTTCATATCACATCCCTAGCTCCAAGCAAATACTGCTCTGCATTCTGTCAACACAAATAGTTTTCTCTACTTTCAAAATTACATGTAAGAAGAACCATACAGAATTCAGTCTTTTGTGCCTGTTTCCTTTGCCAAGCCGTGTATTTGTAGACCCATTTGTGTTGTTATGTGTATTAGTAGTTCATCTGCATCTATTGTAACAGTCCATCATATGGATATATCAAACTTTGTTTAACCTTTCATTTATTAATAAACATTTGGGCCCTGTATAGTTTTTTAAATTATGAATAAAATTGTTATCAATTTTCATGTGCATACATTTATTTAGACATTTGTTTTCATTCATTTTTGAAGGTAGAAATGCTGAGTCATAAAATGAGCAAATGAATAATTTTCGAAGACCCTGCCAAAGTGTAT
The DNA here is from genome assembly GCF_001458135.2 of Marmota marmota marmota. Lineage (NCBI taxonomy): Eukaryota > Metazoa > Chordata > Mammalia > Rodentia > Sciuridae > Marmota > Marmota marmota. The sequence continues at coordinate 2,363,305 of NW_026000019.1, forward strand.
TTCAAAGTGATTGTACCATCATATAATTTCATCTGCAATCTGTGAGAGTTCCAACTGTTTCCCATTCTTACACAAGCTCTTGTAACTGTGTAGTAGTATCTTGTGATTTTTATTTGCATCTTCCTAAAAACTGTGATGTTTACCAGCTCGTTGGCTATTTGTATGCTGTCTGTGGGAAATTGTTCAAATCTTTTGCCTACTTTGTTCTTATGCTGTGTGTCTAATTATGGAGTTTAGGAAATACTTAGTATATTTTGGACATAAATCATAAAACAATTATGAGTCATTACAAACTTCTGCCAATCTGTGGCTCACCTATTCAGTTTCTTCCTTATGCCTTTTAAAACCAGCATGTTTGCTTTGACAGAGTTCAAGTTATCAATAATTTTCCTCATGACTTTGATTTGCTATCTAACCTTAAAAATATTGCCTATCACAAGGTTGTATAATAGGCCTATATCTTCTTTAAAAGCTGTATATTTAGCTTCCAAGTTAAGATCTATATTTCATTTCTGTGCATCTTGTATGGCAAATTCCAAAGCTATTTTTAAAATATCTTGTTGTTCAAGTACCATTTGTACTAAAGACTATCTTATCTCTATTAAATTAGCTTAAGAGCTTTATAATATCTCAATTTATGTTATATGTGTGTGTCTATTTCTGAACTCTGTTCTCTATGTATACATTTCTTCTTTTGTCAAAACTACTTTTGTTTTTATTACTATAGCAAGGTCTTGAAATTGGTATCAACCTTCTGTTTTCAAAATTACTTTGGCAATTACTTAAGTATCCTTTTAATTTCCACATCAATTTTAGAATTTGTCAATTTCAACAAAATTAAAGTCTGAAGATATTGCATTGTTTCTATACATCAATTTTGGTAGATTTTATATTTCAATAGTATGGAATCTAAAAATTAATGAACACTGTGTGAATCTCCAGTTATTTAAGTCCTTGTGAATAACTAGGACTAATATTAATAGCAAATTGTGCCTAATTTTTCTGAAAAGACTGAAACATATATATGGTTTTTCCTCTTAATCTCTTAATGAGATTAATTACATTGATTTTCAAATGTAAAACCAATCTTGCATTACTAGGACACATTACATTTGGTCACTGTTTATTATACTCTTTGAATATTGCTGGATTTTGTTCAATTTATTAAGGATGTTGTACCTATTGTGTGTGTCTTTTCATTTTAGAGCAGAGTTATGATAGCCTCATAAAGTAAGATGGCACATGTTCCCTCTTCTGATTTCTCCCACAGTTTATGTAGGATTGATAATTTTTCTTTGTTCAATGTTTACAAGAATTCATGAGTGAAATGAATCTGGACATTTTTGTTAGCTTCTGTTTCAAACTTACTTTAGTAGAATTAGTGTTGAGCTAACATTTTAAAATGCCTATGTTGAAGTTATTCATAATGTGACTAGACTTAGAAATAAAGCCTTTAGAGAAGCAATGGATAAAATATAAAATGATTAATATGAGATCATGTGGGTGGACCCTAATGCAGTATTGTTGGCATCCTTACATGAAGAGAAGAGTAGGATTCAGATCAACACAGAGGAAAGACCCTGTAAAGACAAAAAGCAAGACAGTCATCTATAAGCAAAGGATGAAGACCTCAGAAAAAGTAAACACTGTGGATACCATACTCTTAGATTCTTTCTGAAACTGTGAATAGCTACATTTCTGTTGGCTAAGCCACCCAGTCTGATACTTTGTCCTGGCTCCCTCCCATTCTAATATTCTATTTCTTCTTGCATCAGCTCAATTTCTTGTCCATTTCATGAACTATCTATGTCAATAGCAGGTGCCGGTTCATAATAGTCTCTTATTTTGCACTTAATATCCACGATTCACACTAGCACCCTTTTCATTCTGATACTTAGAATTTATGTCATCTCTTTTCCCTACATCATTTCAACAATCAGCTTTTTGTTTTGGTGCTATTATCTAGTTTTGGGATTTACCTTTTTATGTTTTAATTTCTTCTAACACATTTTGGGTTTAGTATTCTTTTTCTAACATTTTTAAAGGTAGATGATAAGAACCACTAACTTAAGGCCTCAATTATTTTGTAATACAGTAGTTATAGTAATGAAGTTCTGCCCAGACACAACTTTAACTGCATTCCCTGGATTTTTACATATGTATTTCCAATATCATTCAATTTTAGATATTTTTAAATGTACCTTTTGATTTCTTATTTGATCTCTAGTTTGTTTAAAAGTGAAATGTATAGGAAGCCATCCCTCTGCACATAAAAGGTGAAGGGGAGAGTCCTAGCAAACCTCTGAGAACAGATGCTGACAATCCTCTCTGGCTTACAGCCTACTAATTGGAGATAGGGCCTTTTGTCTGAATTTGAAGTGATTTAAGGGTCAGAAAACCCTGTGTATTCCCATCTCTGGATCCCACCAACATTCCACTATGCTGCCTCAGATCACTGTCTTATGAATCAAATTTGGCTCAGTAGAGCATCTCTGACTCAAATGTGCTGAGTGCCCTGTCCCATAGGTGATAGGTGTTGGGACAAGAAAGGGAATAGACAGCGTCACTCTTTAAAAAAAAAAAAAAAAAAATCAGGAAATTGAGGAGTCTTCCTCTCAGCCCAGGGGTGTGCAGATTTACACAGGCTCAGGACTAAGGGAAGCCTACTAAAGAGTTTCCACCACACATGCTCCAAGCCTTGCACATGAGCCCCTGTCATTCACAGGGAAGAAAAAAAACTCTGGAGTTCCATTGCTGCTCCCCCCACATAGGCATGCTGACATGTTCTTTAGCAATGCTGAATTTCAGCTGTCACCTTGCTTTCAGGGCATATAACATAAAGAGGTCCAAAGAGAAACTGCCTGGCATCAACCATAATGCCTTCCCCAGCATCCATGGGAATTTCAGCAAAATGCACAGGAGGCGCACGGCCAAGGGAAGCCTGATAGGAATTTTGCATGGCTATAGCCAAAACCCACTCTGGCTTACTGTATGACAGGAATTACAGCAAAACAACTACAGGGGTAGTTGTTTCTCTGGGCATACATCTGCAAAGGCAAGGAGATCCCAAGAGCAAATATATTCAGCTTTTTCAGCATTCCACTCCTGCTCACTCCATATAGGAAATTATAACTGAAATATTCATGGGTATAAAAGTTCAAGCTGTGATCCATTTTGATTTTTGTTAAGGATGAGAGAGAGGGGCAAAACTGTCAGTTTTCTGCATGTGAATATTCAGTTTTCCTGGCACATTGTGTTAAAAAGGTTGTATTTTCTCCCCTGTATATTTTTGGTGACTTTGTTTATAATCAATTGGTTGCAGATGTGTGGGTTTACTTTTAAGAGCTCTATCCTGTTCCATTGGTCTAGATATTTTTTTTTCTGCTACCACCATGCTAGTTTGATGACAATAATTCTACAGCATGTTTTAAAATCAGGTATTTTGATATATCCAGCTTTGTTCTTTCTGCTCAGTATTATTCTGGATTTTTAGGGTATTTTGGATTTCCATATGAGTTTAAAAATTGTTTTTCTGATTTTGTAAAGCATGTCAGTGATATTTAGAAGGGTATTCCTTTGAATCTATAGATTACTTTGGATATTTTGGGCACTTAAAACAATATTTATTCTTCCAATCCATGAACATGGGGTATCTTTCCATCTTTGTGTGTCTTCTTCAATTACTTTCCTCAAAGTTTTGTGACTTTTAATATAAGGTTGTTTAACTTTCTTGGTTAACTTTATTCCAAGGATTGGGAATTGTGGCTTATGGCTATAATCCAGTGAATTGGGAGGCTGAAGAAGGATCACGAGTTTGAAGATGGCCTAGATAACTTAGTGAAAACTTGGCTCAATAAAAATTAAAAGGGACTGAAGATGTAGATCAGTAGTAGAGTGAAATGGGGTTCAATTCTTAGTGCCTACCTAACAAACACAACCTTTTATTCTTAGGAATTTGTCACTATTATGAATAGGATTTCTTTCTCAGAAAATTTGCTATTGTGGTATAGAAAATCTACTGACTTTATTTTATTTTTTTTTAATCCTGCCATTTCACCAAATTCACTGATCAGTTCTTACAGCTTTTTGGTGAATTTTTTTTCTATGTACAGAATCAAATCACCTTGCAAGCAAGAATAATTTGACTTCCTCCGTTTCTGTTTCTATGACTTTTAGTTCTTTCCCTTGCCTAATTATGTTCACAAAAAATTTCTAGTATAATACTGATGGGATTAGAAAGAGTGGTGAGCATGGACACATTCACCTTGTTCTTGATACTGATCATAGATGAAATACTTTTTTTCCCATTCGATGATATTGCCTATGGGTTTGTCACAGATAGTTTCATTATGTTGAGCTATTATTCTTCATACCTTAATTTGTTGTGGGTTTTTATCATGAAAAGATGTTGAATTTTATCAAATGCTTTTTTACATCTATTGATATGATCATGATTTTTATGTTCTCTTCTGTTAATGCGATCTGTTATATTTACTGAATTAAGTGTATTGAACTTAATATAAGACCTGAAACTGCTAGAATAAAATGGGGAAAACACTTCAAGATGTTGGTACAGGCAAAAATTTTCGGCACAGAATCCCAAAAGCAAAGGATACAAAAGCAAAAGCTGATAACCTTCAGTATAAGAGGCAATATTTGCTGGTGAAAAGGGGATTAATATCCAGAATATACAAAGAATTGTTTTTTAAAAATCCAATAAACATTTCTCAAAAGAGGAAGTACAAGTGTACAATAAATATATGAAAAAATGATTGATATATTTAGCCATTAGGGAAATGCAAAAAGAACTAGAATGAGGTATCTTCCTACCTCAATTAAAATGACTTATCAACAGCACAAAAAGCAAAAGTAACAGATGCTACCCAACAGACCTCTGTTGGGGGATATAAAGTAGTTCAGCCACTACTGAATACAGTATGGAGGTTCCTTATAAACTAAAAGCAGAACTATCATAAGATCCAGGTATCCCACTCCTGTATGTAGCGTCGGAACAAAAGTCAACCTCCCTGAGCTGCTGTCTTCATCTCCTCAATTCAGTATAAGCTCCAGATCTCTTTGGCTACTTCTCTTTGCACTGCAGTCAGGCCATTTCACCTTGTCAGAAAGCCAGGGCCATAGTAGGACTCTTCTTTCTCTCTTTCTCTCTCTCTCTCTCTCTCTCTCTCTCTCTTTCTCTCTCTCTTTCTTTCTCTCTCTCTCTCTTTCTTTCTTGAATTTCAATTCTTTGTTGTTTATTTATATCAAATGCTTCAAAGGTTTTGTCCAGTCTTCTAGATAATTACACTATGATGGCCACACCTACACAGGAAACTCTCCATCAGAAGACCTCTGACCACTTAAAGGTTTCCTGTGAAGTGAGATTTTTTCCTGTTTTTTCACCATGTATGTTTTCCATGTAGAATTTGTTGTATAACTCCATTTTTGTTGCTATTCTCTCTTACAAATAATAAAAACATAATTTCCAACCTTTCAGTCTTAACATATATTTTTTTTCTCGTTTTATACTTAAGATAAAAATTATGCAATAAATATCCAGGTATTCTTTTAAATATAAATAAGCCTGCCATCTAAGACTAATAATTTGCTCCAGTTCTATGAATAATCCACATTCTATGCTCTACCAATAATTCCCTTATTTTCTTAAGCCAAAATGAAGTAGTACAAATTTAATTTAATGCTCTGTTCAGTCTAGACACACTCTATTGAATTTCACATTTAATTTTCATAGAAGTAGTGCTAAAGCTTATGCTTTCATTAATTTACCAAACATCTTCACAGAATCCATGACATGGTACTGTCTATACATTATTAAAGGGTAGTAGAATGCCTGATTTCATCTGTGATGAGCAAATAGAATGAGGTATACGATCTTCCTTTTCTTAACTAAGAATGTATTTCATTTGACTATAAATGCAAAGTTTTAACTCTGTCCAAGTAAAGTACTCATAAGAAAGTTAAATCCTGCTTAGTGGCAGAATGATAGTGAGTCTCTATACTATATTACTTCACAAAACAATGTGCTTAAATGAAAAGACTTTGTCAGACTCGATCATTATCAAAAATCACTGGAGATTATCTTGTTGAAAATAATATCATTTTTCATATCTATGTCTTTTATGTCTCAAAATCCAAGTTTAAAACAAATCCATTTCAGCCAGGGTAGAGACAAAGGACTATCTCCAATGTCATTTGACAATTCTAATATTTTCCCCACACATCAAATGACACCCCTGAGAAAAAAAGTCATCTTTGATTCTGTTTCAATCATGTAAGCATTTTTTTTATCAGCAACCATATTTTTAGAGAAAAATGCAAATGCTACTTGATATTTTTAAAATAGCTTCACCTATTTAGCCCAATTTCTGAAAGACAAGTGATATACAGGTAGAAATACTGGAACAGCTTCCTTAGAAGAGGAAAATGCATTCATCCTTCTGCTGTGTTACCTGGAAAAACTTACACATAAAGATTTGGGACTATTCTAGGTAACTGTACCAGGATTCTTGCTTGGCCCAATTTATACTCATAACCAATCCAATGCTCTTCTAACAAGTAAGTTTAGTCCATTTTGCTACAAAATTGAAGAAATGATGCTTCCTTCTTTCTGATGTACATTCCAGAAAGTTCCATACTAAAAAAAATATATATAAGTGAATTATAACACAAAGAAAATTACATCTGGATTCCAAATATCACAATTCCCATAGTCATTTCACACATGGAATCCCCAGTGGCTTACTCCAAAATACCTAACATGATGCTACAATTCATCCCCCACATAGAATTTCATTCTACCAAGTCTCTTTTCCTCACTTGTAGACTAACAGAAGTTTACCTCCTTAGCTGACTCCTTAAATTTGTGAACGCAGGATTTCTCTGACAAATATATTTCAATTTATAAAATCAAAATGGCATTATACTCAATTGCTTTTAGAATTTTAATGATTCATAGGACCAAAAGTTAACATACCCTAGTCAGTATACTATCGATCTTACTGTGCTTTGGGGATACCAAAATATAAATTGAAGATTATCTGATCAGAGTGAAAAAACTAGAATATATGCAAGTATCATTTCCTACAATAGGATTACACCAGATACCCAAACAATATACATTTTATATTCAGATCAAGATATTCTCTTTTCTTGGACATCAAATGTGCCTGTATCTCTTTGGCTTTCCTTCCATTGACGGTCAACTCTTCTCCTGCTGGATAAGCAGGTTTTTTCTTTAAATATTACCCTCTCATTACTTTAGTTTCTAGTCCAGCTTTGTCCTAGAAGCCCTTTCCTAAAACTTATTTTAAATATCTCCTTTCTGATCCATTATGCGCTGAATATGTAATTTGGCTGGCAGAAAGCTGCCTTAATTCTATGTCCACGGGAGGAATTTGTCAGTAAAAAGAACAGTTTGTATTCATTCAAAAGATAGAAGGAAACAAGCTATTTGTAACTTTTTACTTTCCTATCAGTACCACAGATATTTCTGTAAGACTAGTCCTATTAAAAAATAGTAAAGGAGTATAAGTCCTTGGGTTTGTACCAAAACCTCTTGCTTAAATCGGGTACTAGGTATTTAGGCATTGTATCCAGGAACAATATTACAAAGTCTTTAAGCACTGTTTAAACCCAAACTGATGTTGGGCAGAAAAAAAATGTAGATTCTACAACTAGCAAACATTCATTTCCTGAACTTTTTTTTCCCTAAAGGATTTGATTTAGAGATTTTAATATATATTTATCTTACCAATGTTGATGTAATTATTTACAAGCACCATTTAGGTGTCTGAAATAAAACTTTTAGTATGATAAATGAAACTCAAATCTGGCACCAAAAAAAAAATATTTCAAAGATTGAATCAAGATTTCATTTTGACCACTCACTGTGTCTTACACATTTTCTTAGTATGTAAAATGAGAAACTTTCAACAGACAGCATCTAAATTTATTCTAGCTATTAACACTATACAAAATGGGCTTCAGAATGAAACCTATTGAAAATATAAAACTAAGTAAAAATAAAGAGTAACTTATTAAGAGAACACGTGTCACCCACCTTCCCACATTTATTCATCAATTCATTATTTAATTAAAACATACTTACTAAGATCTAGTGAGGCTACACCAAAGTTTCTTGTGGGCTACCTCTTCCTGGCCAGTGTTCAATGCATGCTGTATGTTCCACACCATAATTCCTCACACAGGCTACCCCAACACATCCTCCAGTCTTACAGCTTTCTTTCCAGTCTCATTCTCCAAGCTAGTTCTCTTTCTCTTAGCTAGTCAGTGACTATATTAGAGTGTTAAGAGGTCATCCAGGACAGTTGATTGATTAAAATTAAAGATGATATTCAGTTTTTTAAAAAAGTCCCATGCTAATAATAGTGGTATGGCAATAAATCTATAGCTCTATATTCAAATGACTTTCAAGTAAGTGCAGAGAGACTACTTTCAAATAAACAGTGCTTCAATAACTGCATAAGCATGTAGAAAAAAAGTAAATGCATCTTAATCTTCACCACACAAAATAGACAGAAATTATCTAAAAATATATCAAAGGTCTGGAAGTAAGAGCTAAAAACATAAAATTGAACTTGAAAGAGAAAACTTTTATGGCCTTGGGAATAACAAAACATATTTCAGATATGACACACAAAGCACAAACCATAAATAAATATCATTTATAAAAAGAGACTATCAAAATTAAAAATCAACTCATTCTTAAATATTATTAAGTAAATAAAAAGTAAGCCACTATCAGGGAGAAGCTATTCTACAGATCTCAGTCAAAACATCCATATTCAGAATATATAGAGAACTATAAATTAAAAATAACAAAACACCTAAATTACAAAGCATAAAAAGAATAAAGCATTTCACTGGAAAATTTAAACCATAATATAATGTGACCAAAATAAATTGAAAGATGTTCATTTCAGATGTTAATTAGTCTTCAGGGAATTGCAAATTATAATTATAATGAGATATCATTACACACCTGCTATAAAGATTAATATTTAAAAGACTAAAAGATACCATGTATAGTGAGAGGTAGAGGAACTAGACTCTCGTATATTTCTGGCAGCAATTTAAAATAGAAAAATTACTTCAGAAAAGAGTTTGGCATGCTTTTACAAAATTAACAACTTTGGCTCCTCAGACAAAAAAATGAAAAAAATCTCTTTATACAGAGACTTGTACACAAATTTTCATGGTGGTCTTATTTGTAGTAGTCAAAAAGTGGAAGCCACTAAAGTGCCTATTAACAGATAAATGGATGAAGTGCCGTGTATATCTATATAACAGAGTGTGGCTTAGCAGTAAATAGAAGCACTACTTGCACATAGCACAATATATTAGAGCTTCATTTATGTCCTAAGTGGAAGACCAGACCCAAAGAGTAACATAATTCCATTTCTATGGAACCCAAGAAAGACAATGTAATAAACGTGATGAAGTTCAGTTTAATGGCTGCCAAAGGTCAAGGACTGAGGGTAGAAATTGTTAGGTAGTAGCTAGTAATGAGCAATGAAATGTATGGCAAGGTCATAGGTTGACTTTAAGTTACTTTAAGTTTTAAGTTACTGCCAAAGAAGATAAATAAATAATTCGTAGCAGATAACCTACAGAAAAACCTCCATACACAAACCTTGAGGATAAACAAACAAAAGTAGAAGAGATAATGGGGGGCGGTCTTGAGAAAGAAGAATTCAAGGAACCAACTTTTGACAGGACCCATAAAGGTCAAGATAAAACTAGAAGTTATGGTACCAAGTGTTTCCTACTATCTCAGAAGGGGGAATTCTTTGCTGCTACAGGAATGGAAAGGTAACTTGTTACCAACTACTGACTCCAATGCCCACATTAACATGGGATTTACTTGTAGATGAAGCCCCCTTCTAAATAGTATGGCCATCATGACAGTTCTGGAGAAACCCAACTAATGCCAAAAACTCCATCGCCTGTTGTGAAGGAGGAGTCGAGCACCTAACTGGTAAAGAGTAGAGGTGGTGGTCCCCAGTTCTCTGGGTAAATGTCAAAACAGTAATAATTTTGGAGACAGCATTGCCTCCTTTGTCATTCTCTTAGAGAAAGCCCACGTTCTCTCAAGAGCACTCTGTTTGAGCCTTTGCTTAAACCTCACTTCCACTCTACTTTCATGCGTAACAAACTTTTCTTGCATGGCTTTTGGTATATGACTTTAAATTTTCCTTCACTGGAACATAAGAACTGAGGTTCAGAGTTTCAGCTCCTGCTTCCCTTTGACAACTGGAGTGGCATACAAAAGTAGACCTTTGATTGAAACATTCTGTGTCTTCATTGCAGTCATAATTACATAGTGTATATACCTTTGTCAAAACCTCTCAGATTGGCAGTGAAGGACTGGGGGCAGTGGTAGAGGGTCTGCCTTGTACACTTGAAGTCCTGGGCTGGGTCCCTAGTACTGTCCCCCACCAAAACCTACACATTCACAGAAAAAAATTATTGTAGTTTATTTTCATATATTACATACAAAACAGTTACTGTTTGGAAAATAATTTATCTCAGCAAAAACAAACAAACAAACATAACAACAACAAAAATACCTTAACCTAATTTAAAAACAAACCTAACCTGAAGGAGTTATATTAGAGACCAAGGTAGCTTTCCTTTTTAAACTTGATCTTAGGCCTAAAACTCAAAATTTTCTTTATTTACTCATCACAGATTCTACATATACCTTCAAAGGAATTCTGTCAAGAAATCATTTAAGACCTTGCTGTTTGCAATGATCAAAAACTCTCTAGAGACAAGTTAAAAAGTGATATATAACTGGCACACATGAAACTTATTCCATAATTTTAAAATAAGGTTTTTAGTCAAATATAAAATTTATTGGATACATTGGTGAATTTTTGACACATTTATGTATAATATCACAGAGCTTCAACCAAATGATTGGAGTGAGAGCAATAATTTAGAATGTTGAATCTCTAAGAACAATTTTGAGTACATTTTTACAAGCCTCTTGTTATTAGGAACTATCAAAAAACTTACTTTCATACCATTGCTAAAAATTTATTCCATAATGAAGTATACTCTGTTATTTAAAAATTATAATTATACATGAGCTATTTTCATTTCATACTTGGTGATATACAGCACATATGCAGAGATATATTCAGTATACTGAAATACTGAATCGGTTTCCTATTGCTTTATAACAAAATCCCTAAAATATGGAGACATAAAACAACCAACATTTTATTCACAATTTTGTGGGCCAACAATTTGGGCTGGGCTAAAATGGACAGATATTCCACTGGTCTCACTGATAGGGTTGCAATTACTGGACAGCTCAGTTACAGCTACTTAGTCTAAAACAGCTCCAGAATTTGTTTGGCTAAGAGTGCTGATGTGCCCTGGGGCCCCTCTCAATGGCCTCCCACCTGTAAGGATGCTGGCTCAGCATCTTCACAATGGGCAGAGTTCCACAGTAGCTACAGCAGAAGCTGCAAGGCCTCTCCAGACCAAGACTCTGAACCCCATGATCTAATTTTTGCTCTAATCTTCTGGTCACATCAAGTTGGAAGACCAGCCCAGTTTCACTGGGGTGGAAAGAGTCTCCACTTCTTCATGGAAGGGGAGGCAAAATAATTTAAAATGCAGATACAGAGATGAAGGAAGTTAGTGGTCATTCTATTCAATCTAAACATAAAAACAGTCTAATTTAGGAAAATTCAAACAGTAACTTCTAACTTCATTACAAGTAATATCTTCTACTCATCCCATATTAATCATACCTTTTAATAATAAGCATTCTTTCTCAGCTTCTTTGTCTCCAAGAATTATGAAAAGACATTCCTTCCTCTGATTTTTGATCACTGATCATTCCTATTTTTTATCATAATTCAAAAATTTCCAGTATTATAGAAATCATGTGAAATCACAAAGAGATTTTTCAAAGCTTAACACAAACAAATGTAAGCCATGTTTTAGACTTCAGACTACAAAATGTAGGAAGTGCTTACAAAATGCATCTTAAGATTGGGAAGAATCCATGAAGAAAGTGGTTCGGGTGAGTGTTGAAGGCATCATAGATCGCAGATTTCATGACTGACAGTGAAACTCCATTTTTGAGAACGAGGAGTTTACCTTGGAGAATGAGAAATATGTACACACACATGTGTGCATACACACACACATGCACACACAAACACAATAAAGCCACATATACAGTGATCTGCCTGTCTGAGTCATTGGGGTTGGGTGAGGAGAGCAATTTAGATCAGAAAGACTAGAGCTCACTCACTTGCTCTCTCTCCAAACAGCTATGAAAGGGAAATTCATAATAATTATAACATGTTACGGATTCAGTACAAGAATAACATAAGAAAACTGCAGAAAATATAGAAAAATTATCTATTGTATGTGGAAGAGAAAAAATGTACTACAATGTAGATGAAAAGTTTAAACTACACATTCTATCATTTCAAAAAATAATTATCAATAAATTCATACCATAAAACTTGCATGGAGCAACACCATATGGAAATACTAAGTAACACTGAAGAGAAGTGAATTGATAAATTTACAAAGAACTGAACACAGAAAATAGAAAGTCACAGTAATAAAAATAGCTAGAGTTTCCATAAAGAAGAACAAATACTTCAGAAAGCACAAAGGGTGATAACTGAAAAAATTTAAGCAAATAATAAAAATTTTAAGAAAATACAGGAAACAGGAGGCTTAGGATATAGCTTAGTGGTAGAGCACTTGCCTTGCATGAACAAGGCTCTGACTTCAACCTGCAGTGCCACTACAAAAAAAGAAAGACAAAGATAAAATAGATATATAAAACAAAAAACACACAGGTTCTTCAAAGAAAACCAAAAGTATGTAGTAGGAAAAATAATTACAATTTATGATGTAAGTTTTATGAAATGATCCAGCATCCAGCAATATTAAAAAGGACACACAGGAGAGGAAATAAACTTAAAACTTTCCACCTGAAGACACAACCTGGTGAGGTTAATACAGGATCAGAAAATTTGTCATTATACAACACTGACTTTTTACCTAAAGACAGGATTAGGTTAATGAGGAATCTAGAGGCATGCCCACGGAAGTCAAGAACAAGTCGATTAAGCCAATTCAATTATAAGAAAAGTATATTACAAAGAAGATATAAAAGTAACACCATTTGCTCATCCAATAATTGCACTTCTTTAAAATCAAAAGTGTAAGTTGAAAATCTGTATGAGCAATGAAAGGATTACTAACAGGTTAAATAACTGACATAAAATTGAATAGCATATTTTAATAGGTATTAAAAGTTAATTTGAATAGATATAGAGAAAAAGCCCTTATTTTCAATGTCAAGATTAAAAGTTAGTCAAGATAAAGTTCAAATTTTTAAAAATTATGCAAATATCATGTAAAGATAACATCAAAACACTCTGAAAGGCATAGTCTTCTATGCTACCCTTTGTGGAAAAAAAAAAAAAAACTAGTTAATAAATTTTTCTAAACTAACCCGATTCTCACAACCACTCATATTTGTCTAAATACCAACAAATATTTGTCTTAAAAAATATTCTAATTTTATTATATTTTTTTAAAAAAAGAATAGATTAGAAGAAACGCTGATTCTGAAGTTACCAAGAAAAAATAAAGAGAGGAATGGCAGAATAATCTCTGAAAAGAAAATGCAACTAAGGACAAGGACCATTTCCAAATTTCAACACCAACACAGCCTCCATAATCAAACAGTGTAAAGGTGACGCATGCAAAGACCGATGAGTCAATGAAAGGGAAACACAGAAATAGAGCCAAACACTGCATTTAACCCAGATGGGATATCAAAGTATTGGAGAAACATTAAATTATTCCATGAATGATACTGAGACACTGGGAAGCCATTTTTTTTAAAGAAAAAAAACCAACCTGGATATGACTCTTATGTGGTTCAGCAGGATAAATTACATTAATTTTCAACAGCAAAGAGCAAAGTGTAAAAATTATAAAAGGAATAAAAGGTAAAATGAGAGTGATTCTTTATAACTGAGAAGTGAACCCAACATGATTCCCTATCCGTGCATTAAACAATATGGATAGTCAACATTTACTCTTTCTGTACCAAACAATATTGACAATGGGCAAAAATATCTTAGCGTGTTTCCAGGAAATGAAAGCTAATAAAAGGCAAGACTGTGAACTTAGCAAGACTGACAGCTTGTTTAAATAAATGTATACAAAAGAAGTTATCAAAGTAGCATGTTTTGCTGATCAAGTAACTGTGCTTTCTTAAAATCAAAACCATAAGGTGAAAACCATCAACAGCAAAAGAATTTTTAACATAGGGCTAGTCAATTGACATAAAATAGCTTCAGTTAATGATATCAACCATAAATTTGAATATATAGGCATAGCTAGAGGGAAAAGTCCTCATCTCCAACAATGTTTGTGTAAACACAAACATTCAGAAAAGTGAAGAAAATGACCGTGAAAAAATTCCATGTCTGAGGAGAAAGTATAGATATAAAGAACCAAGGTGAAGAAATCCAGGTCTCCCAAACAATATTGCAGAAAGGAACTAGAGTGTAGTCTGGTCTCTTTTTATGAATTATTGACTCAGAGTGTTGGGTAAGATTTTTCTTCGGACAAGGAACGTTTTGGACCATGGAGATTGTGCTCTATAACCTAGGACAATGAGGTCAGAGGTTGTATAGAAGCTGGATAGCTTGTGTTCTGTAATCTTTATCACATTTTAATTTCTTATTGTTGATTATAAACTTCAATGAAATTTTAGTCTTGAGATAAATTACCTAAATTATTTGAACATATATATCAGTCAGGTACTCCTTTGGTATGCAAAAATAGATATATATTTTCCAGATGCATTCTCCTCACCTCTTCCCTCTTTCCTGTGTAGTTTAACCTTCCTTTTAATCTCTGGATGAATTCAGTTATGGTATGTATCTGAGTTGGCCTGAGTAGGGGACACATGGGGGTGTATGGATGAAGTGGAAGGGGGCTGCTTCTCATGATTACATGTTAATTTGCTTTTCCTTAAGTTTGTTTCAGCACATTAACATCTCTGAGGTTTCTCAGTGCAGCCTCACATCCACCTTTACATTTTACTGCTTGCATTGCTCCCTGCAGGAAACCTACTATACCTAGCTTCACTAAAATTAAGTAACTCTGATAGTATTACACCTATTCTATCTGTTCTTCTTTAACTGATTCTGTCTCTCAAGGCAAAGATCCTATGCCTGATACATAATAAAATCTCAAGAAATACTAAAACAAATGTTTGTTACATTAATGAATATGTAAATGAATGCAAGAATAAATACTGTGTTTATTATGAATGCCCTGGAAAGTTTAGACTTTATAGTCTTCTGATTCCAAGCCAGCTTAATCTCACCCTGCTCATATGTTTCCTTTGTTAATAATAACTATTCCATGTTAAATTCTCAGCTTATTTACACATTTCTTAATATTAGTGAAGCTAGGTATTATATGCTTAGAAAGCATTTGTTTTCTTCTTGGTAAACTATTTATTCATGTTTTTTATACTTTTATTATAGTCTTCTGTTGGCTTTTTTCTGCTTTATCTACATTTATCAGCTCACTTTGTGTGTTAGGGAACTCAATTCTTTGCTACAAATATTTTTCTAGTTTGAAATTTTTCTAGTTTGAAATTTCCCAGGAAATTTCAAATCATCTTCCTTTGACTCACTCTACCATAAAATTAACCAACCAATCAATCTCTCTCTCTCTCTCTCTCTCTCTCTCTCTCTCTCTCTCTCTCTCTCTGTTATTCCCAAATATACTCTACCCACATTTTACATAGTATATTGTTTTGGCTATCTTATAATTACATGTGAACATTTCTGTTTCCCTGACTTATTAAGCGTATGTCTTATTCATCTTTGTGTTTTCACCAGCTAGCAAAGAATAAGGTGCACAGAAAATAATACCTTCTTGGTGAGTGAAAGAAAAAAAATGACAAAAGTAACTATAAAAATGTGCAATAATCAAGTATCCTGTACTGTAGTATATAAATAACCTACATAACATAGCAACATACTTTTAATAAAAGGAAATATAGATACATGAAAAACTGCAGCAGTCATCTAAAGGAATGGCTATTTACACATGACCTGAAAATAGCAAAGAAGGAAATCTACAAAGTAGATTTCTTTCATTGATGCCATTATGACTAATTTTGTCAATGAATTTTTATTTGAACATATATTATTGTTCAGGTACTCCTTTGGAATGCAAAAATATAATTCCTGAATACCTTATAATTTAGATAAAACTAGTCCAGTTTTTAAGTTGTCTGATAATTTTACCTATAAGGGTTGATTAATGAAACAATACTTCAATAATTTTCATGTTAAAGAATCACAAGGATTTAAAGCCAGAGTTAGCATCAAGATAAAGAAAATCTAATCTAATGCACACCTATATTTCAGCACTTCAAACCCAGCAAGTTATAGAATGTTCACAATATTTTTCAGACTAAAATAAATATACATTTATGTTTAATATACTCTACAAGTGAAAAAATTATAATCTTATGATACATTAAAGTACTTAGGGTTGTTCCTAGCCCCTATTCCCCTTCTCGGACTATACCCAAAAGAACAAAAAGAGCATACTACAGGGACACAACTACATCAATGTTCATAGCAGCACAATTCACAATAGCTAGACTGTGGAACCAACCCAGATGCCCTTCAACAGATGAATGGATTAAAAAATGTGGCATTTATACACAATGGAATATTACTCAGCATTAAAAAATAACAAAACCATGACATTTGCAGGGAAATGGATGGCACTAGAGCAAATTATGCTAAGCAAAGTTAGCCAATCCCTAAAAAAAAAAAAAAAAAAAAATACACAGGAATGTAAAAGCATGGCNAAAAAAAAAAAAAAAAAAAAAAGCCGAATGTCTTCTCTGATATAAGGGAGGTGACTCAAAACAGAATAGGAAGGAAGAGCATGAGAAGAAGATTACCACGAAACAAGAAAAGAAGAGGGAGGGAAAAGGAGGGAGAAGGGGAATTGCATGGAAGATGAAGAAGACCCTCATGGGTTCACAAAATACATATACGAAGGTGTGAGGAGGAAGGGAAGAAAAAAAAAGAGAGAGAGAGATAAGTGTCACAGTAGAATGGGTAGAGAAGAGTGATGGGAGGGGAGGGAAGGGGAGGGGAGGGGGGATAGGGAGGGCAGAAGAATACAACTGACACTAGGATTGCTGTATGTATACACATGGATGTATAACCAATGTGATCCTGCAATCTGTACAAGTGGAAAAATGAGAATTCACACCCTATTTGAATCAAATGTATGATATGGCAGATCATTGTATTGTCTTGAGCAACTAATAAAAATAAAAAAAATTTAAAAAAATAAAGTACTTAAACATACATAATAGTTTTAGATACCATCACTTAAATTACTCAGCCTCAACTGCATAGGAAGAAAACATATCCAAGATATTTCAATCTGTGAATATTCTGGACACTGTTTCACTAAGGAAATTAACCATGAAATCTATATATAACTGTTCATGTTGGCACTGCATATGTAGAACACTGCAAGTAGTGAACTTATAATGCAAAAAAAAATTGCCAGAAGACTTCAACATGAAGAAGTTCTTTATTGAAAAATTTTCTCTAAGATGTTCCAAAAATCTGTACAGTGATTCCCAACTCATTAAAAACACCCCTAGAATAGAAATGTCTAAGTTATAGACTACTTTCCTTAAATTTAATAAAATTATGATAGCTTAAGGCTTTTACTATCAACAGCGATACATCTAACTTATTTTGACTTAACTAAAATTATTCATATGTCCTAAACTAAAAATTTACCTTAGTTAAAAAATAAATAAATGTCAGAATACCAGAATGTTGAATTTTGATTTTGAATAGATTACCATTTAATAAGAAAATGAACATATGCCAACATAAGGTACTAAAAAATTAAAAATATATTCAGAATGGTTGTATACAGATGCCCAACACTCACTTCCTCCTTTGCAAAGAAGGACAGGTGCAACAGGTGCATTTTGAGGTGGGTGACCATAGGAGAATACTGGAAATCAGCAAGACAGAGAATGTAATCCTGTAAAGTTCAGAGATCAGGGACAAAAACATACTAAGAAAAACAAAATTACCCCAGCATGTGCCAACCCAGCTCCTCAGCCAGAAGAGGAACAGCCTCCCCTTTGCAGGAGGAAGGGTGAAAGAGAATCCCAGGAAACTCTACCAGTATGGATGCTAGCAATCCTACCTAGTGGAAGGTTTCATAATCCTCACAGGCTTACAGCTCACTTAGATAAGTAACCTGAAATCTACATGGTTGACTTGTTTTGGAAAAGGATCTAACATCATCAAAATGAACACTCAGGGTACTATGGTGGGAGTCAGCTTGAGAAGTGAGCTGTTATCTGAAATTGGACTGTTCTAGGTTTAAAAAAAAAAAAAAAAACCCTGCATATTCATTCCCATCTTTGGGTCTCATCAGGAATTCTACTGCACAGGTTTTGTTAAGGGGGCCTAGGAGATTATAGCTGCCTTATGAAGCCTCTTAAACCAGAAGAATGACTAGGATCAAAGCCCAAGGAATGATCTGCACTCTGGAGGAGGGGTGTTCAAGCACAGAGGGTGATGAAGGATACCATCCTTCAGAGCTATGATACGATGGTACTTGCCCTCCAACACCAAGGACATGGTCAGCTACACAAGACTTCTATCAGTTCCAGGCCGAAGGCATGCAGTTCCTGCCATCCCTCCCTATGGCATATCTCACTCATGTTCCAGTTACTGGAAGGGCAGGGATAAACTACTAGAGTTACCACAGCTACCCTGCCACAATAGAGTGTTAAGAGGTCCTTAAGCAATTCCAACACTCCAAGCACTCCAGAAAATTAAATTCAAAGCAAATAGAAGTATAAAGGAAAGAGGAGTAATTAAACTTACACCTGACAAGAGTCTAATACACCAACTCTCAGAAGAGATAATAAGGTTATAATAAAATAAAAAGTATCATTTCATCAACAAAAATTAACTACTGTAAATTTATATGCAATTATGTCACAACACTCAATTTTGTAAAACAAAAGCTGTTAGACCTAAAGAGAGAGATATGTTCCAATGCAATGACACTGGGTTACTTTGACACCTCTTTTTCATCATGAAAAGACCATCCAGACTGAAAAAAAAATCAAAGAAAAATTAAAGTGAGACTATATTATCAATCATATGGAATTGACATTTATAAAACATTCTATGCAACATCTAAAGAATATACACATTCTTCTCATTAACACATGAAACTACTTCTAGAATGTACTACATTAGTCTAGAAAACAAATCTTAACAAATTCAAAAAACTTGAAATGACATCCTGTTTCTTTTCTGATCACAATGGTATAAAACCACAAGTGAACAACTAAAGAAATTTTAGAAATTACACAAATTCATGGAGACCAAACAACATTATTTTTTAATGAAGAGTGGATCATGGAGGAAATGAAAGGAAAATTTTGAAATTTCTTGAAACAAATGAAAATGGAAACAACATTAAAATGTGTATAATAGCATAAAAGCAGTACTAAGAGGAAAGTTTATGGCAGTCAATGCATACATAAAAAAATAGAAAAATTTAGGTTCTGGAGTTGTGACTCAGTGATGGAGTGCTTGCCTAGAATTTGTGAGGCACTGGGTTCAATTCTCAGCACCACGTACAAATAAATAAATAAAATAAAGGTCCACTGATAACTAAAAAAATTTAAAAATTAAAAAATTGAAAGATTTCAAATAAACAACCTATTAATACATCTCAAGGACTTAGCAACAACAAACCAACTCCAAAAATAGAAGGAAGTAAATTACAAAATTATATAAAGACAAAAAGACAAAGTATCAATAAGAGTTCACCTTTTAAAAACAGATACTCAAAATGGACAAAATTTATATAGACTAACAAATGAAAAGAGAAGACTTATATAAATAAAATTACACCTGAAAAAGGAGACACTATAACTGAAACACTAGTTCAAAACTATGTTATTATTTTCAAAAACTATATGCTAATAAATTGGAAAAAAATCTTAAAATGAACCAATTTCTGGACATATTTGACCTACCAAATTTGAAACATGAAAACATTTTTTTTAAATGGATAGACCAATAACAAATTATGAGATTGAAGCAGTCATAAAGTTTCTCAGGAAAGAAAAGCCCAGAATCAGATGGTTTTATTGCTGAATTTTACCAAATGTTTAAAGATGATCAGTTCTTCTCAACCTTTTCCATAGAGTTAAAGGAAAGGGAACTCTTTCACACTTGCTCTTTGATGCCAACATTAGCCTGTTACCAAAACCTGACAAGGACAAAATGAAACAAAAAAAATGTACACCAATATTCCTGATATATAGATACAAAAATTTTTAACAAAATACTAGCATGTCTAATTCGACAGCACTTCATGAAGATCATGTACCATGATCAAGTTGTTTCAATTCAGATATGCAAGGAATGTTGAATATATGTAAATCAGTAAATTAAACATATCAGAACAGATTGAAGGATAAAAATCATGATCATCTCAATAGAAAAAAAGCATTTGATAAAATTCAGCATCCATTCAGTTAAAAAAAAAACTCTGAACAATGTAGGTATAGAAGTATTGTTCCTCAAGATAATAAAGGCTATAAGAAATGAACCTACGGGCAACATCATACTGAATGGGGAAAAGCTTGAAACATTTCCTCTAAGCTCTGAAACAAGACAAGGATGCCCACTTTCACTCTCATGCCTATGCTTTTTGTGGCAATCTCATAATAGCTAAGATAGCGAATCTGCCAAGGTGTTCATCAACAAATGAATGGAGAAAGATATGGTATATAAGCACAATGGAGAATTATTCAATCATAAAGAAGAATAAAATCCTGTCATTTGAAGCAAAATGGATGGAAATGGAGGATATTATGTTAAGTGAAATAAGCCACACATGGAGAAACCCCTCATATTCTCTCTCATATGTAGAAGCTAGAAAAAGTTAAAATGAATATAGAATAGTGATTACTGAAGATTAAGAAGAGTGGAGAGGGGTAGGTGGGAAGAGGAAGGTTATATTTGATGAGTGCACATTCCAAGCATGTATGGAAATATCACTGAATCCACTCATATTTTTAATATGTGTTAA
Source organism: Marmota marmota marmota (assembly GCF_001458135.2). NCBI lineage: Eukaryota > Metazoa > Chordata > Mammalia > Rodentia > Sciuridae > Marmota > Marmota marmota. Next base: position 2,384,542 of record NW_026000019.1, read on the forward strand.
CATTTTTAGAAAGTATTGGGACAATGAATAGATTTGCAATAAATAGTTTAATAAAACCATGTTTTCAAAATGTTTAAACACTAAGATGGTGAGTTTCTACCAGAGAACATATTTTTTAACATTTTTATTGATAGATTAATGTTATACATAATGGTGGTATTTGTTATTACAAATTTGTATAGGCAACAATATCTCAACATATTTTAAAGTAAATAATAAAATACTATTGGGGATAAACTCAAAAATAATAAATAAGATCATACATCTATTGTTTTAAAGACACATGATATTTTGAGAGACATCCTACAGCATTTTTTGACTATTTTATGAAACATGAAAGAAGTTAAACAGGGTATCTAAGCTTCAAAAGCCATGTTATTAATTTCTAATTGTGTCCATATGCACACATCCCAATACTTTTCTTTTTCAATCAAATAATATTATCACACTTTTCTTTTCCCTACCTCATGAATCTTGATGTACATGAATATTAGATTGGTAGAATTTAAGGTTTAAGAGAAACTTTAGCAAATATTCAATATTTCACATAAATACCAGGTGTTTTGAAATTTAAAGTGGCACTGCTTCTCAACAAAAAATCATTAAAAAAAAAACCAAGCTACTATTTAACTCAAATATCATTATGTAAATCCACTCATTGTTCAGTGTATCTGAAAGAGTCTGACAAAGCTAAGAGAGAAGGCAAAAGCATTTTATTCACTTTTTCCCTTAAAACACAGCTCACATACCCTTCTTCTCTAAGAATCTCATTTTCTCTTACTTCCTTCAAGTTCTTCCATTTTTTCCTAGGGATGTCCCTCAAATGCATGTATGCAGCTCAGAATCCTTAAAGTATCAGTTGAATACAGAAATAATTTTTCTGTGGCTTTTGAATTTGTTCTTAAGTACTTTAGAAGAAAAGAAGAAGAACAGGTGGGAAAGAGTGGGCAGCTTCAACAGTTACCAAGCTAACAAGAATTTGTTTCCAAAAAAGGATGTGGTCAGAATCTTGCTAGCCTATGTTACACAGAGAAAAGAACAAAGGGAATCCAAAATTTCTCTTTCTATGTTCCTATTTGTGACTTCTGGGAACATTAGGTACGTTGCAATGAGTGGGCAAAAACAAAGAATTTCCTCTAAACTCAGAAATGAGACAAAGGCATCTACTTTCACCACTGTTATTCAATACAGTTTTTCAAATTTTAGCCAGAGCTATCAAGCAGCGGGGGCGGGGGGGGAAAGGTTGGGGAAGGGGAATGGATATAAATAGGAGAAGAGGAAATTATCTCTATTTGCAGATGATGACTGTATATTTAGAAGATCCTAAAGACTACACACACACACACACACACACACCAAAAAAAAAGAAAGAAAGAAAGAAAGAAAGAAAGAAAAACACCTTTTAGAATTGTTAAATTCAGCACAGTAGCAGGATACAAAAATCAACATACAAAAATCCGTACCTTTTCTATACACCAATAATGAACTCTTGAAGAAAGTAATCAGGAAAACAATCTCAGATAGCCTAAAAACAAAATACCCAGGGATAAACCTAACCAAGCAGGTGAAAGATTTCTAGAATGAAAATTCTTAAACAGTGAAGAAAGAAATGAATACAACATGATATGATGGAAAGACCCCTCCTGTGGATGGATTGTGATAAAACTGATGTATTATCAAAAACACTCTATGGATTCAATGCAAGCCCCATCAAAATACCATCAACACTCTTCACAGAACAAGAAAATTAACACTGAAATTCCCTCTCTAGCCCTGTACAAAAATCAACTCAAAATATGACAAGGACCTTAATGTATGACCTGCAAAGTTGAAACTATCAGAAGAAACCATAAGGGAAACACTTTAAGACATTGTTACAGATAATGATTTCCTGAATAGGACTCCAATAGCTCAGGAAATAAAAGAACTGACAAATGGGATTATATCAAATTAAAAAGCTTCTGCAAAGCAAAGCAAATGACAGAGTGCAGAGACAGCCCATAGACTAGAAGAAAAACTTGACTAGCTATTTAACTAACAAAAGATTAATGTTAATTAATATCCAGTATATATAAAGAACTCTAAAAAGTCAACAACAAAAGAACATGCATGGGGCTGGGGATGTGGCTCAAGCAGTAGCGTGCTCACCTGGCATGCGCAGGGTGCTGGGTTCGATCCTCAGCACCACATAAAAATAAAATAAAGATGTTGTGTCCACCAAAAACTAAAAAATAAATATTAAAAAAAATTCTCTCTCTCTCTCGCTTTAAAAAAAAAACATGCAATCCAATTAATGAACAGGCAAATGATCTGAACATATTTCTCAGAAAGAGTATAAAAGGACAATAAATTTATGGAAAAAAAATTCAACTTTTTTCACCATTAAGGAAACACAAATCAAAACCACACTGTGATCCTATCCCATCCCAAAGTAACTATTACCAAAACTAAAAAAAAAAAAAAAAAAAAAAAACTTTTAAAAATAATCAATTGTAAGCAAGCATATGGAGAAAAAGCAACACTCATACACTGTTGGTGGGAATGTGAATTAGTACAGTCGATATGGAAAACAATATGAAGTTTCCTCAAAATAAATCTACCCTTTGATCCCACATCACTAGTGGGTATACACCCAAATGAGATGAAGTCAGTACACAAAAGAGACACCTGTATTCACACATCAATCACAATAGCCAAGATAGGTATTTCTCAACACATGAATGGATTAAACATATATATTATAAAGGTATAATATGGAGTTTAATTCAGCCATCAGGAAAATGCAGTCTTGGTCTTTGCAGGAAAATGGATAGAACTGGAAGTTTCCAAGTCAAGTGGAAATAACTTAACCAGACATTGAAAGATAAATACTACATTTTTTCCTGATATACAAAAACTTTAACAACAAAAAGACTATTATGAAAGAAGAAGGGGACACAAAGGAAAGGGGAAGAGAAAGGAAATATAGTAGGGAGGGTGAATACGATCAAAGCATGAGAGATGCATGTGGAAATGTCAGTCTAGCCCATCAATTTTCAAAACTAATATGATTAATTATAATTTAAAAACTATCAATTATTTTCTTTAAAATGAGAAATAGGATGCTGTTATGAAAACTCCTTTCCTTGCATGAATTATTTTTTTTTCAAATACCAAAAATAGTATCCAGGTGTAAAATTTTAAGCTGACAGCCAAAATCATGCTTATTGTGTAGTTAAAATTTACTTCCTTAATCAAAAGGATATCTTCATCAATATTTGAGACATTCTGATCTCATGACATACATAAGTATGCATGTACACATCCATACCAAAGGACAAGCTGTATTTATTCTTGATAATCCTCTTGTGCTCAAGGTAGAGATGTTAGAAGTCAGAGGGTGTTTTGTTAGCATGGCAGGGCAATGAGACTGGGGATATGTAGGAAAGTGCTACATTGACAATTTTAAAAGGGATACAGAGAAAGATTTAAACAGAATATATTATGACATTTTGTGAAAAAGAGGAACAGGAATCAGGAAAATTTAGGAACTTTCATGAGTAAGGATAGAAAGTAGAGCAAAAGATGCTTTGGAAATGACAGCTGAAAAAGTTTGTGGAAAACAAAGTATTTACTAGAGAGTTCATAAAATTCCTGCTCCATGGCTCATGACATATTCTCCTTTTTGATCCCAATAAATCTTTAATCAAATCTCCATTAGTCATTTGTTTTTGAGGAGTAAGTTTGGTTTTGGAGTGTAAAGACATGGTATATGAGTCCTGTAATAGAGAATAATAATGTTTTTAAAAAGGCCACCAAGAACACAAATATTTTTTAGTTTATCCAATTCTGTATTCCCTCTGTAACATTCTACCAAGTAGGTATCTAAATGCAACCCAACAACCACAATGACAGAACAAACAAAAATATAAATAAGACTTTCTACCTCTAAAAATCATTTTCATTTTGTAAAATGAATCTAATGTTTCCAAAAAAACTCACAACTTTGTTATGTTTAGGCAAAATCTGACACCTTGTAGCTGCTTCTTGGCTCACTAATCACAAAGGAAAAACATACTTTATCTTTCTAAAAACATATTAATACAATTATTATGGTTCTTATATCTTCAGAATTCATAAAAATATTTGTTTTTGGTTTTGATTAGTCCTTCTAGAGCATGACAGCCTGATAAAGTCCATCATAAAAGAGTACAATAGTTTATTAAGCAAGCAAGAACACTATTGAACAATAGCCAATACCACTTTCAAGTGGATAAGTGGTGAAATAGTTATAAACTATAGCCACAGGAAGAGTTGATATCCAGTAAAGGAGACAACATATCTCCAATGTCTCACCCAATGGTATGTATATTTCAGCTTTGACAGCAGTGTAGAAGGTGGCATAATATAGTGCTAAACACTGTCAATGACCCAGGTGCAAAGCAAAGAATAGAAAGTAACTTTAAGATCACACAGACTGAAGTAGGTAGTTTTTGAGAAAATGTAGGAGCTGATAGTACAGTGTGGTGGAAGAGAGGTTAGGCTGTAGAACACAGGATGTAGTTTGAGTAGCATATAAACTATGTGACCTTGGGCATGTTATGTAATCTCCCTGAGCCTATTTCTTCATTTATACATATGAACAAAAATAATGGCATATTCCTGAGAGCATTGGTATATTATATAAGGAACTAAATGTAAATCACATTCCACAATTAAATAATTATGTAGCTCCCATGTGTTCTCATTTTATTATCATCACAATTTTCAACATAATTATTTATTTTCTCAGCTAAACTCTGAACTTCTGGAGGATGGAAATTCTGTTGTATTCATAAATGCTAAGGAGTGCTCAGTAAGCATTTCAATAAAGATGGAGAAGCTATATATGCAGGATTTTAGAGTTTTCAGCAAGGTGCAAAAATAATTTTAAAAATATATTTAATGGTTAGACAGCAAAAGTATGGGGTTCATAAAATTAAATTACACATTAATATGCACTGAATCACACTTAACTGCACCTGGTTTAAGAATTTTGTATCAACCCCTTAATGAGAAGTAACTACAAGTTCATATCTGAAGATTTGTGATATTGTTCAAATTTCTGCCCCACTCTGATATGCCCACACCCACAATTCATTCATCTCTTACTGTGGAAGGATTAATTCATCACTATTGCTGTTGAACTCAGATATGAAATATGAAACACACAGAGATGAGATGTTTCTTCTGAGATGAACCTTAAATGTTAAAACTCATGGCTTGTCATCTTTCTCCTCCTGTTTTGAGACCATCAACATCCCTGGTAGAACCATTCAGTCAGTCTGGGTGCTGAATCGAGGACAGAATAAAGCAAAGAAAAATCCAACTCATGTTAGATAGTAAGGAAATAAATGAACTTTGGCATATTTAGCAACCAAGAATCTGTATCCAAAGAATAATTTAGCCTAAATTAACTCAGAGAATAACAAAACTTCACTAAATGTGATTTGTCGTACTTGTACACAATTATGTCTAATTTAATTTTATGAAAAAATACGTATGCTTGTTTTTATTCCACACTGTAAATGCAGGCATTCTATGAGAGATCTTTAGATATTTTGTGCAGCATTTGAAAAAATACTCCTAGAAATTGCCAAATAAACCGTACCTCATCATTACTAATAAGGGTTTAGTATGTTGGGTGGGGAAGTTGGGTGAGGAGTATATTAATTGTTCCCTTAAAGAATTTGTTTAAATAAGACTCTACTACCAACACCCAGGTATGTTACCAACATTCAATGTCAATGGTATACAATTACATACATCCCTATCTTGTTGCTGAAGTGTTTAAATGAGGTTTATACCAAGAAATACAATTAGTTACATAAGTAAAACTGCTAGAATCATAAAATATAACATTTTACAAGGTTTAACAAATATTTTCAATCTATTGTAACATCTATAGTGGTCTTAAAAAACCACTTTTTCTGTTATTCAAAGTGAAATGTCTTCCATTTTGTCAGTAGCAAGCAACACAAAAATTATTTGGGGCTAGAAAATAACTAAAGAATTCAGAAAATGCATTTGATAAAAATATAGCATCCATTTATGCTCACAACATTAGAAAAACTAGGGTAGTAAGAACATACTTCAACATTGTAGAAGTTATATATGCTAAACCCAAAGCCAACATCATTCTAAATGAAGAAAAATTAAAAGAATTCCTTCTAAAAACTGTAACAAGACAGGTATGAACTCTTCACCACTTCTATTCAACATAGTCCTAGAAAGCCTAGCCAGAGCAATTAGGCAAAAGAAAGAATGTAAAGGGATACGAATAGGAAAAGAAGAGCTCAAACTATCCCTATTTGCCAATGACATGATTCTATCTATGGAAGACCAAAAAAAAAGAAAGAAAGAAAGCTTCTAGACTTCATAAATGAATTCAGCAAACTAGTAGGATATAAAATTAACACCCATAAATCAATTGTGTTCCTATACATCAATGATGAATCAACTGAAAGAAAAATTAGGTAAACTATCCCATTCACAATAGCCTAAAAAATAAAAATAAAAACATTGGAAATTAATATAACAAAAGAAGTAAAAGACCTTTGTTGGGGACCGCAATCAAGTCAAGATGGCACCTGGCAGTTTGCCAGGAGGAGTGGTTTGTGAGGCAACACCACTGAGCCATTAAGATGGTGGGGATTCCTTATTGGCTGATTGCTGTATCTGGATGATGCTAATTAAGTCAAGCTGTGTGTAATCAGTTAGGTATATATACCTCTGCTGTTCCACAATAAAGCAGTTCCCGCTTCAACCTTCAAGTTGCTTGTCACCTCCCGGTTATTTTCCCCGTACAGGGAACTCCAGGACACTCGGGGGTAAGTGACAAGGTAAGCTGCCCATCCCTAGAAATAGATAGGACAGGAGGAAAGCTGCTCACCCCTGAGGAACAGATAGAGCGACAGGATGGATAGCCATTTCAAGAAAATAGAAAAATTGATACAGTGTGTTTTTGTTTCTTTTTTTTTTTTTTTTTTTTNTTTATAAATGCAGGGTTAGCAATATCTCAAATCCATAACAGCTGATATCCAGAACTCCAGTTTTCAATTATGGTGATAGCATTTACCTTCAGATGCTTTGGTGTTTTACAGCTTTCACCAAAGCTGCATCAGCTTACAGTTATTATCATTAAAGGTCCTGACTCAGTGATTGTCTGTAGCTGGGGGTCTGTTTGTGTGTTTCCACAGGGAGAACTACAGCCAATTTGGATTCCAGAGAGACTAACTAAAGCGATTTCTACAGACCAAAAAGAAGATGATTTGGCTCAAATCCATAACAGCTGATATCCAGAACTCCAGTTTGGCTATCCTTACATCTTCGACAATGGTTCTCCCACACCTGGAGGCTAATGAATAATGAGCACCATTAAGGCCTATTCCAAATGTAAAAAACCTTGAGGCTTACTTGTGGGAATACCTTTAAACCCATATGCAAGTTACAGGAAAAAGGATGGGATATCAAAAGAAGAGTCAAACTCAGGTAGTAGCCAGGATGCTTTTTTCAATATCTATTTTATTATGCCCTCTCCCACATTATGGAGTTCTATTTTATTTTTTGAGCTCATACAGACCTAGGTTAATGTTTTTCTGATCAGTTCTATTTTTTTGATCAACTGTGGAGTTTTTAAACATTGCAATGGAGATTTCACCTGTGAAAAGCTACAAGGCCTCTACTATTGTGTTATGTGTGCACACTTGTGTTATTTGTTGTATGTGTGTATGTGTGTATGTCTATATATAATATATGAGGAGTGCTCATGAAAATTAAAAAAAATGGATCCAAATATCTTTTATTCACGTGATTTAAACAGTTTAATTTAAATTGGGTAAACAGATGAAAGTAAAGATGTCTTTAAAATTAAGCTTGCAAGTTTTTCTAGGTGTTCAAAAAAAAAACTAACAAAATATTGATGTCTATGAAATAATCTACCTAAATTCAGAAATTCACAAGGATTGTTTTAAAATGTGAACAAAAAAGGAGGTTAACAGATCTGTTTGTTTACTTTCACCTTTCCTTTTCATTATATCTAATAATTCTGTTCAGGATAATGTACTAAATTGTTCAGAAAATTGTTTTCTTAGTGCCTGCTGGAATGCTACACAGTTTTCTTTAGCCATCATTGTCAGAATTCCTACCTTCATCCCAGTGCTAGTGAAGACAAAAATAGAAGAATTTCCAGTATTAATGAAAAACAAACGAGACTTTGGAATTACAGCTACCATCATCACAGCTGTTGCTGTTTCTGCTGCTGCTGCTACAGCTTCTGCGATAGCTATCACACAAACTGTACAAACTGCTGCATCAATACCTGGACTGTGTATCACTTCTATGCATTATGATAATATTTCTCAAGCAGCAACTCTTTCCAGACAACTAGGAGCCATGCTTAATGGCACCTGGAATGTAAAGTTTCAAAATTTAACTAATCTATTGAGACAACAAATTGTAATTCTTAATAGTACCAGGGTGTCTTTGCCAACGGTGTCATCGGTGGTACAATTTTTCCAAGGGCTTCTCACTTGAAGCCGTCAATGGCTTGGTATCGTGGCATTTTGTATCCTCCTCCTTCTGCTTGTGGCAGGTTGTTTATGGTATTTGTGTAAAAACCACTATGGTCGTTATCCACAAGTATGGCTAAGTATGTTGGGCCGGTAGTCAAAGACGGGTAAGATCCAATTACAATGGAACCAACCTAAGCCAGGAGGCTGACAATTTGAGGTCAGACCATCCAATGATGGGTGAGAACCATATATACTATTGGACAACCTTAAACAGGCACGGTCCCTAAACCACATACTTGTTGTTTAATAAAACAAAAGAGGGGAGATATTGGAGGCCATGACCAAGTCAAGATGGCTCCTGGCAGTTTGCCAGGAGGAGTGGTTTGTGAGGCAATGCCACCGAGCCATTAAGATGGTAGGGACTCCTTATTGGTTGATTTCTGTATCTGTAGGAGAGCAATGCTATGATTGGATGATGCTAATTGAGTTAAGCTGTGTGTAATCAGGTATATATACCACTGTTGTTCTGTAATAAAGTAGTTCCCGCTTCAACTTTCAAATTGCTTGTCACCTCCCGGTTATTTTGCCCAGCTGGACTGTAGCAACCTTTACCATGAAAACCATGGAACACTGAAGAAAAAATTGAAAAAGACTTTACAAGATGGAAAAACCTCCCATATTCTTGGTTAGGCAGAATTAATACAGTGAAGATGGCCATACCACCAAAAGGGCTATGCAGATTTAATGCAATTTCAATTAAAATTACAGTGATGGGCTGGGGTTGTAGCTCAGTGGTGCAGCACTTGCCTTACAGGTGTGAAGCATTGGGTTCAATCCTCAGCATCACATAAAAATAAACAAAATAAATATATTGTGTCCAACCATAACTAAAAAGTATTTTTTTTAAATTCCACTGACATTCTTCATATGAATAGAAAAAGCAGTCATGAAATTAGTTTTGGGAAAACGAGAGGCCCAGAATAGCCAAAGCAATCCTTAGTAAGAAAAGTGAAGCAGGAGGCATCATAATACCACACCTTAAATTGTACTTCAGGGCTACATTAACAAAAATAGCATGGTATTGGCACCAAAACAGGCATGGAGACCAATGGGACAGAACAGAAGAAACAGAGACAAACCCACATAAATACAGTTATTTCATACTAGAAAAAGGTACAATAAACATATGTTAGAGAAAAGATAGCCTCTTCGACAAATGGTCTGGAGAAACTGGAAACCCATAAGTACTAGAATGAAATTTTACCCCTATCTCTCACTCTGCACAAAAAATCAACTCAAAGTGGATCAAGGATCTAAGCTTTAGACTAGAGACCCTGTGCCTACTAGAAGAAAATTTAGGCCTAAATTTTTACCATGTCAGCTTAGGAACGGACTTCCTTGATAAGACTTCTAAAGCATAAGAATTAAAATCAAGAATAAATGGGATGGTATCAAACTAAAAAGCTTCTTAACAGCCAGACATGGTGGCACACACCTATAATCCCAGCAACTCAGGAGGATGAGACAGGAGCATCACAAGTTCAAAGCCAGCCTCAGCAACTTAGTAAGGCTCTAAGTAACTGGCAAGACCCCATCTCAGAATTAAAAATAAAAAGGGCTGGGGATATGGTTTAGTGGTAATGTACCTCTGGGTTTGGGTTGAATCTGTGGTACCAAAATAAATAAATAATAAAAGATTCTTCTCACACACAATAAATAAATAAATAAACAAACAAACAAGCAAACAAATAAATAAATAAAAACATGAACAGAGAGCCTACAGAATAGGATAAAATCTTTGCTACCTGCACCTCATATAGAGCATTAATCTCCAGGATATACAAAAAAACTCAGAAAACTTAACACCAAAAAAAAAAAAAAAAAAAAAAAAAAAGAAAAATCTAATCAATAAATGGGTAAAGGAACTGAACAGGCACTTCCCAGAAGGAGGAGGACAAAAAAAATATGAAAAATGTTCAACTTCTCTAGCAATTAAAGAAATGCAAATTAAAACTACACTGATATTCCATCTCTAGTCAGAATGGAATATCAAGAATACACGCAATAATAAGTGTTGGCAAGGATGTGGGGAAAAAGGTACACTCATACATTGCTGGTGAGACTGCAAATTGGTGCAATCAGTTTTCAAATTGGTGGAAAGTGGTATGGAGATTCCCTAGAAAACTTGGAATGGAACCACCATTTGACCCAGCTATCCCATTCCTTGGTTTAAACCCAAAGGACTAATCAGCATAATACAGTGATGCAGCCACATCATTGTTTACAGCAGCTCAATTCACAATAGCTAAACTATGGAAACAATGTAGGTGCCCTTCAACAGATGAATAGATTATAAAAATGTGATATTATGGAATGTCACTCAGACATAAAGAATAATGAATTTATGGCATTTGCTGGTAAATGAATGGAAATGGAGAATATCATGCTAAGTGAAAAAAGTCCCCCCCAAAACCAAAGGCCAAATATTCTCTCTGATATGTGGATCCTAACCCACAACAAGGGAGGGTAGGAGGGGAAGAATAGAAGTCCATTGGATTAGACGAATGAAACAGAGGGGGATGGGAGTGTGAAAGATAGAACAAATTGGACATAACTTCCCTATATTCATATATGAATACACAACCAGTGAAACTCCATATCACATACAACTGCAAGAATTGGATCCTTATAGAATAAATTATACTCCATGCAAGTATAATATGTCAAAATATACTCTACTTCATATATATCTAAAAAGAACAAATAAATTTTTAAAATAACTTATGATAATATATCTGTAGTATTTCAAATCACCATATTTCATTCTATAGTTGAAAGGACAATTCAATTAAGAATCGTATAATAACTATGTTTTTAAAACAAAACAAACATATAATCATTTTGTATATGGTTTTGTTTTTCTTTGATGACACAGAAGAACTTAATTTTTATGGTACCTCTGATACAGTCTATAAACATCATTTATCATTGTGCCATAAGGAAAAGTGCCAATTACCAGAATAAACTCTGAATGGAAGAATTAGGAAATAAAAAGTATAAAAATGAAAATTATGATTTTTATATTTTCATTATTAAACATTTAGCATGTATATTTAAAAGCTTAAACTTTGAAAATTTCTTCAAAGTATGTTGTGTTATTTCTAAAACATTGGCATTTTTTCATAAATAAAGCTGTTGTTTTGAAGATCATCCTGTTTTCCCCAAAGATCTATTTATTATGGTCCATAAACATACAAAAAGGAAATTGTTTCATTTTTGTTCTCAAATGTCTCTCAAATAATATCCTCAGCCAAGAACTGGGTGAAATACTCTGGTGAGAAATCTTACAGTAAGATCACATTACTCAGTGCATTGTCTGATGCTTCATAATGCTTTGATTTTATAGTACTGAGTAACTCCAAAGAAGCACAGGAAATCTCTGAGTATTACAAACTTTTCCCTGGGGCAGTTCTACAATATGAGCACATTACCATTGTACTTCAGAATTAGAATTTCAAACTATTGAATTAGAGACAAATAACCATTTTACTGTCATGTTACTAAGGTTTTAAAGGGGGAAACATTCTGATAATAATTTAATGTTTTAAACAAGTACATAAAATGAGACTATCTAAAGAATTCAATGGTGATACAAATCTAAAAAATCTTTATTCACATTTCACAGCACTGTAAAATCTCTTTGCAGTCTTCTTGGTCAGTATGCTACACATGACAGAAATCACTTGTTTGTTGAATACATTGATTACTCACAAACACCAATTATCTTCTCAATGCATTGTTAGTGAGACCAGAACACTTCTTAGACCATCTCTGGTTAGAGCTGTTATATATTTTATGTTTTCCCTCCATTTCAAGTTATCACTTGTTTCCTGAATACTTCTCCGTTTTAGTACTTACCACTATCCAGAGTATGACCACAGAGTTGACATCTTTACTTATTTCATTTTCATCATCCTCTTTACATTGTCTTTTTGTGGACAACATTGAGGAAAAATTCCTAATGAAACAGGACAAGGCATGGTATGGGCAGAAAGGGGCTTTCAACTACAAACTCCTCCTCCAGAGTCTGATTCACATCCTTGAGTCGGATTAATTTTTTCCTTTCATCTATTGATGAGAGGAAAAATTAAGATTCATTTTTAAGGGATCACAGTTCAAAGGGAAGCTCACGACTCTTCTCCATCCACTCTCTGTCCCTCATTCATCACTCTGTCCCTGAGGGAAAAAGTATTCCCATGATTGACCAGCTTTTAGAACATTATATGGAAACTCCAAGTGGAATTAGCAATCACAGCACATGTGAACTAACTGGCTTTCTTTGGACACTTTTATTTTCCTTGCACACGAGGTGTATGTCCTTGCTCTAGTTTGGATCTAGACTATCCCACAAAAGCCCAGGAGTTAAAGGCTTGGTCTCTAGTCTGTGGTGCTACTGGGAACCTTAGGGCTCAGAAGCAGGGAGTTAGGTCATTGGGAGCTAAACCTTAGAGGGGATACAGGGACCGCAGTGCCTTACTGTCTCTCTTTTTGCTTCCCCACCTTGAGGTGAAGTCCTCCTCCCCCAGGTGTCCCTGCCATATGTTCTGCCACCACAGACCCAAAGCAGTAAGATTAAGTAACAGACCAAAACACTGAACATCCTGAACCAAAATTTAAGTACCTTTCCTCATTTAAGGTACTTTGTCACAGAGACAGAAAGCTGACTACCACAGTCCTGGGTCTCCAAAGCAACTAACTCAAGAACCTCCTACTCTCCACCATCCCTAACGCACAGGGCATGTGGTACTGCAGGTGGCACGTATGCACAGGCAAGGTATCTCGGTGCATGTGATCCATCTTTTTTCACATCAAAATAGTCATATTCAGGTTTGAGATTTAGGTTAAAAGGGTAGAAAGAAAGATTAAATCTACAGTCAGCTTTACTTGTAGGCTTTCAATGTTTTAATTCCTTCTCCTCTTCCTAGAAATTGGGGATAAGATAACGTCAACTGCTCCAAGTAGGTATAAGCTTCATATGAATTTAACTACTGGAAAAAACATTTTCTTCACCCAAGACTAAGTTGGTCTATGCTTTCCCCAATCATCTTCAGTGATTAATTCTACCTTTAGATTTTATAAAGTATTGGTTTTCACTTATTTGCATGTTATACATACTGCTTTTCATTTGTATGTACATACTAAGGTTACAACTAAGAGGCCCCAAGTATAATTTTTAAAATCAAAGAATATACCTGATACCTGAACAAATTCACTAACATGGGCATAAATAATAATCATAACTGATGCAATCATTATTGGATAGAAAACAGAAGGAAAAAAATGTAAAGTTTCTAATTTATCCTAATAAATATTTCTATGAAGATACTTATCATCAGAACTTCTTATGTCTACATGGTTTTGCTCTGAACCTAAAACAAGCCATACATTGATCTTTTCTAATATCTCAATGGTATATAATACTTACTACTGAAAATGTTACATACTTAATTTTTTAATTGTTTATCAACCACAAATCTAAAGAGTAATTGGTTCACTCAATAAAAGTTAATAGGTACGTATATGCATTAGGCAGTATTCTGGTTTCAAAATGTATTTACACATTATACATTTATTTATTAATATAAGGCTATCTCCTTAAAGTATCCTAAATCTTGTAGAATAATCCTTTCAACAGGAATTTTTTCTTGTTGAATAAGAAAATAAGAAGCCAATTTTAAAATTACTGATAAAATGTACAAACCACAATGATGTTTAAAGCCGTTAAGCTAGAAAAACCAGTATTATGAGAAAAACCAGTATGGCAAAGGTTTTGTTATTGCACAAAGTACAGAATAAATACTTGGCTATGTGTAATGGCACAATTTCTCACTATTGCTGGCTTAAATATATATGATTTACCAGACATTTTGTTTTAGATATTATTTGCTATTGTTATTCAGAAATGATTGCATAAGTTTTGACTGTTTAAAAAAAAAAAGAGAAGGAACCAATAGGAATTCTTAAGGAAGATTTGCTTTTTGCTGGTACGTAAATCCATATGAAGCTGACATCTCCTTGGCACAACTGACCTTACTTTATGCCCAGTCCAGTCTAAAACATTTGTTTTGCGTTAGTTTTTTTTGCCACTCCACACTATCCAGAGTGCATACAAAAACAACTTATAATTTCACAGAAGCACATTTCCTTCCTTCTCTTTCATGTGACTAAGAAGATCTATCGAGATGGTGCCTTAGAGAAAGCAAGTAAAAAATAATTATCAGGAAATCACAAATGTGAGAATTAGGGAGTTAAACAGAACAACACAAATTCTCAGCTTTATAAAGACTGGATTATTGTCAGAATTCTGATATAAGCTAGTGGTCCACTTTGTATTCATCTTATATTGAATATTTTTGAAGCATCTTCTATAATGTAAAATACTACTTCAGATGATATGTCTCCATATATTTGCATTCCGGAGGTATATGTGTACTGTGTGTCTGTATGTATAGATATGAATGCATGTTTATATATAATATATATAAAACAAGCATGTTTAAATGTATGTATACATACACACACACAAACACACACATAAACAGAAAGCCATATCTATTTGCAGAATAAATTAGACATATGTGAAATATCTCCTTAACTGTATCAACAGAAAAGACAGGCAAATATATTTTTAGATAATATTTCTCTCTGAGATTTATGTTATAAAACCATATAACAATCTTAATTATGCAAGTTCATTTAAAAAATGTTATTTGATGAATACACAGTTCCTGCGGTACTGCCATTGGTATTCAGTTTTAATGATAGAAGTTGTGTTATATTTATAACAACTGTGTCATGGCTCTAAGAAGCTCAGCTAAGAACCCACAGATAAAACACTGAATAGGAATAATATTTTCCTGTATTGAAGATAACAGACATTGCATCAAAGAGAAAGCAGAGTTTCATAAAATCATAGATTTAAAGTAGACTCAAGAACTGTCAATGAGATGCAGGACCAGGAAACTAATACAACCTGTTAAAAATTTCCTCCTTGAAAATTTGTGTTTTTAATAAAGCAAGTTATTTTGTGACCATTAGAAACCTCAAACTCTCCACATTTAAAAATTCATAGAGAATGATTACAGAGCACAATATGAAACACCAACTAGCAAATTGTTCACTGTACATATAACAACAAATTGGTATTAATACAACAAAGGGAAGTCAGATTATGAAGTTATTTTGAGAGAGAAGATGGTGGGTTAGAGGAAGGGTGCACTTCCCAACAGCTCCTTACCTCCAGACTTAAAAAGTGGAAAGACTGCTCCTCAGAAAGGTGGGTAACTAAGGGAACTCACTGAAATTCAGAACTGTCAGTAAAAGAAACCATAAAGACACAGAGAGCCAAAGACTTCAAACATAATGTAAGAAATAGTACATCAGAGATGCACCAGCTTGCCTGGCAGCTATGGCTGCTAGGGGAAATAAAGCTCAGACAGAGAGAAAACAGAAAGGTACAGAAAAAAAAATTGGCTTGAGGAACCTGTGGCATAGACAGGGAAGCTGATCTTGAAGGGTCCACAGTTGGTGAAAGTTGTCTAGTGAAAAGCAACCAAAATTGTTCATCCCATGAGCAAATAGTTTAGTGGAAACCAGCGTTGCTGGCATAGGAACAATTTATAAGCACTGTGCAGCTGCAACCAGAGGCAGGAGACTGGGATCTCTTAAAGGAAGTTTCCAGCTGACCCAGCAATTGCCTGCCTACTCTGGGGCCCATACTGTGGCTGAACCAGTATGACTGAAATTGGTGCAAACAAAATTGTGTCTAGGGCAGCCAGGTTTGTGATACTGGAGTGAACGCTCCCTCTGTTGATCAAGCCCCACATGAGCTATTGGGAAGATGTCAATGAGGGTGAGAGAGAAGCATCCGCACTCCATGTGTGATTCTGAGTAATTTACATCTACAGTGGTGAATGTGAAGCCAGTGAAGGTTTAGACCCTATATCCTAAAAGTGAAATTTACAGTAGGCCCCTAAGACATAGATGTCCAGCAAAGATCAGTAGCAGGGTATGTGAACCAAATCAAACACTCACCAACACAGTTCCAGAGGTCAGCCAAGAAGAAATCCCAGCTACTGGAACTTCCAGTTTAGATTCTACACCAGTCCCACTACATGAATACACAACTGGTCAGCACTCCCCAGTCTATCCCATCCTGTACTAGGAAATGGGAAGCTGAGAGCTGCTATAACCAGTTTTGCCTACTAGTCACAATGAGTGGCAGCTGGGTAAGGAACACAAAGATATTCAACTTAACATCCCCCAGTCTTGACCTAAGGGTTGCAGAGAACAAATCTATCCTTGCAACAGCTTTGACTACCTCAGCAGAAATAAGCCCTTCAAGATTTTTTTTTTATTTCCAATTTTACTTTACTTCTTTAATCTCATCAAATTTCATTTCAATATATTTTTTATTTTTTCTATTTTGCATGACTGTGAGGAGGGCTGTGGGTATGTGTATTCTTACTGAGAGGATACATTTAAATCTACATAATTTTATATATTATTTTCATTTTAATTGCTTTCTGCTTCCCCTGTTTATTATTTAGCTTCAGTTAGACATAAATGAAGTATATTCATATGTGAGTTTGAATTGTTTTTGACCTTACATTTGTTTTTTGTTCACATTTTAGTTTGTTCCATTTAGTGCCCCTTCTTCACTCTCTTCCCCCATTATTCCTTCTTTAATTACTTTCAGTTATTTTTACTCCTCTTTCTTTATAGTCATAATCTCTTACCTATTCCCTGTCTCTCTGTTCACTTTTAAAACATTTCAAACTTTCTCTTGCCTTCCTATTTTCTCTGCTCACTTAACAAACTGTAATCCCACTGAAACAACTATATAGCTTATGTATTCTTCCTCATTCATGTTGTACCATTAAGAGAGCAGATGCGGTAGTAGACACCTGATGATTAACGTCTAATCTAGTTCATATTTGGTCATTGTTGGTGCTGATATTAGATGATGATCCCACCATTCCTATACCAGTGGTAATTAGTGTTGGAGATGTCAAAATAAACACTGAACATTTATCTTAAGGCTGTACATCTGTGGCTAACATCATTGCAATTACTTTCTTCCAAGAAGGGCTGGAAATGATTGGGACATTTCAAGTTCAGAGATTCTCCTGCTGAGCAATACTTACAACAAACTAACAGTGAACCTCACTCCACACACAATCTTGCTTCACATGAGCTTCAATAATAATTCAAGACATAGAATAAGGGAGACAAAAATCTCAAATCAACAACCAGGTCCCAAGTAGGAACAATCAGAAGGGGACCTCAGGCCCACTTCTGAGCATCTACTTATATATCAAAAACAGAGAAGTCCCAGTACCAAAAACAGTAGCAATACACAAAAGGACACACATACAGAAGAAGGGGAATCCATCTCCATGGATGTGCAAGTCCAAAACTTCTAAAAATATGAGGAAACAGGCAAACAAATCTCCCCCCAAAATTCACAACACAGGATCCCAAATATATGGAAGTAGATAAAATTATAGAGAAAGGCTATAAAAAACTGATTATCAAAAGGTTCAGTGAACTAATTGAATTTCAAATGAATGAATTAAGAAAGCAAAAACAAGAGGTGAAAGATTGTTTCAATAAAGAAATAGAGATATTATAATAAGGCAATCAGAACTCCTAGAAATCAAAGACACAATAAAATTAAAAATTCACTTTAAAGTATATTAGATTATATAGAAAATGGAACTCAGGACCATGAAGAAAGAACTTCAGACCTTGATGACAGGGTATATGAACTTGAATACTCACTCTGGAATAGAGGGGGCAGAGGATATCCATGATGAGAATGTGTAAGAACTTTGGGATGGCATCAAGAGGACAAACTTAAGGGTAACTGGAATAGAATATGAAGATATGGGCTAAAGGAATTAAGAATATCTTCAGTGAGAGACTAGTAGAAGAATTTAGCCATATTAGAAATGAGATTGACATACAGGAAGCATAGAGGACTCCATATACACAAAATCAAAACAGAACCTCTCGAAGATTCATCATAATGAAAATACCTAATGTAGAAAATAAGAAAACGATGTTAAAAGCTAGAGAAAATTATCATGTCACAATTATAAATAAACCTAAAAGGCTCACTTTTGACTTCTGAACTCAGACCCTAATATCAAGTAGAATCTGAAATGAGGCATTCCAAACTCTAAAATCAAACAATCACCTACCAATATTGCTACAGCCAGAAAAATCATCCATCAAAATCAATGAAGATACCAAAACTTACCAAGACAAGGATAACTGTAACAATTAATGATCAATAAACCAACACTACAAAGAATACTCAAAGATACATTGTACCCAGAGAGAACCAAAAACAAACCCCAAAGTTCCTATAGAGATGACGATCACTAGAAGAACAACCCGCTAAAACAAAATCAAGTCAGAATTAAATTCAGCAAACAAACCAAAATGAATGGAAACCATAAACACATATCTGGAGCAACAAAGAATGCAAATGGTGTCAAGTCCCCATAAAAAATGCACATCAGCAGAATAGATTTAAAAATAAAAATAATAATATTTTCTCAAAATATTCTGTTTTGAAAAGACTCAGCTAATAGGCTACTATACCCATAGACTCACAATCCTCCTTCCTCAGCCTCCTGAGCCACTGGGATTATAGATGTGTGCCACTACACCTAGTTAAGACATGTATATTTTAGTACTAAATATTCAATATGTTTAAAATCTACTTCAGTATTCAGTAAAATCAGTACTAAATATTCTATACATTTAAAATCTACTTCAGTATTCAGTAAAATCATTCTTTTCCTGCCTTATTGCTCTTCTTCATTATTGTACTGCCAGTTTTGAACTTGAAATTTATCTTTAATTCTAAGAAACAAATTCTATCTGGCAACTATACATATATATACATGAATATATATTGTATATGTATGTATATATATGTATGTATATATACATACACACATACATATACATACATTTTAATAATTTATGGAGATTATATATTTTAATAATATAAAATATCTCTTCTAAAGATTGAGGTATTAATTAAACAAACTCTTAAGAGAGGATTAAGTGGAATGGAAGTTGTATACGGGAGGAAAGTTATTAAAATGGCTCATAAATATGTTACTTAAAAATAATGTAAAATTACTCAGAACCAACCTAAAAAGCAGGTATGTATAGCTCAATAAGCAAGCATTGACTATAATAGCATTACTCAAATGAGAAAATATGTTGGCTTCTCCAGGTAAAAATGATATCACCATTAAGTATATTTCATTGTCGGAATCCTCAATATTCCAAAATTCTAAAACCAGCAACCAACAGTTTCATAACCAGAATATCCACAGGGGAGGGAATTACTTGATCTCACACATAAACACTCCTAGCATGAAATTATAGAGTGGCATTATAGAAAATACCATAATGTAATATTAAAATATATAAAATGGAACAATAGAGTCATATATCATTTTTGTATTACATTTTATGAGGCGGGGTTTGAAATGCACAATATGTCAATCTGTTTGCATCAAGGGGGAAAATCCACTTTCCATAACAATCTTCAAGAATAAGAGATATCGGAGTAGATATTTTGCCTGTAGATAAGATGCTCTATCAAGATGACCTCTACTATCTCACACATTTGAAAATTCAGGCAGCAAAACAGAAGAGTTCTGGATTTTCAATTAGAATATCAGGCTTCAGTTTGTAGTTGTTCACCAAGCGACTTAATCTCTATAATCATCATCAATAAAGTGAGGATGCTTAAGCCTCACCAAGTTCTTGGGAACATCAGGGGAGATTATATGTTAAACTTGCTCCATGAAACATGAATCTCCTTGCTAATTTATCATTAGTTAAGCAGAATCTTTTTGGTCAAAATTATGTAGACGAATTCTCAAGCGCACTCTGATCCTTTAAGTTCTTGTTACACCATAATAATCTGCATGGAGAGGTCTCTGCATTGCCTTAGTTTCTCGCTCACAGCCTAGTATCTTCTTACTTGTAGCATCAGTCACCATCATGACTTTTATTAACCCAACTACCAGAAATGCTGAAAAGGAATGGAGCAATTTGAGGAGGCATTTACTTTAATTACAAGTTTTGAAAGCCTCTTTAGTCAGGCATCTCATATCCAATTCTGTTGCCAAGGTCATTTAAAAACAATTCTGGATCTAGTCGTAGCCACTAAGATACATTCCTCATCTTAATTGTGTCATGTACCTTGCTGGTTTGCATGCTAACAATCAACATAAACAATCCATATCGCGTGGAATTTGAGGCTTCATTAAAGAAAAATGCTATTTCTTAATCGAAAAAGGTTAAACTAGTTCCTTTACCTTATTTTAATCAGAATCAAGTATGTATGACAAGCTGAGGCAAATCATTGCTGCTCAGGGGGTTGATGAAATATACTTCTTCCCACCTCAGATTGTTTGTTTTTCAGTTCATTAGGAAGCTCTCAGCACCACTGCATATACACTTGGTGTACTTCATTTGAAGCAGGGAATTAACACTTAACATTTCTTCAAGGTTGAGTAAAACAGATTTATACAGCACTCTCTCTACATTCTTTCCTCTCACACTGCCTGCCCCAAAACACGTTTCAGTTTATAAATCCATAGCACTCTGCTGAGCACATTTAGCAGGAAAACTGGGGAGTTGAGCCTAAATCCTATAGTACTAGCAAGAACGGAAAACCCACCAAGAAAAGCACATTTAAATCTATCGTGTGGTAAAGCATGTCCATATGGTATTTTTATAAAATATAGGCTCTGGGGAGGAGAATAATAAACTATCTCTGCCTTAGAAACAAATTCAGCAAGAAGAGGCAGGATTGTCACTAAAAATGGTCAAAATATGAAGTTCAATTCAAGTGCTTAGTTTCTTATATACCAGTTTCCTCAGCTATGAGCTAGGAGAAACATTTTAATATCCACACGGCTTCACTGAAAAACAATTATTATTATGAGATTCACAAGTGGGAAAGGGCAGGTACAGGAGAATAATACAGACTCAATTAGGCTATGTACAGATATGAACACATCATAATAATGCCTACAATTATAATAATTATAATTTATCAATAAAATGTTTTTAAAATGCCATCATAATTCTTATTTTGAAAAGTGTTCTTGGGCTGGGGTTGTAGCTCAGTCGTAGAACACTGGGTTCAATCCTCAACACATAAAAACAATAAAGGTCCATCTGAAAATACTTTGTATACAATTAGAGATATGAAAAATTGTGCTCTATTTGTGTAATAAGAATTGTAATGAATTCTGCAGTCATATATAAATAAAAAATTAATGAAATAATAATAATAATAATAATACAGGTGTTGTGTCTGTCTACAATTTAAAAATAAATACACATTTTTAAAAAATAAGTGTTCTAATCATTTGACATATGTAATATGAGTTAATCATCTTTCCGTAAACAGGACTAGAAGTTAGTGGTAAAATCTTTTACTTATCCTTCTAAATTTATTTCTGTTTTTGTTGGTTTTATTTTGCTCTTAACATTGAAATAGACCTAGCTAAGATTATTTTAGTAAGCTCATGCTTATAGTCCATGATAGCAGATTGTTTTACTAAGGTAATGAAGTTATAATTGAATAATAGAAAAACAATGACTGGCGTGGCTGACATAATCAAGAATTCAGGGAAGATACATTGAACTGATATTATAAATATCCCATTTATCAGCTTGTTAATTAGTTAATGCAGTCAAATGCAAACTATGATAGCCACCAACTATTCTCACGCTGTCTCTGAGAAATCAAATACATGAAAATCATCAAATCAGAATATTTAGCTACCATAATCAGAAACAGAGGCAGATATAGGAGGATCAAAAAGTGACAAATGACCTTAATAATCTAAAAAAGCATATCATTTGATATACTATAACCCTATATTCTTCAGTAAACATCAGTAATTATATCGTCATAACTTTTCCTTGAAAGCAACCAAGATCATGTATGGATTGGCTCTTAAATATAGGATACTATGCTACGTGTTGGAAAAGCCATAATAAATGGTATCTATCTCCATGGCATTTACCGTATTGTAAGGATAATAAATGTGTCGTAAGTACAATATAACATCACGGATAAGGTGATGGTGGTCATTAATGTTCTGCAGTAGACTGATATAAGAGAGGTGATAAGGATGAAGGAAGACCAATTTGCCAGTTTATATTAGTTGAAATATCTTGATTTGCACATAAAATTATACATATTTACGTATCTGGTGTAGTATGCAATAGAACATCAGAGTTTATTTCTTCTATTTAACTGTAACTTTACACCTGTTGACTGGCTCCTCCAGATCCCCTTCTCCCCCAAAGACTTATCCTTTATATTCAACACATGATTTGACCAAGCCAAGATAAGAGGAATGAATCCCAGGAAGCAGGAGCACTATGAATAACAGTGAGAACTGCTTCTGTTTGACCACAACTCAGGGCAGAGGGAAGCGCAGCTGAAGGTACAGATGGAGGAGTCTACAAAGACATGTTTGATGGCAGAGATAGCACTTTATCCTGAAAGGTGAAGAAAACCACGAAAGGCAGTTCACAAAGTTTTGATATTTAATAAGATGTCTCTGGATATCTTCTGGAAAGTGCAATTGACACATTTAAGGTCGAAGACCAGATATGATTCAGGATTCAGAGACTTTGGGAAAGGAGCCAATAATAATTTCAGAAAAGAAATGTAACAAGTTAAAAACAGTTATAGTACTTTTTAAAGCTTCAGTGCTTAAGTCAGTCATCTACAGTTCTTGACCATTTAGAAGTAATTAATAAAAGTCAAGTTTAAAAATATTTTTTTCTTTTGAAACACTTTTAGATATAAAGAAATTTGCAAATATAGTCCAGAGAGCCCTCATACACTCTTCATGCTGCTTTCCCTCTGAAGTGCTTTTAAGGAAAAGAAATCGAATGTGAGTTTCCTGTGCAGCTTGCTAGTGGCTATTTAAGATGCCAGCACTTTTAGAGCTACAGAAACCTAATCAGCCAGAGGAAAGTCAGGTCAACAAAGAAGTAAAAGGAAAATGAAAAATCCTTAATGAAGGAGATAACTTTGTTTTCAAAAGAATTTTAATATAGTACAACTGTCCAGATATTACATAATTTAGATGGATCAACTAATTCTAGTTATGTGAGTTTTTTCCACACTTATTTTATATATATTGTAGTCCCTTTGTTTTCCTGAAATGAAGTAAGAATTCGTGCCTTGCATCATTTTCCTCAATTTCCTATTATAAATCTCTTGGAATACTCTCAAAGATAAAGCCTGAAGCTATATTGGTTATATAAACCAGATAGGTCAAATAATGATGCCCCTGGATTTAGAAATGTCACCAGATAATATTACTAAGAGTTTTGATCACATAGGATCTTAAAAGACTGAGGTGTTTTTTTTTTTTTTTACATTTGGTTTATATTCATTTGGTTTATATTCTAAATGGTTAATAAAAACTGAATAATTATAAAAATTAATATAACTACTCTGGATTTGCTCTAATCAGTAAAGAAACACTTAAGCATTAGGAGAGTTCCTGTCATAGTTCTGATTTGTATTTTTCTACATTAATTAAAAGTTGATTTTAATCCAAGTATCAAAGAGAAAGATGAGAGACACTTTGAAAGATTAATAAGGTCGTTTAAGGAAACCTGTGGAAAACTTTGAGATGTTGTCATTTGAAGTAGTTCCAATTCTTTTTCAAAAAGTAGTAAATATGAAAGGCACAGCTTTTCAAATTTTAAAAGTTTACATTATGGAAATATGTTTCTTTTTTTTTTTTAATTTTTTATTGTTGGCTGTTCAAAACATTACATAATTCTTGATATATCATATTTCACACTTTGATTCAAGTGGGTTATGAGCTCCCATTTTTACCCCAAATACAGATTGCAGAATCACATCAGTTACACATCCATTGATTTACATATTGCCATACTAGTGTCTGTTGTGTTCTGCTGCCTTTCCTATCCTCTACTATCCCCCATCCCCTCCCCTCCCCTCGCCTCTTCTCTCTCTGCCCCCTCTACTGACATTCATTTGTCCCCCTTGTATTATTTTTCCCTTTCCCCTCACTTCCTCTTGTATCTACTTTTGTATAACNCTATACCGCCTGATTCACACTTCCTGCTTAGCATTGTTTTTGCTATTCTGGGTCGTTTATTTTTCCATATGAATTTCATGATTGCTTTATCCATTTCTACAAGAAATGCCGTTGGGATTTTGATTGGCATTGCATTAAACCTATAGAGAACTTTTGGTAATATCGCCATTTTGATGATGTTAGTTCTGCCTATCCATGAACAGGGTATATTTTTCCATCTTCTAAGATCTTATTCTATTTCTCTCTTTAGGGTTCTGTAGTTTTCATTGTATAAGTCTTTCACCTCTTTTGTTAGGTTGATTCCCAAGTATTTTATTTTTTTTGAGGATATTGTGAATGGAGTGGTTGTCCTCATTTCCATTTCAGAGGATTTGTCACTGATATACAGGAATGCCTTTGATTTATGCGTGTTGATTTTATATCCTGCCACTTTGCTGAATTCATTTATTAGCTCTAATAATTTCTTTGTAGACCCTTTTGGGTCTGCTAGGTATAGAATCATGTCATCTGCAAATAGTGATAATTTAAGTTCTTCTTTTCCTATTTTGATGCCTTTAATTTCTTTCGTCTGTCTAATTGCTCTGGCCAGTGTTTCGAGAACTATGTTGAACAGAAGTGGTGAGACTGTAAAAGCAATCTATGCTAAGCCTCAGGCTAGCATCATTCTGAATGGAAATATGTTTCAATATATGTACAGCATTCATCCAATATTTCCATCCTAAGAAAAAAAATCTACACTGATTTTGTTTTGTTTCTCTGGATAATCCTGACTAATACACCTTGTTTCATCATCATCAACAAGAACAAATGAAAAAAAAAAAGAAAGGGTAAGTGAGGAAGATAGAAGGATGGTGCAGGCAACGGAAGTAAATTAAAACATAGTCAAGAGACAGCCAATAAGAATACATTGACTTTATTTGAATCCAAGTCCAAACAACTGAAGTATTAATGTATAAGACATTCACAGTAATGGCACCACTCAATGGGTATTAAATGGTATTTAGGAAGAATTAAGGTTTGATACTGATATCACGGATGTTTCATCTCTATCAATTAGAGCTATACACTGAAATATTTATAACAAAATTATATGATCTCTAGGATTTTCATAAAAATAACTTGGGGACAATACACAGTAGTGTGATATAAAGCAATATTAATTATTAATGAAAAGTGCTTGCAGCTGATGATGAAAATATGAAATTTGTTATACTGTCTCCTTGACTTGTAAATTTTTGGATTATTCCATAATAAAAGTATTTCAAAAATGTACTCTAGTGCAAATTTTGTGTTTTACCAGATAAAGAACTATTACAAAATCAGTTCACCTACTTCATGCTATTTCCTCATTGATAAGACCATGGACAGATACACTTAATGATTTTTTTGATATTCACTCCATTCCAAATAATGTGATTTTCAATTTTCAAGGTCCATCAAAATTTCTATTAAAAACAGACCCATCTCCCAGCAGCTTGAGATGCTGAGGCAGAAGGATCCCAAGTTCAAATCCAACCTTAGCAAAAGTGAGTCACTAAGCAGCTCAGTGAGACCCTGTCTCTAAGTAAAATACAAAATAGGGGTGGGGATGTGACTCAGTGGTAGAGTGCCCCTGAGTCCTGAGTTCCATCCCCAGTACCTCCCCACTCAAAAAAAAAAGTTCAAGGCCAGCCTCAGCAATTTATTAAGTCCCTAAGCAACTTAGAGAGATCATGTCTCAAAAAAATAATAATAATAAAAAAGGGCTGGGGATGTGGATCAGTAGTAAGGTGCCTCTGGGATCAGTTCCTGGTATTGAAAGACCCATCATCCATATGGTCATTCTAAAAAATAGCAATTATTCCTTGGCTCATTTATTATTTATTTATTGGATGCTGGAAATAAAGATAAAATATGAAAATACTTCCGTATTTTCACTGAATTCTGACTTTACTGTCCAAAAATATATACAATTAAGACAAGTGATGCAGTAAGGTGAAACTTATCAAGTATGTGATTTAAACTCACCTTGTTTTACTAAGGCAAAAAACAACAAAATTTCAGAGACCACCTCCCTCCCTCCCAAAAAGACTTATTCATAATAAGTATCTCTTCTCCGCTAAAAAAAAAGAAGAAATTTCCATTCAGGTTGCCTAGAGAAGGAACAGTCTCCCTTCCAGAGAACTAGAAAATAACAATCGTCCTTAGGGGATGATTCAAGGCCTCATTTAAGAACACAGAGATCTGACAATTAAGTTTCTGCTTTGTACCCCTGACCTCACTATTTAATCTTTAAAAAAAAAGATGCAAAATGTATCACCAAGGACACTGACAGACCACACTATGGGAAAGCATGCTACTGAAAGTGTAATTCTAGCTTGGTGTTTTCTAGCATCGCAGCCACAGTGAGTCAGAGCTTCTTTAAATTCTTTTTTCAGTGATTAGAAATAGGTTAAGGTTAGCAGAGGTGACCATGCCCCAACCTGCACACAACAGGCCTGAGCCTGTATCTCTGTTGATTGAACCAAGGGCTCACTCAGCTTGTTCACACTGAGGCACAAGAAAGCCAGGTTATGGTGCCCATTTAATTACAATATGGCATCATCTTCTAACACTTAGAGAATGCAGATAAACAGAGCATACACACACACATACACACACACATCTTCCCTTTCTTTCCTCTTTCCCTCCCTCGCCCCTTAGCTGATCCAAACCAAACATGAGAACTTGGAAATATTTGGTTTACAAAGCTTTTTTCAAATCACTGCCTGTACACAGTAATAATCTCTGAATTCTTCGACCTTTTTTGAAATGCAAACTATTCTCTTAAAGAAAAGCAAAGAGACATTACATCATGTTCCATAAAACCAGCTTTCTTTTTCTATTTTAAGAAATGTTTCTTTACAATGTCATGCCTTGTGGGTGGAGATAGACAGATATAAGTAGATGCCTTATTGAAAGCAGTGTGTGACAAACTCAGATTTCAAGAACTGGAGGGAGATATTAAAATGCAGATATCACAGACGCAAATTCACAGGTGCGTCAACAGTTGAATCTTCTAGTGACTACTCATCTACTATCTTTTAAGCATTCCTTTTTTTTCTCTTGGTGCATGACAGCTCCTGAATTCATGGATACTATAATTTGTATCATTCTTTGCACTCTAATACAGTTCAAAAATTGTGATGATTTCTTTAAAGCTTCCTTTACGAGAGTAACAATATTCAATTTCTGATTCATTATTATATATGAAGCAAAGAAATACAAGTACTAACTGCCTGTTTGCTTCTATTTTAGATTCATTGAAGGCTTGTCATTTCTCTGTTTTTATCATTTTTCCTGGATTCCCAGACTCCACTAAATTTTTTTTAATTTTAATTTTAATCTGTACCCTGTATCCATCCTTGGCCCCTGTTACCTGGGCTCTTATTTCATGTCTTTGTATTTCATGCATAGTATTCATATTCATGCATATTGAATACTTTGTGAGCTGAACCATTTACTGATATTTAGAGCTAGACTAAGAGAATAGAATCAGGTCACTTGGGAGCACACAGTCAGAAATGGTGTCCTAACTCTACAATCAAAGAAACCTTTACAGAGGTGTAGTTTCTTTCTCCTTATCAGTAGTTCCCACACTGTGGTATGCATCAGAATCACTAGTGTGGCTTCTCCAGTCACAGATTTCTGGACTGCAGCTGAGTCAGCAGTCTAAAGCCAAAGAATTTGCATTTCAAACTAGCTTCCAGGTGAATCTGGCTGCTGGTCAGCATCTCACTTTCCAACACCTCAGATGGAGGCTCCGTGATTACTGCAGATCACTGTCATTCCCATCCTACTTTCTTAATACTTAATTCTGTTTTCTTCTATATCTGGAAGAATTCAACAAATTCTAGCCAAAAAAATGGCCATAACCCACCAAAAAAAAAAGTCAATAACTAAAATAATACTATATACAACTGAAATTTCAAATAGAATCTATATTTATAGTATTTGACATGGTCCATAACACTAAAAAATTCTAATTTTCTGTTCTAATTTTACTTTTAGATAGGTTTGAACTTACAGGTAAGCAAGCTAGAGATCAGAGATGTTAAGAGAGTTGCCCAAGAAATCAGCTAGTAAATGGAATTAGAATATCATCTTAGATTTGTGTGTATGACTTTCCCTCTAGGCTGTCCTACTTAGCGTGGTCCTCAGACCAGCAGTACCACCCCCATTTGGAAGCTTATTAGAAATTCTCAGGTCCCACTTTAGACCTACTGAATCAGAATCTGCATTTTACCAAGACCTTCAGGTGACTCCTACACATATCATAACCTGAGAGACACTATTCTACACTACCTGCCTCTCTAAAAATAAGTAACTTCAGTCAACTTTCTCCCAATTTGAATATTAGTTCTGAAGTTTTCTCAAGCTAAAGTGTGAATTTTAGTGTATGTACATAGATTAATATCTTCCAAGTCAAAATAAAGGAAAAGCTCTATTCTCCTTTCATATGAAGATTATGTACATCTAGCTATTTGGTAAATGGAGATTTTGGAGATGGAGATTCAAGTTTTTAGAGCATTTTAATTGCAAAAAAAATAATATTCAAAGACAAAGGTTGTCATATTGACAGAAGGTTTGGCTTCTTTATTTTTGCTGCTTTGTTGAAGGTATTTCATTTTCCAAAGCACTTCACAAGGGGTCTCCTACAAAGACACAAACTAATAATGTCTGCTTATTTGTATTAAATTGAACAATACATACAACCATAGTTTATTTTCAAGTACTTTGCAAATTAAGCATGCTTGGATCGACCCTATTTTTAAATAAAATCCTTCGCCAAAGATTAGCTCAAGGAACTTGGTTTTTAAATAAATAGTATTTTTCAAGTTAAAATAAATACTCAGGGTAAGCAAAACTGTATCAATACTCTGCCTGAAGACTTCAGACGGGCCTGAAGATCCACAAAGTAAATTAAATTTTCTGTTACTATCTCAGACTCATGACCCTCTCCCTCAACTCTTCATCTAAAATTGCCACAAACGTTCTGTAACTGGGTCAGGGCACACTTGCTTTGGGGAAGAAAGACATATTAAAGAACATTCAATTATGTCTCAGACATAAGGGGCAAGTGAAGCAAATGTAATATCCTGTCATAAGACTCGAGCATAATTTTCTGCTGTGTCCCAACTTTTGTCCTCAATTGTCAACATGTGAGTATCTCTCCAACACTTGCCAGGAATGCCTCAAACAAATTTCTGGAATTTATTTCCATTCACTATTTGGTTCAGTTCCATATATGTTGTTTGTCTTATCTTCCCTGAGGTCGGCATGATTTCTACATACTAAGGATATTTGTTCCTCAGTTCTAATATCTTTGTTGTTCATCAAGGGTATAGTTTGATTGTCCTAAAATACCAATCTAGGACAGAGTACTTGCTAAATTCAGGGTATTGATGAGGTCATAACAAGGGGGTCTTGAACTCAGCAGGCGAGTGCTAAATGGCCTACTCATGACTGAACTTATTCAAGGTCAACAGAAAAAGTAAAGCAGAGCTACTGGCAGCCTGGCTTCATCTTTCATGGCACTTCTGCCAAATCATTAGCTCCTTGCTGGCATCAGCAGCAGCTTCTAATATCAGATGTCCCAAAAACCACAGTCTCTTGACGCACACATACACCCTAGGTATTCAGTGAGCCAAAGAATCAGTAAAGAGAAGAATGAAAACAAAAAATCAGAATAGAAGTCTTTAACCTAAAATACCAAAACTGATTTCACAAGCAAAGAATAGGTCTCACAGAAATACAGTTAATCAATCATAAAGATATTGATATATAAATATGGGTAGATATTGATACAAATATATTGAATTAAACTTGGCATTAGTGCTTGTCTATAACCATTTCTATGAAATTTTTCTTGATAATACTGTTCTTTCAGTCAGTAATAATAAAATCTCAGGCATTCTTTGATCCAAAATACAAAGAGAAAGAAATCAAAGATAATAAATAGGACTCTAAGTAATATTATTGTAGAAAAATTCAATACCTTAGTCCATTTTGTGCTGCTCTATCAGAATACCACAGACTGGGTATTTTATAATGAACAGAAACACTGATCACAGTTCAGGAGCCTGGGAAGTCCCATATCAAGACACCAGTAGATTTAGCATCCAATTCTAAGTTAGTGCCTTGAAAACTATATCATCTGGAGGGTTCATCTTTGCTTGGTGGGAGGCAGAAGAACAAAGAATGAGACCATTCCCTGAAATCTCTTTTATAGTGGAATTAGTTCACTGATGAAAGCAGAGTCCTCATGGCCCAATCATCACTTCTTAGCCCCACTTCTCAAAATTACCCTGACAACTAAACTTCAAAAGTTCTGCAGCAGACAAGAACATTCAAACCAAAGTGGGAAAGGAGAAAAAACTCTTACTGCCCAGATTCCTATCTCTCACAATGTCATCGGAAGATGAGATGAAACACAACTCTTATCCACCATACTAATCTCAAAGTTACACACATACCCTGAATGCAACTGTCTTCCTCTTAGAAGCTTCTTGCAGATACAGTATCCTGAACTGCACCTAAAAATGCTTTAATTAATTTGTATTTTCAGTCTGCATCTGTGTTTAACTTCCTGATGTGGAAACATCAAACCTCCAATACCTACTGTTTTTAATAATTCCCAAAGTTCCCTCCCTCAAACAGAACACTCTTTTCTATCATAGACTTGTTCTAGACTTCAATAACATTTCTCTGTTCACCCTGTCTTTTAACACTTTGATGTCCAAATAGTCTGATCCTCTGGGGTGTCTTTATTTGAAGAAAATTGTCTCTCCTTTTCCATTTATTTACCCTGGACTTTCTTTCATACCATTATGTCTGCTTAAGATGAACCAGCTCAAACTTCATTTCAGAGAGAACAAGAAAATGATATCTGTAGTTAAAGGCAAGGGATTATAAAAACCATAGTATAGTGTTCAAGTAACAAGTCAGAAGAGAGCTGTGAGGCTAACCTATGTTAACCCATATACTAATGACTAAATGAAATGTTTAGAAAACAATTCCCTAACATTAATCATTGATGGTTCAAACAACTATTTATATGGTTAGACCCTTGGAAATAGATTTTAGAAATCAACAAAGGGTTACCACATGTGAAGAGAGGCATACTTCTCAATTAAAATGGAGGGGGGAGGCACTTTTCAATGGACTTTACAGAAGAGGAAATTTACCTTCCTGTTGTTATTTTGGGAGAAGAGTTCCACAGGTTGTTTGTTTACCCCACCATTCAACAGTACTTTTAATTGGGTATTTATTTTCAGAAATTTTAACTCAAGGAAGCAATGGTTTCCAAAGACATCCCTATACTTATTACTGAATGGAGAATACAGTAATATGGAACATGCTAGCTATCGGACGAACTTAAAATAGAGCACAGAGTATTTGTATTTCAAACTTTCGTGAACAGTGTGATATTAGCACTAACGTTATAAGTCTGAAAAGCATAACAAAAGAAAACAGTTACAGTCTATGATCTCATTCCTTCTACCTAATTCTGACCTCTTACTGAGTATTAGTGTGAGAGAATATGCTATAGGGAGAGATACTAAGGAGTAAGAAAACATGAAATACTTAAAGACATAAGTATATATAAACTGTTCTCTGAAGCCACTCCTCATTCACAAATATGGACAACTCTTACTACCAAATCTTTATGAAGAATAAAAGAAATTCCATCTTACAAGCATTTCCTAGAATGCAATGATTTCACTGAGATACTTCTGTATCATTACCCATGGTGCCCAGTCCTGCTCCACAAGGCAACACAGGCAAGGCTGGATCATACCAGGATGTCATCCTGGGAATGCAGGTTAAGTAATCAAAAGGTAAATTAGATTGTTTCATATTTCAGATATCATACAAGAAAAAAGAAAGAGCATTAAAATTGGCCACTTAAAGTTACATGGCTTGAGTTCAAATGCCATCTCTGCTCAGCTATGTGACTTTGAAAAATTATCCAAATATTTCCAAGCTTCTCCATCTCTAGGACTGAAATTAAAATATCTTTTCCATACAGTTACTAAGGGGATCCAAAATGATAAACCAGAGAGGGAACACAGCACAAAGTAAACACCCAATCAACACCAGCTATTATCGTTAACCCACAACCCAGGTGTACATGCACTCTAAGATATCTCCTAATAGGGTTCTCCACTAACCTCAATGTTTGATCCAGTGGAAGGATAGCTTAATGGAAATAGAGGAAAGCTGTCAGAATGAGGGTAGTCAAGCTTGCTTCATATCTCAAGCCCAAAATTATATTTGACATTTCATTTAAAAATATCAGAGTAACATAATGTAAGCCAATCCCCCAAAACCACTTCAGAAAGATGTGTTTCTTTTAAAGGTGATGAAGACTTCCTCATGATTATGTGGGAAATGATAAATCTGTTAACCCTTTTTTTTCCTTTTGCCCAATTATTCTTACTTAACTCAATTTTCCTTGTTGAACATTTTTTCAAACTCATACCATTTTAGGTTATTTATTTATCTACGAAATATAATGAACAACAATTCTACACTGTCAATTTTTAGTGACATTCAAGAACAGATTTTTAGAGCACCAATGAAAAGTATCAGGTATTGGAATCAGAAAAAAAATTGGGTTCAAATCCCTTCCAAATAGGGAAGTGAAGAGGCATCAAAGGGTACAAAGTTCCAGAAGTACAAGATGAACAAGTCCCAGAGATCCACTGCACAGTGTAGTGCCTCCGGTTAACAACACTGCATTATATTTTAAAATTTGCTAAGGGAGCATAACAATTGTTCTTTTCACAAATAATAACTAATTAATAGGATGAGAAAAATACTTTGGGAGGTGATGGATATATTTATGGCTTAAAATGCAGTGGTTTCACTTGTGTATTCTCATCTCCAAACCCATGGAGTTGTGCATAATGAACATGTACAGCTTTTTGTACATAGACCAACAAAATGGTTTTAAAAATTCCTTCTGTTCTGCTACTCACAACCTCTGTGTTTTCCAAAGATGGCTGCAATAATATCAGCCTTGACATCCTTTTAAGCAGTGATATAAATATCTCCTCCTCCTGAATCTGAACTGAACTTTATGGCAACCAACAGAGTATGGTCAAAGCACTACTTGGAACTTCCATGCATCAGCATAAAATCAGGCCACAGTCCTGCCTGCCTCACCTTCTTGAAGCACTTACTCTAGGAACCCAGGCAACGCTCTGAGGAAGTCACACAAGTGCACGCAAAGACCACATGGAAAAGCCACATGTAGATATTCAGCCAACAGATGAGCACGGAGCTCAGTTAAGCACCAACCTCAGCTGCCAAACAGGAGAATGAAGCTGTCTTCCAAAGCCTTCAGACTAGGCATCTAGTCCCCCAGCTATCATGTCCCTGCTGCACTCTGTCCCAGTTCCTGAGCTTCAGAAGCTGTAAGACTAATAAAATGATTGTGAGAGACACTAAGCTCCAGGGTGGTCTACTGTGAAGCAATATTACTTGGAATGGTGAACTAGGCAAAGCATACATTCTAACCTTCACTTTCCTTAGTCTCTAATGAGGGGATAATAGCACCCATAATCCAGAGCTAATGCAGAACATAGGACTCAGATGCAAACACTGAAAAATCAATATTCGCAACCACCTCCATGCTCAGGCAGCTCAGGTGATCATTGTGCTGATCTGTTCTGAAGGTTTTCAGATGCCAATCAAGATAATGAATAAAAATGAAAGACAGGAAAAACATGAGAGAGAGAGAAAATAAACATACTGAAAGACTGCTACAGGGTGGATCGTAAGTATCACCCAGAGATTTATGTGGTAAAGCCTTACTCCCCAGCATTGTGGTGTTGGGAGGTGGTAGAGCATTGAGAAGGTGAGACTTAGTGGCCTAACTTAGGGTAACCAAGGTAGCTACTTTAGAAGGAAATAACAAGATAAAATATTTTTCAATGCCTACTCTGCAGAAATTGTGCAGGATACATTGGTAAGAAAACTGGAAGCAGGGTAACTTTCTACTAGTTAATGCCAACCAATCATGGACTAGAAACTCCAAAATGCTGAGCCAAAATTAATCCTTTGTCT
This sequence comes from Marmota marmota marmota, assembly GCF_001458135.2. Taxonomy (NCBI): domain Eukaryota; kingdom Metazoa; phylum Chordata; class Mammalia; order Rodentia; family Sciuridae; genus Marmota; species Marmota marmota. The sequence continues at coordinate 2,419,370 of NW_026000019.1, forward strand.
TTATAAGTAGATGACCTCATTTATTTGTTATAATGATGAAATGCTAACTAACACGGACTTCTAAAAAATAAAATTTCCCAGATATCTAAACAGGAATTTCAGGAAGTTTTGCTGAGAAATTTAAGGATAAAATTCTAGAAAGTTTTAGTTACATATCTTATTGCCATATATCTTGAAGACCTTCCAGATACTTCTGGGGAAAAAAATCAGACATGATGTTTCAATGCCTTATATAAATGTGTTTATTTTGAATATGACATTGTGGTAAATGGTCCTTAAATCAAGTCAGAGGACCCAGTTTTTCCTGGATTGCCCCAAGCTAAATTCAGTGCTTGTTAAGTAGTCAATAAGAATCTGGTAAATAGGATCTCAACTAACAGCATAATGACAGTAAATATTTAATTATCAATCATAGTTTCTGATATAGAATACACACACACACACACACACACACACACACACACACCACATTGCTTCCTCAAAAATCCTATATTCCATTTGGGAAGAAAACAAGCAGGCACCTAATATACAATGGTTGACGATTGCAATATATGCCAACAGTAGAAGATACCTCACAAGACACGTCAAGAGAAAAATACAGAACACAGTGTTATATGCTGCAGGAAGTACAGATTTTGTAATGGTTCAGAAACTTTTCCTATAGAGCAAATGCTGAAACCTTGCAAGAGAAATAAAACAGGGTATGTAGAAAGTAGGAGAGAAGGCATTCTGATCCAGGAACAAAGCTGACAATTCACTTTGTGTGTGCTGTTTGATTGCTGCCTTTGCTTTGTTTTGTTTCCGTTCAAGAAACTGACTGCAGCAGAAAGGATATGTATATGACAACTCAGTAACAAACGTGAAAAAGGCAAATCAGAAGCTGCAGTGAGTTTAAACTGTTCCTGAGAGTCAAAGAATGAGCTACTTCAGAAGGAAATAACAAGATACAATATTTTTCAATGCCTACTCTGCAGAAATTGTGCAGGATATATTGGTAAGAAAACTGGGGGCAGGATAACTTTCTACTAGTTAATGCCAAGTATGTGATAGTAAGGGCATAGATCATCCAAAACTCATAAAAACATAAAGACTGGGAGAAGATTTTTAAACCACCAAGTATAGTCCTTATATTTAGAAATTATGAAACTTTAGACAATTCCCACAAATACATGAGCCAATAAGTGGCAAAGCTAGACTAAAAACAAACTTTTCAGATTTAATTCTCCTTCTTTGATACTATTCCTATCTCTTTGCTATACATTATTAGTTAAATATCCGGGCAATTGGTTACCGCCCAGGATTAATCTGAATAACTATGTCTTACTGGAAGTCAGGACTCCTCACATGTCGAGAGAAGAGAGTCTGAACTCTAAAGATCTGGAATTTCTCTGTAAAGTAACATTTCAGTCATGAGATTATATTAGAGTATATGAGATTATATTAGAGTAATATATTTATATGGACCTTGTCACAGTGAAGCTTTTGTAAATCATGACTGGAAATTCTGTCTTACTAAGTTTAGTATTGAGATAGTGACCACTACTTATTCTTCATGGTAAAGAATAGCTCTTAGGCATTCAGAGTGTCTACACAAGGCTAGTGAAAAAGTTTTTAAATGTCTCAGTTACCTTCAGATATTAATTTCTGCTTTGTTTCTGCAATGTGTTAAAAATCAAGAAGTGGAGAAGGGCAATAGAAATCAAAGCCCATTCTTCACTGCAACTGAAATTGTGGAATCTTTATCCCAATTGATCCTGCACAGCTAAGAGTTATTCTCATTCCTAGAAAAGTTGCAATTTCATGCCAAGTGTTTGGAGTACATTATCAAAAGAGGTTTCTGACACAGACTGGAGAAATGAATAGGTTAAAACTAAGAACAATTTTGTAATTTGGGGGTTAAACGTGGGTAAATATTATTGCTTTAAATCTTTTTGTTAATATTTAATTTTTAGTTGTAATGGGACACAATACATTTATTTTATTTATTTATTTTTATGTGGTGCTAAGGATCAAACCCAAGGCATTGCATGTGCGAGGCAAGTGCTCTACCACTGAGCCACAACCCCAGCTCCTGCTTAACATCTTGTTGTATTTGTATCATAAAATACTCAATGTTACTATTTATCAATTTATAAAGAATTGTGAATTTTTATTATGAAAATTTGATTGTTTTTAAAGCAAACACTACTACCACAATAATCACAACTAAAGTTAAAGCTGTACTACCAATCAGCTGCAAAATACTTAATAAGTCAATTATTTTATTTAGCAAGGAATTTTTTAAAATAGGCATAATAAGCTAAACTTAGTGAACTTCCAAATTAACATCATCATTGTCACAATTGCCTATATTTTGTAAAAAATGTTTAATCTAAATGTTCAGATAATGGAAACATAAATACCATCTCATTTAATAGGACATATTCCTACTGGTCTATACCCCAAATGAAACTATTTTGAAATGCTAACAATTTGCTAGCATTGCATTTTTTAAACACATCTCACATATATCCACATATGCATAAATATATATATATATATACATATTATGTTATCTCATAAAATAACACTTTACATACTTGCAGCACTTTATAAATTTGAAAGAAATTTAATATTTACTATCTCTAAAACCTTTCATGTGGATATCATTTAAAAAACTAACAAAATTACCTTTTTGCTCTAAGTCAACCAAGTGCTATGTACATCTTTGGCTACATTGTCTCACACTATTTTGCAGTAATCTCTTTCACATTTTCACCATTTCACCAAATAGCAGCAAACCTCAAATCAGTCCATGGGAAGATATGCTCAGACAGTAATATGTAAATATATACGAAGATTCTGAGAAAAGGCCTTTCTAAGGCTGCTTTAAACACGGAGAATAAAGGAGAAGTGATTTCAGCGGTAAAAGAATCAGCAGGGACCAGAAAGTGCCAACTCTGATTAGAAGCCTTGAAAGCACTAACTTCAGCATCTCAAGGTACAATAGGATTTTCAATAACTCACCCTGCATCACAGTGCTTGTAAGTGGTAAGAGGTGATTGGAGGGGGAAACAGAATTTGACCTTTCCTTACTGAAGTAAAAGAAGAAGTTCATCCATTGAACTGGAAGCTTTTAGTGGAGTTACTAGAAGACAAAGCTACATGCTTGAAAGGAACAGAAAGTGCAGAGCTTCACAGTTTTATCAGAGAAGGTGCTTCAATCAGTTTGCATTTGATTGAAACTCAAAAGAATTCCTGCAGAACCACTGAACAGTCACCTTTAAGATTCAAAGTTTATCATAAATTTCTCTTTATTAAATTCAATACAGAGAATATTGCCAAATGCATTTAGTCCTTCAGAAAAACATTATTGCATTGTAGAACATATCAAAGCATATTAAAAATCATCTCTATAAAAGGAAGCATAAAAATAGAATTTGTGAGATTTTAAAAAAAATCACTCTTCTCTTGAGCTGAAGACAAAATATATAACTTGTTCTGTCTATGTCACTTTGTCCCCTAACACCACCTTCATTGAAAGCTATTGTCAAAAAGTCCCAGGTCTAACCCCATGGGGTTAGAAATGATGGCAGAATGTGATGGTCATTATTATCCAAAGTACATGTATGAAGACTTGAATTGGTGTGAATATACTTTATATACAACCAGAGATATGAACAATTGTGCTCTAACATGTGTAATAAGAATTGTAATGCATTCTGCTGTCATACATAAATTAAAAAAAAAGTCCCTAGTAGGTCTACCTCACATTGGACTATCTGGTTTGACTTGCCCATAAAAGATGTAGTATTTAAAAACTAACTTTAAATCCTTGATGGTGCTGTAAAGGTGACATACTACACATGTTAAGTGAGTTTTGTTTTCATGGGTTTTTGTTTGTTTGTGTTAAACTGTTTCTTTTCTTAAAATGAAAACTGAGTATCTATGTGGTTTTTCTACTTCTTATCTTCTAAGCCAGAGTAACTGCACAAATCAAAGTCACTGGAGGGGAGTAATCGTTTATCAACATGTATATTGTATCCTGGAACTAATTTTTGATCATTGAAAAGAAAAGAAGAAGCTCTGGTCTGCTTCTAAAGAAGATGAGTCATCACTTTTCATTTCTTTTTAGCCAAAATGTTGCTCAAAAAGATAGTAAATATATATGAGATTCATGAATAAATAAAAATGGGAAGTAGGTAAGAGAATGAATCACAATACTACTAAGAGTTAAGACAGGCACATTCACTAGAAACTGAGAACTCACAGAAAACAAATGCCACACTCAGCAAGATAGGTGGAGAAAGGTGCCCTGGGAATGACTGAGAAGAATCAGGTTCATGAAGGAAAAACTGTATTCAAAGAATGGAAATGAGAGAGAACTCTGGAAATCAGTGAAGAAGTGATGGGACCCCTAAACAGCATAAAGAATTAGAAAGACAATCAAAACATTCACACACACACACTCATGCACATACACGTAATTCTCAACTTTGATGGAGCTCCTGCAGGGAAGAATATGTGGGAAAGTTCCAGCAATACCCACCAAGCAGGACACAAGCAGTCCTAACTGCAGAATTCCACAGTCTTTACAAGCTTTAAATACAGTTTGGAGATTCAGTCTCATTCCTGGTCTATGAGTGACCCATCTGTTCCAATGAAGGAACCCAATTGCATCCCTCAACCCCAAAACCCAAGTATTACAAAAACCACTTCTCACACAATCTTGGCTCAGAGGCCAGAAGCCAGACCCCGTCATGTTGCCAGAGGCTTGGATGGGTGCTCAACTCACTGGAAAAAAGATAGGCCACACAGCATCTTGAAGTTTCAGGACCAGAGATTTCATAGCCATCCACAAGCCTGAGTCCCACATGCACTTTCCCTACATGAACAAGAGAAGGTCTCTTCCCTCACCCACAACCTTGTAACTGTAAGCTAGGGTTACAAAGTCTCAGCTTCACTGGTACCTATCTGTTGGGAGCTGAGAAACATTGTAGCTGTTCCCCATAGCTCCAGGAAAACTGCTACTAGTGGCTCTAATCTCCAGTAGAATGTGCACACTCCGAGAAAGAACTAGGGAAGGTCTTACCATTCCACAGCTCTGGAACTACAGCTACTGGAGTGAAAGGCTTTGACATTATCCAAGATTGCCCCTGGGCACTGAGAAAGGTCCCACCCATGTCCTGCAGTTCTAGGACTATGACTACCAAGGCCACAAATATTCACATCAGAGCTTATCTCATATGAGATAGGGACATATTCATTCATGTCCTGCAACTCCAGGACTGCAGACACCAAAAACACAATCCTCAGCACCATCTGTGCTCAATCCTTGGGACCAGAAGACCTCCCCTATGTCCTACATCTCCTGGAGCAGGAATACCAGTGTCATGAGCCCAATTATTACTTTCACATACTGCAGTAGGTTCAAGGATGCTCTCCTGTATAATCCACAGAGTTTGGCAGCTGGTATCAAAAGCCCTGCAATTCTTGTACTTGTCCCTTGAGATCTGAAAAAGGTATCATCTGGGTCCCACATCTCCATGAAAGTGTCTAACAGTACTATAAATACTAGCATTAACTGCAATTATCCCAATACCTAGGGTCTCCTTTGTGTCCCACAAGTTTGAGTCCACAATTATCAGTATCACGGAGCCCAATGTCCCCTATGCTTATTTCTCAGTAACTGAGAAAGATATCAACACATTCTGAGGTTTCAGAACTATGGCAACAGGTACCACAAATCCAAGTATCTCCCGTATACATGTTAAGCATCTAACAGAAGTCCTCCTTTACATTCTGTGGCCTGGGAACCATGGATGCTCCATATCATCTGTGCTTCCCTCAAGGACCTAGGGATGGTCCTCTGCAAATCACAGACCAACAAGGCTATGACAGCTCCCATCACACAGTCCCAGTGCTGTCAGGGTAACTCAATTCTGTAGACATAAGGACACACACCTTTGGAAATCTACATCCACTTCAAAGTACAACTACCTTCAAGAATTGCTACAGTTCAGCCTACTGAGGCACCCAAAGACACTGCTGACATGTAGATGATGAACCTCTTAGGCAATGCTTCTGAGCTCCTCTATAATGGAGCCCAAAGAACCTATCAAATTGACATCCTATATCCCATCTTAGTGAAATATTTTTTTCTACAAAATCTACTTGATAAAATTTGAAGAAAACAACATTACATGAAATGTACAGGTATCAGTGTAAGAACACAAGAAACATAAAAGGAAACAAGGCACCTCCAAAGGAGAACAATAATTCTTCCAAAATAGATGTAATTTAAACAAACTATGAAATACTTGAAGAAAGTAAAGTAATAATATCAAGGATATTCAGTTTGTTGCATTAGAACACAGAAAAACAATATAAATCAATAAGAAAAAAATTCAAAGATGAAAAATTTAAAAGATATCATGAGTAAGAGATATTACGAGTAAATTTCTTATGATTTCATTAGAAAACATAAGCTAAAACCTTTAATCAGAGAAATAAAAAAATGTAACCAAGAGCTTCTACAAAGGACTAGAACAGGCAGAAGAAAGAATTTCTGAACTTCAGATGAAGTCTTTTGGAAAATTGTCCCAGTCAGGCCCAATTTTTTAAAAACGATATATATGAAATGCTGTTAAGTGAACCAATATTTGCATTATGGACATTCTAGATGGTTAAAAGAAAGGATGAAATGCTTTGATAGGTTAATAGCCAAAAACTTTCCAAGTTTTCAAAAAGATAGACATCTAGATACAAGAATCTTAAAGTGGCCCAACTAGAAGCAAACTGAAATATAATCAAAATGTCAGAAATATAAGACAAAGACATACTCTTTCTTAAAAAAAAAAAAAAAACAACAAGAAAAGCATCCAGTCACATATAAGGGAATTGCAGCAGATTCCTTATCAGAAAGCTAACAAGCCAGAAGAGAATGGAATAATACATTCAAAAAGAGAAAAAAGGAACAGAGGGAGGGGAGAAGAAAGGGAGGGAGGAAAGGAAAAGAAAGAAAGAATGGAAGAAAGAGAAACAAAAGACAGTAACTGTCAACCAATGATACTATGCCCAGAAAAATTATCCTTCCAAAAGGAAGAAGAAATAAAGTCATTTCCTGATAAAGAGAAACTAAGGAAATTTATTACCACAAGACCAGCACTACAGGAAACACTTAAGGGAGTTTTACACTACAAGTGAAAGGATCATAATTAAGAAAACACCTGAACATAAAACTTGCTAGAAGAGATACATGAAGGAGAAATCTTATCATGACAGAAACTAATAAAAAATAAATTTTAAAAAGATGTGTAAATGAACTGAAAATATACAAATCATGTAAAATACAATTAACAAAATGACAATAGGAAGTTCATACCTATAAATAATAACATTTAGTAGATGAATGGTCAAGAAGTTGTCATATATACACAAAATGAAATCCTGTCATTGGCAGCAACATGGATAAAAACTAGAGATCATCATGCTAAGTGAAATAAGCTAAACACAGAAAACCAAACACTATGAGTTTCACTCATTCTTGAAAACTAATACATCAATTTGTAGAAGAATAGAATTGAACAGTGGTCTTAGAGATGAGGAAGGGGAAGGATATAAAGTAGTTCAATAAGAAGCATCAAGATGCAGAATAGTCAGGCATGCAGCATATACCTGTAATCCCATTGGTTCAAGATGCTGAGGCAGGAGGATCTCGAGTTCAAAGTCAGCCTCAGCAACTTAGCAAGTCACTAAGCAACTCAGCAAGACTCTATCTCTAAATGCAATACGAAAAAAGGTTTGGGGATGTGGTGCTCCTGGGTTATACCCAGTATCAAAAGGCAAAAAAAAAAAAAAAAAAGCACAGACTAATTACTTCCAGATTTTCTGTAAGACAGGAGGATAACTATTGGTTAAAACATTCTATATTTAAGAAAGACTAGAAGTGTATAAAACTCCCAACACCTAGAAATGATACATGTTTGAAGAGATGGAGATCTCTTATCACTCTAGTTATTACATATTGCACATGTGTATTAAATTGTTTACATGCCATAACGTACAAAAATTATGTCTCAATTTAAAATACTATTTAAAAGATACATGTCACATTCCAACAAAAGCACTAAAAAAAGAAAAGAAAAATGTGTATGAATAAAGTGAGCAACTAGAAACTAAATAAATGAAGCAACTCCTGAAAGTATTAGAATAATAGCTTGCCAAGTATGCCTACTTTCTAATCCTTGAAACCTGTAATAATGTCTGCGGTGGCAAGTACATTTCTTAAGTAAATTTACTAAATTAAGGATGTTGAGATAGTGAGAGTATCATGAATTATCCTGGTAGACCCAAAGTAATTACCAGGATCCCTGAGAGCAAGATAGTAGTGTCAGAGTCAGAGCAGGTTTTGTGATGATGAAAGGAGAGGTCTGACTGTGACCCCCACTCAAGGATTGCAGCAAGCCTCACAAAGCTGGAAAAGTCAAGAGAACACCCTCTTTTCTGGAGCCCCCAGATGGCCTTTAGTCCTGCCAACACCTGGATGGTAGCTAAACCAGTAAAATTTGACCTCCAGTAACACAAAATAACAACTTTGCTTCATTGGAAACCACTAAATTTGTTCATTTGTTACAACATAAATAGAAAAATAAAACACTGGGCAATTACCCTCTACTATGTAAATATACTTTCAATAATAAGTCAATTAAAAGGAGTCATTTTCATTTAAAAATAAGAATGAGCAAAATAACATGAAGAAATGTGCAAAAAATTCTAAGTGTTCATTTTAAATGATGCTGCTTAATCTGATCAGGTATATAATACAGAGGATGTGCATGTGGCAGATGTGGTGCATTAAGATGAGAATCCACTCATTTGATTTTTAAGCCAAAGTTAATTAAGCTAGAAATGTCATCCCATCATTTGAAATTTTCTGTCTTGCTATTTTAAAATGTAGTTGCTAACAATACTTCAGATTTTCAATTTAGAAATGACTACTTTCTTTTCTTCTTTGTCAGATCCTAATCAGCAAGGGAATTCATAATTAAAAATAACTCTAAACCTTGAAAGACAGAAAGCCAACAATCTCATATAAACATGCAAATTTTCTTTATGACTCTTTTAAATGAACCCACTTTCTCCATTGTGCAAGAATGATAAGTATCCTATTGCACTAATAACCTTTCAATATTATTAACTATGTTTTCCTTTTAGGTCTAAAATAAGTACCTGGTTGCTGGTTAAGAAAAATCTCTTGAGAGGAATGGCTGCTAAATGGTGTTTGTTTCTATAAACACAAAATATGTCATTAATCCAGTTTTATCCCAGAGAGGATAGTTGTTTACATGCATTATGGTGATTTTATTGTATCTTATTAAGGAATAATGGCAAACTAAAACAACTGCATTAACACAGTCTTGTAATAAAAAGTAACGTTTTGCTATTCTAATTAGTTACACTCATTTTATGAGAGAATGAAGCCAGATATGTTTGGCTATGTTTGAGTCTTTAAAAGGACTTCTTTTTTGCACAGGTTTGAAATTCACTGGTTTTTAGCACAGGTGTGCTAAGCTGCTGTGCAGGACTGTTCCAGAAAGCAAGGCCAAACATCAGCTGAGAAGAGCTGCTCAAACCTCATGATGCTTCCCAACAAATACCTTGGGGGTGGGGAGAAACCCTGCCCCCACAAAACTGTAAATAAAAGTAACCAAACTATATTAACTAATTTCCCTTTGTATAATTAATTAGCTTAGGAAGTTGGCCACTTGCTTTACTGTAGGACCAAATACAGGCACAATTAGTCACACTCGAGCAGCTATGTACCTGTGGATTTGAATTAAGATATTTTAAAATGGTAGGTGCTTCGAAAAATGTTCTCTCGGTAACTTGTATTTTCTTCCAAACATAGCTATGTATGTATTTTTAACTTACTATTCTTTACTAAATGCAGTGGGTGTGTCAATGAGTTGCAGTCTCCTCCCCAACACCTGCTAATTTTCTTTGTCTTCACCATTCTCATAAATGAGTGATGAGATCAACTCTGCTGAGAATCTTTTTGTGAACAAATATGGAAAAGACATTTACATATAAACAGTTACTCTGATCATTATAAGTGTCAATTCTGTTTTCTTTTCTATAGTATAAAATTGAATTCTTATTTTTTTAATACAGGGAAGGATTTTTTTTCCATTTCCTTAGTAACAAAAGCATGCCGTTGATTTAAGGTGAGATTTTTATTATCTTCATCCTTTTCACAGAAATGAAGGCCAATGAACCAGGATATATCAGAGTCAAAGTGGGATTTGCCTCAGAATCCAGCTAAATTGTGTTTTTATCTTAATTGTGGCCTACATAAATCCCACTGGCTTTTTCTAAGGTCACAAGTCAAAGCACAGTGGGGTAGGGAGCAGGGGCAGAAAACTCAAGAACAGATGAAGAGAAACAGTAAAAGAGAATTTAGAAATGGTTTTAGCACACTCATTTAAAATTATTTATTCTAATTTGTTGTATATGACAACAGAATACATTTCAATTCATAGTACACATACACAGCACAATATTTCATGTCTCTGGTTGTACACAAAGTAGAATCACACCATTCATGTCTTCATACACATGTACTTAGGGTAATGATGTCCATCTCCTTCCACCATCTTCCAATCCCCCTTTCCTCTCCCTTCCCCTTTTCCCTATCTAAAGTTCCTCCACTCCTCCCATGCCCCCCAGCCCCATTAGCACACTGTTGACATACAAGTAGGTGTTCTTATATCTGAGTTTATCACTGAATACTTGCAAGTTCCTATAGAAAAAGGTTCAAGAGCAATTGTCAGTTATCTGTGGAAAAAAAGTCAAGACTAGGTGAAAAATTTGGAGTTTAAAATTGAAGTGTTAATAATAGAGAGACTTTTACAGGATCTAAATTCTGTTAGGACAAAAAAAAAAAAAAAGAGTGTCTTCTTGGTAACCAACCCCCAGACACCAAGCACAATGCCTGATATTCAGTAAATATTTATTGAACAGTGATTAATGTGTAACTAATTCAGGTAAATGTTTTTGTTGTTGTTTTCTTAATGATTTTATTTATTTATTTTGCATTATAATTCTTAATACACCATTATTCGATAATTTATCATATCTCTGATTATATCTAAGGTTGACACCAAATTCACATCTTCATACATGTATTTTGTATAATGATAAGGGTCTCCTTTCACCATCCATGCTATTCCCCTTCTCCCTCCCACCCCTATTCCCTATCTAGAGGTAATCTTCCTCCCTTGCTCTCCCTCCCAACCCCATTTTGAGTCACCCTCCTTATATCAGAGAAGACATTCAGCATTTGTTTTTTTAGGATTGGCTAACTTCACTTAGCATAATCTGCTCTAATGCTATCCATTTCCCTGCAAATGCCATGACCTTATTCTTTTTTATTGTTGAGTAATATTCCATGGTGTATAAATGCCACATTTTTTTATCCATTCATCCAGTGAGGGACATCTAGGTTGGCTCCACAGTTTAGCTATTATGAATTGTGCTGCTATAAACATTGATGTGGCTGTGCCCTGCTGTTTTTAGGTCCTTTGGTATAGTCCAAGAAGAGGAATACCTGGGTCAAATGGTGGTTCCATTCCCACTTTTCCAAGGAATCTCCATACTGCTTTCCAAATTGGCTGCACCAATTTGCAGTCCCACCAGCAGTGTATAAGTGTACCTTTTCCCCCTGCATCCTCTCCAGCACTTGTTGTTTGGCTGCCACTCTTACTGGAGTGAGGTGGTATCTTAGAGTAGTTTTAATTTGCAATTCTCCGATTGCTAGAGATGATGAGCATTTTTTCATATATTTGTTGATTGATTGTATATCCTCTTCCAATCAATAAATGGGCCAAGGACCTGAACAGACAGGTTCAGGTCCTTGGCCCATTTATTGATTGGATTATTTCCTTTTTTTGGTGCTTATCTTATTCAGCTCTTTATATACCCTAGAGATTAGAGCTCTATCTGATGTGTGAGGGGTAAAAATTTGTTCCCAGGATGTAGGCTCCCTATTCACCTTACATATTATTTCTTTTGTTGAGAAAAAAACTTTTTAGTTTGAATCCATCCCATGTGTTGATTCTTGGTTTTAATTCTTGTGCTATAGGTGTCTTATTAAGGAAGTTGGAGCCTAGCCCCATGTGATGAGATTAGGGCCTACTTTTTCTTCTATTAGACACAGAGTCTTTGGTTTAATCCCTAGATCCTTGATCCATTTTGAGTTAACTTTTGTGCATGGTGAGAGATAGGGATTCAATTTCATTTTGTTGCATATGAATTTCCAGTTTTCCCAGCACCATGTTGAAGATGCTATCCTTTCTCCAGTGCATGGTTTTGGCACCTTTGTCTAATATAAGGTAGTTGTAATTTTGTGGGTTAGTCTCTGTGTCCTCTATTCTGTACCATTGGTCTACTAGCCTGTTTTGGTGCCAGTACCATGCTGTTTTTGTTACTGTTGCTGTGAAGTATAGTTTAAGGTCTGGTATAGTGATATCACCTATTTCACTCTGCCTGCTTAGAATTGCTTTAGCTATTCTGGGTCTCTTATTTTCCAGATGAATTTCATGATTGCTTTTTCTATTTCTATGAGGAATGCCATTGGGATTTTGATCAGAATTGCATTGAACCTAATTCAGGTAAATGTTTAATAAATGCAACCATAGCTCTTTTATAACCATCAAAAAAACAGAAAAAGAAAATAAAACCAACTTTGAACCAAGTTATGAGTATTAGAATATGTTATGGGAAAAATCCACCTTGATACCATCATTGTAAAGTCCAGAAGGGCAAGTTCATAGAGGACAGATTTATGGTTTTATGGCCCAGTATGGATAATTTTAAAGTGAGTCTGAAAAAGCAGGGAACTGGCTAGAATTGAACAGTTTGTGACATTAACATCTTTGGACCAGTGGGTACTGTGCAGCGACCATCTTCTACGAAGTATTGATGAGCTGATGTCAGGGTTTTCTAGAGAAATGGCACAAAAGGAGGTATGCATGTGTGTACACACATGTACAACACACAGGGATTTATTATAAGAAATTGGCTTATGAAATGTTGGAGACTGATAAATCCCAAGATCTACAGAGTGAGCAAGCAAGCTGGTGCTGGATAAATTCCAATCTGAGTCCAGAGGTCTAGGAACTATGAGAGTCAACTATATATCTCCAGCTCAAAAATCTGTGAACTGACATTTTAGTAGAGTCAGAAGGCAAGAAAAAAGTGGATGTACAGGACAGTCAGTTTTTTCATCTATTCTTGCCTTCAATTGATTGTGTGAGGCCCAACTATGTTACTGAGGACAATCTACTTGGCTCAGTTTATTAACTTCAACATTAACCTCATCTAAAAACATTATTTCAGAAATATGCAGACTATTTGGCCAAATATCTGGGCACCCTGGTTAAGGTGATCCATAAAAGTAACCATCACACTTGATAAGCTATTTTGTTTCACAAATTATTTTCCAAGAGTTGATAGCTAAGTTATGTTTGCATATGCTCAGTACAGTTTCACACATAAAGCTGAAAAGTATGCCACTCTCCAAGTGTGTTTTAATTATGCTGGTTTCAGTTCCCAAACTTTTATCTTACAATTAGAATCTCACATTAAAAAGTCCTTAAACCAAGATAGTCAGAATTGTCTTCAGGAGATCTCAAGATTACCATATAGCAGCAAATTTGGCATTATGCTTCTAAATGTGAAAACTATGTTAAAAGGTTGAAGGTATTCAGATATCACACAATATTCTCATATAGTCAATTCAGGTAATTGAGGAAATATTTTGGAATTTAAAACATCCAGGTAACTATGCCAGTTCACACCTGACATTGAAGGTGCACACTTACTTCACTGCCATAGTCTCCATAGTCAAGGAAAGTGCAGTCTGGGAATTTTCCCACTTAATGGGATGAAAATAGAATTTCTAATCAAGTAATATAGGCCCTAAAGGAGAACTTTTGCTTTGAGCAAATTAGCTGGGGTGATTACCAAATTTCAATTGCTATAAACCCAAGCTTGGCAATCTATAGCCCCATGAGCCCTGTAGATTTACGGGAGCACAGTTACTCCCATTCACTCACATATCATCTGTGGTTGCTTCCACACTACAACATTACCAAACAGGCTCTATAGAAAAGAACTTGCCAAACTCTCATCTAGATAGGATGACAGTTTATAAAACTGTTTTTAATCTATATAGAACAGAGTTAAATATTAATTCCATAAAGGATTATTTCTCAGCTAATTATAATCTGTCAGAAAGCCTTATTTTTTATCTTAAATGTCTTTTTGGCTTTTTTCATACTTATTTTATGTGTGATTTGCCACCAAAATTCCAAGCTCACTTAGCCTACTGTTCATGGCTTCCTGAATGGGGAAAACATTAGGGCCCAATAAATGTGAAGTGGTATTACAAAGAATTTAGTGTATGCAAAATAAAAATGATATAAGACACTTAGCTCTGATATACCTAAAAGTATCTTACAAAATATATGGCATATTCATAGTTTTGCTTGCTTTATTGTACTTTGAACCAATTATAAAATATATTCAATAAACCATTACAGGTATTATTTGTCTCCAAGATGCTCTTTATTGTTAGCCTATTCCTAACTTGTTTTAATGGTAACAAAGCACCAGAGCAAACATTCAATGAATAGTCATTTAATTCATGCCCTTACAAGGAGTTTTGCAATTGACAAGACAATAAACAAGTTTTTTCATGCCTATTTTAACTCTGGGTTCACTTGCTTTGTCCACTACAATGGTTTTTGCAGGGTAAATTCTATATTTCATGGCTCGACTTGGCAAATCCTGGTCTGATCTGTGTCCTACATTAGCTCTCTTAAACACAAAATACAACTCCAAGAACAGTGATTAATTAGTTCACAGATTTGCCATCTGCTTCATTGAAGTCCTACAAGGTGAGAAATGACAAATTTGGACTAATGAAAGTGAATGTTAATGAGGTTGTGATTTTACTACCCTTTGAAACAAAAAGTGGTGAGCTTTCAAAGCAAGTCAGTGGTGTGCTAGGTCCTTGTTTAACAACTGCCCATTTTTCTCAAGCTTTACGGAGGTATGATTGACAATTAAAAATCATATTTAAGGTACACACTTGGTGTTTTGATATATTTATGCATTGTGAAGTGATCACAACAATTATGCTAATTAAGATATCCATCACTCTCAGTTATCATTTTGTGTGAAGGAGACTAACTTTTAAGACTACCTCTTATGCAAATTTCAAGTGTTCAATAGTATATTAATAACTATAGCCACTATGTTGTATATTAGGTCTCCAGAATTTATTCATCCTCTGTAATAGAAACTTTGTACCCTTTGAGTAACATTTCATTTCCCCCTACCCATCCCTTGACAACTGTCAATTTGATTCTGCTTCTGTGAGTTTGATTATTTTAGATTCCACATGTAAGGAAATCATGTAATATGTCTCATTTCACTTTGTGTAATTTCTACCAGGTTCACTCAAGTTGTCACAAATTACAAGATTCCCTCCTCTGTTAGGTATGAATAGTATTCCATTGTGTGTGTGTGTGTGTGTGTGTGTGTGTACCATATAAACCACATTTCCTTTATCCATTCAATCCCCAAAAGATTTTATTTCCACATCTTGGGCTACAGTGAAAACTAATAGTGCAGATATCTCAAGAAACTAATTTCATTTCTCTTGAATTTGTACACAGAAGTGGAATTTCCAGATCATATGGGAGTTCTATTTTTAATTTTTTGAAGAAACTCCATACTGTTTTCCACACTTGCAGTGCCAATTTATATTTCCATCAACAGTGTGCCAGGATTCCCCTTTCTCCCCACCCTCTCCAACACCTGAGTGCAAAGCTAGGGAGAGATACACAATGGAACACTATTATATTACCCCTCTATACAGAAACATGTACATAAACCCAAGAGCACGGACAACAGTAAAATGTAGCCATTTGGAAATATATTACTTCTTAAAATTATAATATTTAATTCTAAATTTAGTATCAATTTTGAATAATGGCTCTATTTAACAGGTATCTCACAGGATTCTTGAAAACTTGGCAATTTTCTCCTATTAGGAAATATAGGTAGGAGAAAGAGGAAGCCCTCTCCAGCATATTATTGCTGTGAGTTTATATTTTACTAAATATACTGTGTGCTGCTTGTATTTTTTATGAATGGTAACCCTTTTCATCATTAATTCTTTAAAATTCCCTTACATCTCACTCCTCCCACTCACATAGACACATATATACAATCTTACTGAATTGAACATCTCTGGTATAAAGCTTTTATACCAAGTCATTGCCACTATGAAAGTGAAATGAACTGGACAATTATCAATGATTTTATGAGCCAAATGTGAGCCATCATTACTTTCTAATTTTGGTTGTAGAGTCCTACATATCAAAGTACAAACCAGCAGGTGCACTTCTTGAAGGTCAAGATAAGAATTTCTTAGTATCCTTTGCTTACTGAGTACATGACATAATGCACTAGACAGCATAAACACTCAAAACTCATTAAAAGACTGAATGAATATTGCTCTGAATAAAATTCCCATATCGTTTCCACCCAAATTTCTACAAAATACTTAACAGAATGTAACTAGTTATCCTAGAAACTATAAATGAAAAGTTTTATACTGCACTAGGGTAAACTATTCTTAAGTATTTTTAAGAAAGCTACATACTTCAAATATTAAATTTGAACACTGAATTCCTAAAACAGATCAACCAAACTCACTACTGACTACCATAATGAAGATTTTACCTAGTTATATAGCCCCTACAAGAATGTGTAGCATACAGAAGCTTCTATAAAATTTCACAGAATGAAAAACCCTGAATTTAATTAATAAAGTCCTATCATGTCATCATATTACTAAGGAAAGGTTCTTCAGTTTTAAAATATTTCTCAGACAAAAAATAAATATGTAAACTGGCCAAGTTCTTCCGCCCCCCAAAAAATCATTTAAAAAGTTTTACTGAAAATGTTAAACTACAGAAATACCAGATTCTCAATTTAAAGTAAAAATGACAGCATCTTTCAGAACTTTCCTAGTACTGCACCAAAAAAAAAAAAAACAAATCAAGTTCCAGATCCAAAATAACAAAGGAACCCACTCTGACCAAGTTCTTTTATTTACATGTAAAAATAATGCTCCATGGCCTTGATCAGTCTATACTCAAAGTTTTAGAATCTAAATCTTTGGTGTTTTTCCCTTTTGAATAAGATGGCTTTCAAATGCTTTTGAATTCTTGTGAAACACATCCTAAATTTGTCCCTGACTATAAGGTAGAAATGGGGAGTCAGGAAATGGTATTTTTGTTATTCATTAAATATTTAATGTCATATTCTATACTCCAGGATAGATTTCTCAAAGGTGAAGTGAAACTACCACTGATTCTCCTCCCCAATACTGGGGAATTCTATCACTAAGCTACATCCCCTCCCCTTTTTACTGTTTGTGACAGGATCTCCCTAAATTGCTGAGGCTAGCCTTCAACTTACAATACTCCTGCCTCAGCATCCTGAGTCACTAGGATTACAGGCAAAAAATGACCCCACACCCAACACCAAGGACTTAACGGGACTTGGAGAATACACTCATATCATTATTATTCCTGAACAGAAATCTGGATTTTGTTGTCACAGATTCTTACCAGTCCATCCAAATACCACAACAATGTTTTGTTTTTGTTTGGAGAGAGCTTGATTTCTGCATCCCCTGCCCCAGGAAACTTTCACACACACGGTTTTTGCTCTAACGATTTTCATCTTTGTCTGCCTTGAGCTTTTCCCCCATTTCAGCTACCCATGATATTAGCAGCTAAGAATTATTTTCCTCACCAAAATCCACCCCCATCTAAGACCTCCATCTCATACATCCAGTCCAGTTCCTCAAGCCTATTCTCAAAACTCTTATTAACTGCTTCAAGCTCTAAATGCTTAATGGTTAAGTATGTGTGTTATTTATAATTCCATAGTTCTTTAGCACCGGTACTGTACCATATCCCCTTAAAGGTACCATTAAAATTAATTGAATTAGTAAAATGGGAAAGGATTTCAACATTCAAAGAGAAAAAACATCTGTTGTCAAAACAACAGTAATTCAGATGGAAATTAAAGAAGTTGATTGTTATCCAAATGCACGCCTGTTGAAATTATTTCACAACCTTATTCAATTAACATTCCCTATAAATGAAGTTCATCTTATTCTAAGAATTTTAAATAAAAATATATTCCATAGATGTGAAACTTATTAACCAGTAATATTTGGATACTTATTTAAAAAGCTGCTTTTCTACTTTTCTTTAACCGTCAAACATTTTTTACTCAACTTGCAAAGCTATTAACAAAAAGTTTTGAGATTTTTAATTAAGCAGAGCAAATAACTGCCTGGGTTTGAGAAACTTTATAAGTAGAATTATATTTTATACTACTATACTACTGTCTAGAAAAGGTTAGCCAACAAATTTTAACTGAGCATCAGTAAAATGAGGAACATGACATGATATCTAAGTTTGCTTTCATTGCAAAAATATTAGTCTGTGAAGTAGAAATAGGTCATACTAGATGACTCATTACTTCTTTTAAAATCATATTACTGACACTTGAAAAAATAGATAACAGTATTAATTATCTGGGTTTTAAGAAGTCACTTGATATGGTATCTTTTAGGATATGGCTCAATTATTCTTCCCAGTAAATTGTCTAATCCTCACAGAAATGGAGTGGAAATTTCCATCAAGAGAATATCAAAATGTAGATTAAAGAGTGGCATTTTGGGTTGTCATTTCACACTTATATACATTGGTATATTTTATGTATGTGAAAGTGTTTTTTATTAACTTTATGAAAATTAAAGATCTCAATCACAGTGACTAAGCAACAGAATGC
Organism: Marmota marmota marmota; assembly: GCF_001458135.2. Taxonomy (NCBI): domain Eukaryota; kingdom Metazoa; phylum Chordata; class Mammalia; order Rodentia; family Sciuridae; genus Marmota; species Marmota marmota. The sequence continues at coordinate 2,438,294 of NW_026000019.1, forward strand.
AAATCATGTGACTAAAAATCATTAACTTATTACCATACCATTCTGCATTGTATGTTTCATCATTCTTTATAGTTCCTTCTTTAGGATACTTAGTCTAATAAATAAGAAATCTACTTATAATTGCCTATAAGTCATTAAAAATATTACCTTTTTTCAGATTACGGTGATAGTTTTCTAGGCTTTCTTTTAAAGAGATCAGTCTTTGAACATATTATTGAAATATTATATGCATACAGAAAAGTTCACAAATCATTCAGAGATTAGCAAATGTAAATAAACCTGTGTGACAACAACATATAAACAAAAAAAGAAGCAGCAGCAGCAGCATGTACCGGGGGGCTCTGATTCTGTCCCTTCCCAATCATCACCCACTTCTTCCTCCTAGAAAGCATCAATGGTGATTTCTATCACTTGGTGTAACCGGAACTTAAATAAGCAGAAATGTGCAGCAGGTAGCATGTCTTCAGGCTTCTTTTGCTCTGAAGTGCATGAGGCTCAGTGTGCTGTTGCTTACAACTTTACCTTGCTCCTTCATACTGTGTGGAGCATTCCATCATTCAAACACACCACCGTTTATTGATCAATTTTATTTTTGAGTGGCACTGAGTAATTTTCAATTTAGGTTTAACATTAATAATGTTATATTCATTAATGCACATTTTCTCAGGCATATATCAATGAGTAAAATTGCTAGATTGTTAAAATAATTTCAACTAAGAAAGCTTATTATATTACTGTAAGGGCTTTGTTCCTTTTCCCAATTTATATCCAAAATATATTCCTAAATTTACTTATTTGTAATAAATCAACTAAAGAAACTATATACACACACAGAAAATATATACAAATGGAATATATATGTATTAGGTCAAGTAAATATGTGTGTGTGTGTTTGTGTGTATGTGTGTGTGTGTGTATATATATATATATATTCAAGAACATGTGTGTATGTATGCATGTGCATATATACATACATATGCAAATGTGCATATGAACATATATACACTTATATCTCATAATTTTAAAATATGGCAGTTAACCCAGTTAACTGCAATTCTTAAGTAGTGTGACTGAGTTGCAAAAATACAAACAAAAACATTACTGGATTTGAATGTGGTCCTAACATATTATTGACGTTATTTAAAATATAGTCATCAAGGGCCAAAAATAAAAACCTGCAAATTTTTAAATCCTGAAGTAGTGATTTCAAATTGTTTCAGTTTTATTTTGGATACACCTATCACCAGGTATGAACTTGTCGTTACTACAATATGAGTTTTAAATAAGAATCATCCTTTTATCTGTATACTTTCTCTGCCTCAAGTAATCAGAATCTTCCTTAAATCTACCTGTATAAAAATTCTTCTGAAGTATGCTCCATAGTACAAGTGATGGTTGGAATGGCAAATTGAAGACCATGCAGATAAAGATACTTGTATACCTTAATCATTATAAATTTAAACTACAAAGAGTTTCTAAAAAGGAATTACTACTATTAATATACCCTAAGAAATTCTCAATTCAGTATTACATAAGTTAAATTTTAGCGACTGTCCATATTTCATTCAAAATCCATGTGTCAACCATAGCCCTTAAAATTATTGGCCTTTTTCTTAGCCTATGTTCAATGTTTGGGTTTCTACTCTTAAAACAAATGTACAGGTATGTACGTAGGGAAGTCAAAATGCTGAAACTTTTTCTCAAGGTATTTTATAGCCACTCTATACATTATCAACAGACCAATGAGTTATTTTTAGAGATCCTGAAGCTTGCAAATAGGTCATATACTACACGGTTCTTTTTGCATCACCCACTCTGTACTCACAGCAACACTTGCTCACTTTTTAAAAGAATTAACACTTATTTTCTAGAATTAAACTCAAGAATTAAAAAAAAGAAGGAACAGTCAAATTTATGCAGGTGTCAAAACATCTGATATTTTCAAAATCATAATAAAAAGTCAGCAATGGATGTTCCGGAATGATACAACCAGGTTTTTCAAGTACTACTTGAGAGAAGTACTACCACTTAACTACAGATACTCTGATTAAATGATTCAGTTGTTTTTATAAGGCTGGTTTGAATCTGAATCTCCCTATTCACATGATGAGAAAAGCCTTCATGTATCACCAATTACAGTGACCTTGTTCACCAGTGATGGAGAATTGAATATAATGCAGTCTTAGCAATAGCCTGCATTATAATATGGACAGGATTAGACATGACAGAAAATTGATCATTTTCCAGATAGTTTAGGCCATTCACAGAGTAATCAATCAGATTGTTGTACAATTGATGACATGGAGGTCAGACAGTCCATATAACCAAGTTCTTTTTACCACACTCTGGTTCACCCAGGTAATTCAGTCATTATGACAGCCCAAAATTTGTGATTGATTAGGTGATTTTCAGTTCAGTTTTCAGAGAGCCTGCATCAGCGCCAGTGTTTACCATTCACTACATTACCTTTCCATTTGAAATCAAACTGTCTTCAAGTAAGTAATAATTTCTGAGGCCAAATAGCTTTAATAGCTACTCGACAGAAATGCTGGCTGAACAGTCATCAGCCCAGCTTAGTCTCAGCACTGCTTTAATCCACCTCTACATGTATGCTGCCTTCATAACTTAGTAATAGTAGGACAGAATGGCATTAATGCAGCTAATTCTCCTAATTAATTTGCAATAGTCAAAGGATAATTCTGATCTTTATATTGATTCATAAAAATAAAAAGTTGAATTCAAATATTCCAAGTCTTTTAAAAAAAAGTATTCAACCAGAATGTAGTCTTATAGTCTCCCTCTATTATAAAGATTTCCTTGAGTATATACCATTTAAAAAAGAATCCTAAAGGATTTCCATGATAACAGGATGGAATATAATAGGAGTTTATTTCTATCAGACAAATTTTAAGAGCATAGACATAGGAGCACCAAATAACACTGCATCCATGGAATATCACCCAGTTCTGTGTGATTGGAGCAGTACAGATGTGACCAGGAAGTTATTCAAAAATTTTAATACTAAACTATAACATTAAAAGTACACCATTATTATACAAAGGGGAGTGATGGATCGGGAGGGGGAATGGGGGCAGGAAAGGTGGTGGAATGAGATGGACACCATTACCCTAGGTACATGTATGACTGCACATATGGTGCGATGCTACATCGTGTACAATCAGAGAAATAAAAAGTTGTATTGCAATTGTGTGCAACAAATCAAAATGCATTCTGCTATCATATATGCCTAATTAAAATAAAATAATATACAAAAAAGTGCATCATTAAGCAGTTCTAGAGATGGGTTTTAGACAAGAGATGTGTTCAGAAATGCAGTTTTAAAGTACTATCCTAGACATGGTGTGCAATATTGATAAATGGGATATGTCTGCTAATATAAGGATCTACAGGGAAGCTGGTACAAAAATCCAGGAAACAAACAGGTTACAATTGAGGAAGTAATAAGGTGGTTGCTGAAATAGATGGAAATGCTCAACTGGTTATGGATAGAATAAAGACAAAAAGGATCATAAAAGGATACCTACATATTTGCCTCTAAGGAAAATACATGGACTTTTGAAAACAGAAAAAGTTTAAGTACCTGGGGTATATCCCCACAATAATGTCTAATAGGCAGCTGAGATGTAAGCTCCTAGATAGATATATGAACAAGTTATTCATCAGCACACAAATGGAAGTGTAAGGCATAGAGCTACATAATTTAAATTCAGGAAAATCTACTCAGAAGAAAAATAAAAATTAGAACCCTGAAAAACACAGATAAGACCACAGACCATCAAAATGAGGAAGTAAAGGAGGGATAGAGATTTGTCCCATAGATAAACCTTGACAGAACAGTAGGGATAGGAAGTAATTATTCATTTAACAGATAATCATCAGTTCTAAATCACAGGAATGTTGCCAAACAATGCACGGAGGTGAAAATTTCAGGCTGTTAAGTACACTGTCAGTGCCATCAAGACCTAGATTATTATTAAGACATGAATATGGTCATTAGGAATGTCAGTGTGGGAGTCTGTTGAATTCAGTAGCAGTGAGCAGATTTGTATCCTGATAACAGAGACAGGCACTTGTTACATGTTAAATTGGATTCCTCCAAAAGGTATGTTAAGATCCTAACCCCCAATAATTCAGTATGTGACCTTATGTGGAAGATGCGCTCTTGCAGGTATAATTAGTTAAGATGAGGTCATAATGGATTAGGGTGGGCCCTTAATCCAACTGGTGTCCTCATAGGAGGACAGTCATGGAAAGCAACAGACAGAAAACACCACATAAATTGCAGAAGCATAGACCAATGTGACCCAGCTGCAGGCCAAGGAACACAAATGACTGATGACCACCATCAAAAGCTGCTAAGAGAAAAGGAAGGACTCTACACAAGGTCTCAGAGGGACCATGGCCCTTCTGACACCCCTATTTCAGATTTCTAGTCTCCAGATCTGTGAAACAATCGACTTCTATTGCTATTTTAATCTACCCAGTGTGTAGTGGCCTGTTAACAGCAGCCTTAGAAAACTGATAAAGCACAGAAGTTGGCTTAAAGCTCAGCCCTGCTCAGATACTTAGGAACAGTTCTCAACCAGGATACATATGAACAGTTTTCCCATGGTCCCTTGGTCATTGAATAATGTTGGGTTAATCTGAGCCAAAGACCCCAGTCAATTCAAGTTAAATTGAGAAATCATTTTTCTTTTTATTTTTACTCACATAATGTCAGTAAACAGTTTAACTGAATTTACACTTTAAAAAATATATTCTTCTGGTCCTGGGCCTTGCTTAAACTTTGTTACACATGCAAGGTTAACTGGATAATTAAAGTCAGTTCCCAAAAGATTTAGGTCAAAAAAATAATTAACCTGAATCATCTAGGTGATGAGTTTTTTTTAAAAAGAAGGAAGGGTGATATTTTCTCCTGACCTGTATATAAAAATGCTTCCATTTTTATATGACTTTGATGCATAGACACAGTCCCATTTAGAAACAAATAATAAAAGGTCCATATAAATAAAATGAATTTGCAAATGTTTTATTTTTCTTTTGAATATATCCATTAAGTCCTCAGCTGTCTGACTTTTCACGTATTTTTCATTATCACAGTAGTTCTCTCGTGGCAGTGAGGAATATCTCAACAATGTTTTTTCACCTACCATTCCATACCTCAAAGTTCTTGGAATAACCTATGTGGGGGTTTTTTTTTACGTTTGCATTCTTTGAGGAGAAAGAATATTTTTTTTTCAAGATAGAAAAAAAAGCCAGCACCTGAGGCAAAATGTAAGGGGAGAACATTCCAACAAAATCTAACTTGCACAATAAATCTGTTCTGTCAGATCCTTGACAGGCATGTTTATGTTGACCTCTTTCTGTTTGGAGAGAGAGGAAAGAAACTCGTGTTGATTGAAGGTTATAGCAGAAAAATTCTAAATTGGGACACAAAAAGAGTGACACGAATTTTTCCCACCAGGCAGAATTCTGTATTTATTATTTTTTATTTCATTATGCTTATAAAAGAGAACCATAACGAATTTACCTTCATATTTTCTTAAGAATAAAAAATGTTCCTTTCTTTACAATTCTTATAAATGCTAGGAATGCTAATACTATGAATGTTTTAATGCTTGAATGTGAATCTGTCTTCAAACTGCAAAATGTTTTATTCTGATCCATGAAAATAAGATATTGTGCATCTTGTTTCTTATAGCACAAAATGAGGCTTTTATCATACCTATGCCTCCATTAGTCTTTAGTAATGTTTCAGAGATGGTATTATCTAAAAAGTTTTATTTTATGACTACCAACATAGGTATGTGTGTCCTTTGTCATGTGTTTAAGATGTTGCATGAACAGATCAATACTAAACATTGCATTATTGTCTTTTTAATCAAACAAATGGGAATCTCAGATTTCTTTTAATCCTCTTAAGGTGATAAAAATACATAGTATCTATAAATAGTTCTGTGTTTCACAAAGAAATTCTATAAAAATACAAAAATATCAAGCATAATAGTATGTCTACAGTGTGTAGCTTTGTGGAAAGAAGGAGGGAGGTATGACATGAGAATTTTTTGCATATTTGACATTCTCAATATTATTTTCATGAGGGACCAATTATTATCATATTTTTGCATTATAATGACATGACACAAATTATGAAATATTATCAGTCATCAAGGTAGGTATACTAAGACTTAAATGTAGGTTTCATCATTAAATGAATGCTTCTGCATGACAGTTTGAGTATACGTGAGGAGGTAGCCATACCGAAGGGCATCTGCACTGTTGAAATACTGTTCATAGCCTTGCAAGATGGCAATTAGCAATATGGTCACTTGCATGCCCTCTGTACAATAGGCACTATGCTGGGTTCCACAGTGATCTAGAGACTTGGAAAGACATAATAAGATGCAAATTATGCACTCTCTTCAAGGGATACAGACAAAAACAATTAATTAAGAGAAGATTTCTTTTTTTTTTTTTTTTTTTTTAAACTGGAGAGCACAATGATTTCTTCAATGACACCAAAAGCACAGCTAACAGAAGAAAAAAAAATAGATGAAATGGATTTCATCAAAATTAAACATTTCTGTACATTAAGGATACTGATCAAGAGCAANAGGACGGCCTGGGCGCCGCAGAAGATTACTTCTTTAAGTGAGTTGGGGAGGTCCAGAAATTCTTTGGGGTGGAGGTGACATTTCAACTGACTGTGAAGGATATACAGGATTTAAAGATACATCAATGAGGATAAAAGAGCACCTTGGCAAGAGGCTATCTCTAAAAATGGGGATTATTGGAGCATCCACTTCACAATGACTGATAAAATAAGATGCTTAATATTTTAAATAAAACTCTGCTTTCTAAAATCTAATTTTATTATGATGATTAGTATCCAGCTATGGTATTGGTTGAATGTGCTCCCTCTGAAATTCATACTAAAATCTAATTTCCGCCATGGTGGTATTAAGGAGGAGGCCCTCTTGAGAAAAGATAAGTCACTGGGGCTCTACTCTTGTCAATGGATTTGTGCCTTAAAAAGAGCTGAAGGGACCTGGCTGAGGCCGTTTTTGCCCTTCCACCTTCTGCCATATGAGAGCCCAACAAGCCTCTAACTTGGGTAGTAGAGGGGCCAGACCCTCTCCAGGCTCCCAGGACCGCAGTGCCTTGACCTTGGACTTGCCAGCCTCTGCCGTTGTGAGAAATAAATTTCTGTTCTTTCTAAATTACCCAGTTTCAGATAATTTGTTTTAACAGTACAAATGGACTAACGCACGCTGAAATGGCAGGGTGAGCCCTCTAAATTCACACATTAGATAATTCCAGTAATTTCCCAGTTTGTTTCCAGTACCTATCAAAGAAAATTACCCTCAAAATCCTATTTGGGTGAAGAGCTACTTGAAGAAAACTGCAAAATTTTGTTGAGAGATATAAGTGACTTCCAGAAACTTGAGAAATAACTACTAAGATGCAATAATCTTCAAATTAACTTATAAACTTAATGGAATTCCAATAATTTTTTTAGAAGTTGACAAAATATTCTAAAATTAACCTCAAAAAAGAGAAAGATTTCATTAAAACTTGGGGGGAAAGAATTAGAGAAGAATGGCTGTCTTAAATATTAAAACCTGTTATAAGGGGCTTGGGTTGCCTAGAGGGCTTCCTAGCATGTGTGAGGCACTGGGTTTGATTTTTAGCACTGCATATAAATAAAAATAAAGGTCCATAGACAACTAAAATATATTTTTTTAAAAAACTGTTACAAGGCCAGAATAGTTAAACGTGTAAGGCTGGTCAATAATAGCAAAGGCAATTCTACTGAGCATAAGGAAAAGAATAACCAAACATACAGCTAAGTAAACCAAATACTTGGTAAACTTAATATTTTAGATAATTTGAAAAGGAAAAAATATTTACCAGTAAGTTTTGTTACATCAAAGTTCCCACTAGATGTATAAATTTGAGAACAGGCAACATCCATGATTTGCAGCTGAATTACAGCAACATCTATTAAAATTTTAAATGGAACAAACTAATCTCTGCTAGAATCGGAAAACGTTACCTGTCAGCTTTCTGAGCACAGGCCACCCTCAGACAGCTTGGGATTTCTGGGACCAGGAGGTGGGCATGAATTCTGTAATTGTAAATGTAGTAATAACTCAAGATGCCAGAGAACAAAGCCCCAAATCAAAGATACAGACAGAAAAATATATGCATAAATATATAAAAATATAGATAAATACACACACATCACAATCTTAAAAGTAAATTTCAAACCTGTAGATATTGCTGGAACCAATACAGACAATTTCCCAAAAACATTTATCTATCTACAGATCATACAACCAGTCCTTAGATAAATCTGACTATTCAGTTTACCTCATCTACCAATAGGAACTATAATATTAGGACTTACTCAAGAATATTCTACACCATTTCTATATTTCCTTATTTTTCTTTTTTTTCCCCTCCATCCCCAAACTGAGTCCCCTTAGGGTTAGAGGTCTTCCTTATCCATGGATCTCTACTCCCCAGGAGAACCCAATGCATTGTTAGAGGTCAGTAAGTATTTAAATAAGGAAAGAATATTTGAATTAAACTTGAACCATTTATAAGATTTATCACAGTGGATTTCTGCATTTTCCCAAAAATCTCAATCATTTTTATATTGATCTTTTAAGTGTAAGAACTTACTTCTTTGTACTTATTGCTTCATGCTTCTTGAAAGGGCACTGATGATGATTGACAGTGTTGGGCAATACAGATAAACCATCATGTTTTATGATTCAAGGCAACTAAAAAAAAGTCCTGGAAGAAAGTTCAGCTATTTCTGCATGAGGGTTACCTGTACAAATATTATAGGTTTGTAAAAATCAATACAAATATTAAAACCAAGTTATGTCTTTTGTTTTGCTACTACTTAAAAATAACATGACTTGCCCCTTACAGTATAGACACACATGTGTTTGGAGTAGGGTGCATTTATATCTTTTTCTTCCTCTGAGCCATTTTAAATTATTCAAGTAAAAATTATATTGCTAATATTTTGAAGGAAAAAAACAGCTCTCCAGTAAAAATAGAAGTTTCAAAGAAACAAGAGATATAAATTGGTTTTCTCATATTCTGTTCATATTAATATACCCCAAAGATAAGATTTTTAATGCAAGTCTTTTGCAAAAAGAACACATTTCAAAAACACTAATTTTCCTCTGTAGTAGTACAAAAAACTGATAATACTTAATAATTGCCATCAAAAACTATGTTTTCACAGAGCAACTTCAGCAGTCCCTGATCTGGTCCACTATGATCCAGAGCTGTGTTGCCTGTCACCTAATTTATTCCCCACAATGTCAAAAGCCTATTATATTCTTACTCCTCAGAAGCTCTGAGAAAATACAGAAACTTTTGTTTTAATTTTTTTTTAGTTGTTGATATGCAGTGCTGAGAATCGAACCCAGTGCCTCACACATGCTAGGCAAGTGCGTTACCACTGAGTTACAACCCCAGCCCAGCAGAAACGTTTTACTTCCAAGAGCCACTATTGCAAAGCATGAGGCCACCATAGAAGCCAGCCATCAGATCTTTATTTCCCTTTTTGGGATGACTGTCTTCATCCATTTTGTGCCACTATAACAGAATACCTGAGACTGGATAATTTATAAAGAAACAGTTATTTTGTATAATTCTGGAGGCTGGAAGACCTTGACCAAGAAACCTCAATCTACGCTCATATTAACAGCATTAATCCATTCATGGGACAGGAACCCTCATGAGCTGATCATCCCTTAGAGGACCAAGTAGCAGCATCATAACATCACTCTGAAGCCATTACCATGCATCAGTCCTCCTCTTATCTACATCCCACTTAATCCTCAAAACAACCCCTGCTGTCATCATCATCTCCACTTTATGGCTGAGGAAGTGGAGCCTGCTAGAGTTACACAGATAATGACCAACCATGACAGAACCCTCCTCCCATGATTCCAGGACTGACCTTATTCACACAGGGCTCCACTGCCTTGTCAGCCTTTTAAGGCCAAACAAAAAGATGATTTTCCTCCATCCTTCCCTAAATGTACACATATTCTGATCAAGAATTAAGGCATTTCTATTTTTAGATGGTTAAGTGGCTGAGGATTATCTCTCCTGCCAAAATGATATCTCCCATGTGACTTGTATTGAATAAACTATTAACAGTAAATTTTCCTCAGGTAAGCATGAGCTTTCACAAAAATAGCTGGTATCCATGAAAGATCACCTTTAATTGGTTTTACTCACAGCAGGCACCACTATATATTCAAGGTGTCACATTACAACTCAAAAGATGAAGTTTTCTCTTTGGCTAGAGTTTTATCTCTTCATCTACCCCTGTTCACTCCCTTGAATACATAGGACATTTCCATATTAAGTCCCAGGCCTGCTCCGAAAGGTCATTCCCGCATTATTTCCCATCACAAACTATAAACTTGGCTCCAGTTTTAACAGCTAAGCTTACCATGTCTCCACAACCTCCTAGTCAGCACTTTCCATAGATCTTTTTTAAAAGGAGTGACAGAAGAAAGCAACTCAGATACTTTCAAATCCTATAGGGGAAAAACTACTTACTAAGGAAAATAATATATACATCTACATAAAGCAGAAGATCTGCTTTTGAACATGAAATCCAAATAGCCAACTTGCGTGATGTGGTGCACTGGAAGTCATCTTCATGCCCGTTTCCTGCCTGTGTTTCTTCAATGCCTACTGTATGTCACACATAGTTTTAGATGCGTCATACAGGATACAGAAAGAACCACAATTCTTTAACCTTATGAAATTTACATTCTATGGGAGCAGATAAAAATTAAACAAGTAAACAAAAACGTTAGCAGGATCATTTCACATAGTGATGAGGACTATGAAGGACAGTGTGATTTGATAGAGTACCACATGGGACCTGGGTGGTGGAACAGGGAAGGGGAAGGCCTGGCTCAGGGACTCCCTCAGGGTTGAGGTCTGAGGGGTGAAAAGGAGCTGCCACGGAAAGGTCTGGGAACAGTACAAAGCATTGCCTTGTTTGTTCTTCCAGGTGACCTGAAGAAATGGCCATCTGACAGCAGGGGATACATTTTCACAATTAAGAACACTAAATCTGAAGAAGTTAAATGATTTACCCAGACACCCCCTCAATGTATCAATCAAACATGAAGCAGCAACTGTGGCTTAGGGAGCAGGGTCATCACCCTTTCTCCCATCAATTCTCCATTATAAGCACACCTACATTACATGAAATTCCCGTTCACCAAGAATGCTTTTTCAAAAGACCAAAACAAAAAATCATGATAATCTTGCCCCTGTATTAACTATATCCAAAAGTTGAATCATTTTATAAATGAATTGTAAGGACCTACCTGTGCACCCTAGAATATATAAACAAATAGTACAATCATACATAATTCTTGATTTGGGGAATGTCATATTTCGGTGATCTCATTATTTTCTTTTTATTAACTGATGCTAAATAAGCTACAGTATAGTATAAAATAACATGCATTTTAAATACTTCAGAAATGTAATCATTGTCATCCATCATAGATAATGTGTGGGAAATACATTACAAAGTAACTACTTAACTGCATCCATGCTATGTTTATAAACATATTATTTCTCTTTTGTAAATAGTTCAGTTTATGTGATATACAAAAAGAAAGCCAAGATAATAAATTTCTTGTATACTAGGTAGGACCCCTTCCAACCAACTGGTAAAGTAAGTACTTGCTTTTGAGAACCCTAAAATTACATGTTCAAGTATTTTAACAACCAAAACACAGATTTTCAGAATTTAAAAACTGTTAATTTTCCTCCACCTACCACTCTCTACACACAGATGACACACACCTCCATCTTCCTTTCTACAGCCAAACACCTATTTTGCCACCTTCAAGAAAAGGTAGAGAAAACAGGACAGGGTGGCCTGCCACTCTTGTGCTACTGGAAACATGAGAGCTATAGAAAATATAATAGCTAAAGTGTTCAACACATAATACAAAAGTGAGAAATTCTGGGGTTTCTTTGTCCTTGGGGGAGAGAAAAGGAAAAAGCAGCGCAGAGACATTCTTGAGGACAAAGAGGCCCTTAACTTCTACCTAGGGAAAGCACTCGGCCCTAAGAGAATCCCATTCAACCTGTGTTTGCTACCTGAATCTAGCTTTTGGTCAGAATACACTAGTGGAGTTTTATTATTCTCCAAGTACTCACAAGTCATTTTTTTCTTCAGCCTCTTGATCATAAGGATTTTAACACTTCATATTTTGATAACTGCCGTTTTAGTTCAAGTAAGTAAAAATGTACATGAAATAAAGTGTGCAGACAGAATTTAAAGTATTTCCATAATGCTAGACTCAATTTCTGTATATTCCAATGTCAACCAAGGAAGAGTCTTTGTGATAAATTTTAGATGTTCAAAATCTACTCCTTCAAATCAGTAAAAGGTTTCTACCAGGGTGGTCACTGCTTTAGGAGAAACTACAGCACCCCCAGACACAGGCTACGAAAGACTATCTCTGCAATTGTGGATAATACACACCTGATTCACAATGTTTGGATTTTAAGCAGTGTGTGATACATACATGGAAAGAGCATGGACTAAGTGAAATCTGGATTCATATCTTGATTGCAATGATTATACCTATGTCAATTTGCTTCCTCTGAGGTTCAATTTCCTCAGCTGTAAACAATGAATAAGTACTCTTGGTCTTGCCAGTAACTTTTATGATGAAACAAGATAGTACATATAAATTCTTACTTAAGTTTTAGCAAAACATCAAGATTCATTCTAAATATAATACTTGTTAAAAAGTGACTTTTTTTCCTGTAGTTTTGGAGAGAATAGAGTTAACACACCTGGTTTGAAACCGATTCATTATGTTTACTATACAAGTCCCTGTAGGAGAAAAAGCAAAGTGGATGGCTGATCTAATCTCTCCGTCAAGAGGATAACTGGACCTTGGAGCAAATGCAGAAATGATATCTGCTCCTGGGAGGAATCTTATCTATTAAATGTTCTTAACAGGATGTCCATGGTTACGAACAGCTTATAGAAAATAAATCCACCATCAAGGTATTCATGAGAAATGGCTTCCTGGAATAAGTTGCATGCACTAGGAACCTCAGTTTTTTCTCTCTCTGGACTCACTATTCTACCCTTTATTGTCAGTCTCTGGACCTTTGGAAATAGTGAAGTATGTTTTAGCCTACTGTTGACACAAGAATAGTAAATATTATTATGTATCATCCAGTATAGTTTGTTATTTTTCACTTTTGTAGATATTTTTAGTATTTTCTGAAGTTTTTGAAAAAGAAATTATTCCTATTTACAAGTATACAGTAATATCCATTTTAATTATTTTAAGAAGAATTTTTCACATCTACAACTCAATGACCTAATTTATGAAAAGGAAGATTTTAAAAATAATGTTACATGACTGGAAACACCGATGAGTTTCCATTCATGAATTTTGACTGATTTCCAAGATACTTGAATCTTAAAACCTGTGAAACCATACTTTTTTTTAACTTCTCATTATCAGCTGAACCAAGACAAAAAAATTTGCCTCTATATTGTTATTTACAAAGATGTGTTAAAATTTTCTGATGACAGATTAGAGCAATTATTTTTAACACAACAGTGAGCACTAGAACCTAACAGCAAAAACTTTTAAAGTGCAGAATGAATAGTTAAAATTACTAGAGGCAGGAGACTGCTGTACACAAAGTTTTGTTACATATATTATTTAATTCTCCAAATATGCCACAAAGTATGTATTATTATCTTCATTTTGCCATCAAGTAACTGAGGTTCAGCAAGGATACTGGCTAACTCCAAATTCTAAACTAAAGAATCTGAGGCAGAAAACAAAAATACTAACTGCATAATCGAAGAGGGTTTTCAAATAATCAAGAACTATGAAGATTTTTATAGGTTAGCCTGCTACAGTTTCATGAATGCTTATAGCATTTGAAATTCCTTATCAGAGACAATGGATAGTTTATAAAACTAATTCTAGTGATCAGAATGTTAGCATTTGCACTGATTTCCCCAAACTCTAATCCATACAGAGTGACACAAAAGGATTCAGGTAACATCTGCACAAAGCAGTGGATTGTGCTATCGAGCAATCTGAGGTTACTCAAGTGAGCAGTCAGAGGCCTATACTCTGCTACGGATGCAGACACTACCCTCACTCTGCTGGACAGTGAGCATGCCTGCCCTTTTATTTTAGAATGAGATACTGTCCCCATCTTCCAAAGCTGTTCACTACACAAATACTGATCAGAGAGCCCCAAGCAAAGGCAGTCACTGCTTGACTCAAAAGACCTGTAGAGATGTAAGAGACCCATGGAGAATTCTCTCCCAGTGACAGTAACACCTGTCTTCTAGTTGCTGAAAGTAACTAAAAATGACAAGCAAATAAAAGTGGTAGCAAAAAATTGACATGGTTTGTGCCATTCTGTAACACTTCAGCCCAGTATGTGCAACTGGCAAATAGGTAATCTTTTCCTGCAGTGCAATTTATGCAGTGCTTAAAACATCTTTAATAGTTTTCTGATAAGATGAAGAATAATCTGTGGACTCTAAATGAGAATATTCATGGATAGTAACTGGAAGAACTCTTAAAAGAAAGCCTACTGTCAACATTCCAACATATGGGCACAGACAATGGCTTTCTCAATAGGACCCCTAAAGATCAAGAATAATACCAAGAATTAATAAATGGAATGACATAAAATTAAAAGGCTTCTGCACAGCAAAGGAAACAAAAATATGAAGAGAGAACATGAAAAATGGAAGAAAATCTTTTGCTAGCCACTCTTCTGACAGAGGATTAATATTCAGAATAAAAAATAAATCAATAAAACACCAAAAAAACCCAATTAACAAATGGGTAAATGAATTAAACAGACACATCTCAAAAGAAAAAATACAAATGGCCAACAAATATATTAAAAAAAAGCGTTCGATATCATTAACAGTTATGGAAATACAAATGAAAATCACCCCAAGATTTCATCTCACTCTAGTCAGAATAGAAAACAAACACTAATAATGCTATAGAGAATGTGGATTGTAAATTAGTACAACCACTACAGAAATCAGTGTGATGTTCCTCAAAAGACTAGGCATGGAACCACCCAATGACCCAGCTATACCATTTCTTGGTATTTGTCCTAAAGAACTTTAGTCATCATACTGTAGTGATACAGGCATACCTAAGTTTATAGCAGCACAATTCACAAAAGCCAAACTATGGAATCAGCATAGGTGTCCATGGATGAATGGATAAAAAAAATGTGTTTTATATATACACAATGGAGCTTTTTTCAGCCATAAGAAAATGAAATTATGTCATTTGCAGGAAAATGAATAAAACTTGAGACCATTATTTTAAGTAAAGCAAGCCAAACTCAGAAGGTCACATTTTCTCTTGTATGATGAAGCTAGAAAGAAAAAGGAAAAGAAAGTGTGTGTGTGTGGGGGGGGGGGGGGGGGGGGGGGGGGGGGGGGGGGGGGGGGGGNGGGGGGGGGGGGGGGGTGGAGGGTGTTTCACAAAAATCAAAGGGAAATGAATGAAGGTAAGGGACAAGGAGGAAGTGAGGGAAAGGGAAATAATGGGAATGATATTGGCCAAATTATATTGTTATATTGTGTACATATATGAATACATAAGAACAAATTCTACCATTATATATCAAAATAATGTATCAATAAAATGGGAGACAGTGATTAAAAGATGATAAAAGCTAAATTAAAATATCAGTTTTAGACACCATGAAAACAGGATTTCATCCAGGCCCCCTATTTCACGTTGTTTTTTAAAATCAGATACCTAAGAAGTTTTAAGTGATAGGATTTTCCAGCTGAAACAATTAAGATTTGTCTTTCGCAGGTTGGCTATTTCTAAAACATCACAGAGACTGCCTTCACTGGCTATATTCCTATCAGAGTAAACTCTAAGCTTAAAAGACACAACCTTGAGTTAGCCATAATTAATTTTCATATTTGATATGTTCGTTTTACCTTCTATGAGCAAGTAACAAAAGAGTCTCTAATTGACTAAAATTTTCTAAATGTGAAGCTGATACAAAATATCCATTAGCAGATAGGCGGCCCATTTATAATTCTCTTAAAGCCGCCAGAGCTACTGAAATTCTTAGTGTCAAATAACAAGATTAGTGGATGATTCCCATCAGCTGACAGCACATTAAATGGCTATGATAAGAAAGGAAAAAAACATCTAACCTCCCTCCTAGTTGGATTGTTTTATTGAAACTGTTTCCACTTGCATATTCAGCTCCTCTATTCTTAGCTTAAACCCTTCTTGATGTATTATTGAAATAATTCCAGAAAATACACGATTTTAATTCTAATCGCTACCTTACAAAGTGGATGAGACCTTAGAGCAACATTTTCTTACCTAAAGTGTATCATTTTAGTGGAGTCTGAAAAGCTTGGCAATAGTGCCTTATATGTCCAGCCATAGACTTCTATATCCATGATGCTCAGAATTTCATTAGATATTCATTTCTTTGGATTATGACATTTGGGAGCTCAAGGTCTCATTTAAAACCAACTTGTCTCAGGATAGTTAGTCACCAGATGGTCCACAGAAGAATGATTCGTGTAAATTTTGAAAAGCAGTAAATTTTGAGGGAAAAGCTAGAGACAGATATATGGCAGTTCCTTTTTTGTTGTTGTTGTTGTTGATGTTTAGCCATCAGCTACATATATAGATAAATCTCCCTAATGGAGAACTCAGTGACTGGAAGCCATGAAGAATGTACTGAACAGTTTCCTGCAGTAAAATGAATAAACACCCCCACATCTCCACAGAATCAGGGGTGGATGGATATAACCACAATAAAGGAAAACCAGGTGACATAACCAGAGTCAACAGATCATAAATTGTCGGCTTGAATGGACCAAATCTTCACAACTGAAGCAATCAGAAAAGGAAGGAAGCAGATTCACAGAGTACACCAGATGAGAATATTCAGTGGGGTTTCAAACTGAGTGGAAGCCACAAGGCAAAAACCATGAAGTTTCACGATGGATGTGTGCATGAAGCATGTATATTTCAAGGACATTAGAACCCAGGAATTCTTGTCTATAGTACATTGATCTACATTTTAGCTTTGAACTGAAAGTATCACACATACATTAAGGAAGTGATGTCTTATACTATATTTCATATCATTTCAAAATAACAGCAAAAGTTTTAGAATTATCCAAGTGTCAATTCCTATTTTAATCACTTTAAATATATTACTTCATTTTTGCCTCACACCAACCTAATTATATGAAGGAATATATCACTATTTTCTCTACTTTCAGGAAAAAGAAATTAAAACAAAGATATTTAATAAATTTCTCAAAGTCATACAACTAGGAAGTGGTATACCTTGAATTTAAATATAATTAAGCTGACTGTAAAGACCATGGTTTAATCACAAGGATATATGCTGTTGATAGGATGTTTAGAAATAAAAACAAATCACATAGCAGTAGTTCATAAAGCTGAGAAAAATTATTAGCATGGGCACAGTCTAATATGATACCTGCACAAGGCTAAAACCTTATTTATGTACCTATATATATGTGGATTTATTTCATGCATGTCTTTACAAAATACAAAGAGGAAGTTGGTTTCTCTTTAAGAGTGACATATGGAATTCACTTGTGTCCACAAATTCAGGCTCTGCAATGATTTCATAAAGATGAAAAACTTTAAAATCATTTTCTTCTATGTAAATATCAAGTATTTTTCTTTACCAACTTTTTAATACACCAAGGACATATTGTTGTTCCCAAGATACACACATTTGTACATACATATATCCTGCACCTGGCACACTGGAATAATGTCAACTGTGTTTACTTCAATAATTACCTTCAAACAAACACATGTAGTGATTTTATCTGAATGTCAGCTCCCACACGGCACTTTCCTTGTCTAGCTAAGGCCTTGAGGAAGTAAATTAATGGATCAAAACTAAGGGAAACACTAACCTAGGCTTTGAAACATTAAGGAGAACTGGAATTTCTAAGATTTCCCTACAGGTATTGCTACTCTTTTTGAACAACACTCAAAAAGGCAGTTAAATCATACAAGGAAACCTGGCTATTAGAAATGACAACATTTTGCATATTCCTAAAACTGGTAGGAAGTTATTATGAGGTAGACATAAAATATTGTTTTTTTCATATTTTTTTAAGCAGAACAAAGATAAAGAAGTGTGTTCTATAGTAGCATGTTTCTCAAGAGAAAAGTGGTTCTCAACTTGGGCTGTATCTTGTATAACAGGATCTTCACAATAAAGTTGTCTGGGTTTTGTCTTAGAGATTCTGATTTAATTGGTCCTGGAAGCTTTATAGACTCCCAAAGAGTTCTCCTTTCTAGCCAAGGTTGAGAATCCCTGCCTTAGAAGAAATGGCTGTGTGGCTAGTACGGCCTATGTGTGGTAGGCATATTAGCTACTATACTTTGTGGTCAGGAGAAATGTAGAGAGCTGGTTGCCATGATCATGACGGATACCTGGTTAATATTTCAAGGTTCTTACTCAGGATCTCTTTAAGAATTTGAAATACACTATTTTGATTTTTTTTCCAAACTGAAACATCTATACTCCAACCAGATAAGCCAGATGAGTTTTAGCTCATAAACCTCTTCATGACTCCTCAACCATTACATTCTGTAGCCAATCCAATTGAGTGACAGTTCCCTTCATGCTTATGTCACATCATGACTCCAGGCCCTTGTGTAAACTGTACCCTAGGGGCAAGTGATCTAAGTTTCCGAAGTAATTCTGAATATATGTACTTTTATTACTCTTCATTTACTAACAATTACTTTTTTCATTGTACCTGCCTTAGCCAGGATGATCCAAATCTCAAATTTCAGGAATGGAAAGGGTTACATGATATAGTACCTGCCTTACAGAGACTCCAGCAAACTAACTATACCACTTAGAAAATGTATCCTCTCTTGACCTCCCAGGAGATTGATGGTTCAAGGTTCAGATACTATTCTCTGGTGTTGAAAAAGTAGATACCCATTCTGTCCATAGTCTATTGGACAAAATGAGTCAAAGAGTCCATCTATTTGCAAGTAGACTTAGAAATATGTGAAGGCAGAATAAATTCATTATATAATTGGACATCACCACACTGATTAATTAGTGATTCCTTTCCAAGATCAGAGAAAGGGTTCTACATGAGTCTCATGGCCCATAATTAGAAACAGAGAAGATTTTATTTCAATTACATCAATCCATCTGTAGATCTCCAACTACATACTATAATTCCAAACATAGAAAGAGACATATTATTGGGGGCAAAATTATTATGATAAAATTAACATGCACAAGAATGATTATAAAATTTTGTAGTGAGAATATTACATTAATATTTAATAAATTAATAAATTTATTAATAAATCAGATGGCTGATTTAGACAGTAGCTTCATAGTGTACCTCTAAGCCTATCTCATCTAGCTCATAGCTAGTATCTGCTAACAATGACAGAACTTGACTGTATCACAAATCTTGCAATATCATGACCTGACAACTTTAAAGATATGCATAACTATCAGTAATTTTTGTTAGCCAAAACACTTATGCTCACTGATGTAATTATATTATTATTAATTTGTGTTAAGGACTCCAAAAATTAATTCTGGATTTTTTATTATTTATTTTACTTATTTATCTGTTAGGGTCATTTTTATAATAAAGTACTCTGGAAGGGAAAATAGTATTTCTCTTTCTGGAATATGTCAGTTAAATAGGAAACTACACTTAATGCATGCCTACAGTTTTCTGATTAGGAAACGAAGGGGTTTTTTGTTTGTTTGTTTAATGCACAAAAGCATCAGGACATGAAAAGGAAGAAAAAGAATATTTTTCCCAAGTACTAACATAAATGTTCAATGTAGTCTATTTAGCCTACCTCTTATAACTAGGGTATAATTTTACTCTTAATAATCTCTTGAATGTGTCTTTTCTTTCAAGAGTCTTAATACAAAAATATTGCTTTGAACTTAACTACAGCTACCAATAAGGTGGTAATTTTCCACAGCACGGAGACTGTAGAGGGATTTAGTGTAATGCAGATATGTGCCCAATGCACATTTTCAGTTATATATATATGGATGATACAAGGAAGAGGAATTAATTGTACTTCATGAAGATTCTAGAAATACCTTATGAAAGTCAAATATAAGACTCTTACTCAGTCAAATGTCATGCTCTGTTTGGATTCAAACAGGAAAGAATTATCATCTCTAAAAAATTTTAATTCTTTGGCTTACTATACAATCTACATTCAACATGCTAACATAAACCATGAATCCTTCCATGATTAAACCTAAACTTAGTTAGCTTTTTTCATTTGAGTAGAAGAAAGAGTATCTTCTTTCAAGTTAATATTTATTTTGCACACTCCTCATTTTGGCATTTATTGCTATTCCACACAATGCCTGTTCAATTTTAAGAACTTCTCGTCTTAGCCATAGCCTGTCTCTCACCTGCCACTCTCTAACATTAACTGTTCTCACATCTCCTGCTTCTCAGGATTTGATGTTAAAGGCAGAATCCTCCTTGATCCTTTTAGTCATCTCTTCCTAACCTAGAAAAATCTCTGTTCTGAATCCATCCAGCTCTACCACACATATAGCATACTCTCCCTCTCATTCCTTTAATCAGGATAATCTCTAGAACTTTCTCTTGTATTATAAAGAATGGCAACTCATTGACTGTCATGGTATCCTTGTCTTGGAGACACCAATCTATGCTAGGCACTAATCCCACATATCAACTAGAAAAGCATCCTCTTATTTATTTCTTGACAGGGTTACCATGAAAGGGTGGGGCAATGTCTCCCTGATTCACTCAAAATAAAAATAGTTTAATGACCTAAAAGGTTGCTTCAGTGCAGCCCTTCCAACTAAATCTCAACCTCTGCTGTCCATGAAAAAAGAAGCCAATGGTAAATTATAGAATATGATAAAAAAATTTAAATGATAGCCTTTGACCTTCCAATCATTAGGTTCTGGTTCATTTTAACTTAATGATGAAGTGAACACAGTGTGTTAAGCCCATGCTTAGAAGGAAACAAAACAAAAATCCTCATACTTGTGGAGCTTGTTTTCTAGCTTGGAAAGACTTAATAATATGTTAAAAATCTCCAAGTGCTAGGAGAAAATAAAAGGCAAAAGAAAGTAAGAATAACCACATGTGACAAGGAAGAGGATGAGTGAAGTAAACAGATAGGTTGTAACCTTGAAAAAGCATGGGTAATGCCAAACTCACTGACAAAGCTTTGGATCAAAGATTTGAAGGAGGTGAAGAAGTTACATATGCAACCATGTGAGGAAAAACCATCCACGCGGTAGGATGTGACAAGAGCACCCCTGGGTTGGAGCCTTAACTGCTTAGCAGAAAATGAGTGAGATAGAGTAAATTAATAGAGTTACCAAGGATGTGGAATGAAGTCAGTCATGTGGGGACTTGTAGGGCATTTTTAAACTATTTTTATTTTGAGTGAATCAGGGAGATACTGGTGACTTTTAGAGAAAGGACAGACTTGATTCTTTTTATGTTTTAACAAGATCACTCCAACTGCAATGTTGAGAAGAAAAACAGTGAGAAAACTATTGCAGTAACCCCAGTGAGAGAAGATGAGGCAGAGTGATAAGGCAAGTGGAGGAAAAAGGTCAAACTCTCAGTGTATTTTGAATGTCAAACCACAACAATTTTTTGATTAATGGCAGAAGAAGTAAGTAACAGAGAGAAGAATTTAAGATATCCCAGCTTTTTTACTGGAGTAAGTGAAAAAGAGTTGTTGGTAGAGTGGCATACTCCTGTGTCACAGCTACTTGGGAGGCTGAGGTAGGATGATCACAGATTCTTCGAGGCCAGCCTTGACAACTTAGTGAGAGCCTATACCAAAATTACTTAAAAAAAAAAAAAAAAAAAGGACTGGGCATGTACTTCAGTTGTAGAGCACTTACACAGCATGCCCAAGCTCCTGGGTTTAACTGCCAGTGCCACCAAAAAAAAAATTAAAAAGTTGCTATCCTAAGTTTGAAAAAGCAGAGAAGATTCAGGAAAAAGGTTAAGGAGTTTAGTTTGGAACATAATATATTTAAGTGGAGATGAAGGCCATTGACTACATGAGACTGGAATACAGGAAAGCTGTCTAGACTGAGTATAAATCTGGTATGTAAAGGATTTTTAAAGATAATTTAGAATATATCTAACTTCCACCTTTGGATGACATTAGTATATAACCCTGCATTAGATGTTTCTCCCTTGTAATTTGTAAAACACTTCCTGCCCAAAGCAATCATTATATTAAATATAAATATTAGAATCATCATTTAGCTTAATTGCCTTAGTCAAAAATTTTTAAATAGAAAATCAACAAGTTTTCTATCAACAATAATTAAAAATACATTTTTAAAAACTGTAAGTTTATCTCTGCTGAGTTTGGCAATGGATCTTTTTCATCAGGGGACAAAGCTGGGCAACACTTAACAGTATAAGTAATTTTGATTTCATGCAATTGATCCCCTCAGTCATTTACATGAAATAAAAATCTGTATCAACCATAAAGAGCCAACATGGTCAATTTGGCAGTGCATCTGTACAAATATCAAATGGAAATTATCCTGTTAACATGACCAGTGGAGACTCTCAAGGCAGTAACTCAAGCCGAAAAGTAAATTAAAAGAACATTTATTGCCTTTTGAACTTAAAGTTCCTTTATTATTTACTGTGGTATATGACTATGTATTGTCCTTAGTGTCAGCTGAAAGGCAACACCTAGTCTATTTGTACCAAAATAAAATACAGAGGATGAATTCTAATGTTGATTAAAACTTTCTTAGATTATCTTCCTCCTCTCCTAAAACAGGAGGGAGACCCTCAAAGCCAATCTCAAATGCAAAATGTGACTCATGCTTGAAAAGAAAGGAAAAAGAAGTATAGAATTATTTTCCTTTAATATTGGGTGCTCTTTATACAAAATAAATAAGATGAAATGGAATCAAGCAATTATTATCTGACATCAAAAATAATGTATCTCTTTTGCCAAATTGCCCCCCAAAACATGGTATTTCTTGAACAAGTACAGATATGTTCAAAGAACATTCAACAAATGATCAGAAATCCAGACTGTTCTCAAGCGGTCATTTATGTTTTGAAGAAACATTTCAAAGTTAGACTGATAGATAATAAAATGGACAACATTCCAAATGGCAAGACTAGATCTAGAGGTCTTGTACTTTTTGCCAGTTACTATTTGGAACAGAATGTGAAATGAAAGCATTACTATATTAGAAAAATTTTGTATTTGCCAGTGATTCAAAGTAATGAAAAGGCTAAATCTGGCTACCTGACAGATCTTGCTTTTATTAGAGTATTCTGGTTTGGTAAATTGGAATTTGAGGTAGTTTATCTTCAATGCAATAATACCAAGTTATATGGAAAAATAATAAAAAGTGGTGTTTCTCCTTTTCTGTGAGCAATTTATTTCCGAAGGCTGAATAAGTTGCTTTGCATGAATTATGCAGCTTCTATTGTCTTATTGGTATAATGGAAGAAGGCAATCACCACCACAGGATTTACTGATTCTAGGAACTAAAGGCCAAATATTATTTCTTTGGGATTTAGAGAAGAACAGAGTATGTTTTAGCCACATTGATTTCACACAACCTAAAATGTGCATTATTTAATTATTGTAAAATGTGTCTGAAAAGAAAAATACGATAGAGATGCAGGAGATATAGCTTCTTGCAAAACACAAATTCAGGTGTGCAAGACTATATGTATATCTGCTTAATTTCTACCTCCAGTCTTCATTTCCCCTGAGATAAGAAAACTTTCTCTAGTTAAACCCAAATAAACCTGGCCATTTTATTATCAAGGTTTAAACTCAGTCAAGCTTGAGAATTTCTTCCTCCTGCCATCCCAGAGTTGTAGTGTGGGGGTAAACTTGGGAATATCCATTTCTTAGTTTTGATCTATCCCAGCCAACACTGAGTGGTATGATCATCCCATCACAGGATATTCAATCATACTAACATGGCCTTGCTCATCTCCACAACTGTCATTCAGCTGTGTGCACTCTCCTAGGCTGGAATCCACAGAAGCCCTTATGCCCACCATATGGCCTCCGGTTTACGTAGCTCATGCTTTCATCTGTGTCTCCATTTATGTACCATGCATGAGAAACTTCTTAAAACCCTCAGCTCTCAGCATAACGTTCATGCCTCTCTGGGTCTTACAGAAAAAATATTTAAGTGCCGCCACAATGACATTCCCTCTAAGGCTGCTTTCAGGTCCAGGTGCCTGGTCACCCCTTGGAGACATCTCTACACTATTCTCTCTGCCTGCAGTGGCACAAGTCTTTTTCTGCCATACTTAGTGTCCAAGAAACTGTGGCAGATTGTAAATGAATCCTCTCCACTTTTCTCATTCCCCATGACCTAAAAAGGTCTATCATCTCCCAAGGCTTTAGAGGCAAAAGGATAGCAATTCATACTAGACTGAACTCAGTTCTTTAGTGGCCAAGCTCTCCTTATTTTACCATTAATTTAAGGCCCTACTATAATTTAACTCAACCAATAAATTCTTCCCACGTTTCCCTTTTTATACCTGATTATAGTCATAGTCTATGATTCCTCCACTCAACATTCCTCTCTTCCTAATTAGGACCTTAATGGTCTTAACCCTTTTTACTCAAATGGGGTAACAGTATTGGATTTAGGAAAAATAATAAAACATCTAATGTTTCCTTCATCATCCTGAGGCATAGATATTATCTCTATCGGTGTACCTTATTGATAAAAGCTAAAAATTTTCAGTTTTAGTCACTCAATAATTTAACAAACAGAATATTATATACTCACCAAACGTCAAGAGATGTGCTTTGGACGAGTGGTGTCAAAACTAGTGCCTGTCTTCTTGGATCAGAGTAGCCAAAAACAATCACAAAAAAT
The DNA here is from genome assembly GCF_001458135.2 of Marmota marmota marmota. Taxonomy (NCBI): domain Eukaryota; kingdom Metazoa; phylum Chordata; class Mammalia; order Rodentia; family Sciuridae; genus Marmota; species Marmota marmota. The sequence goes on from NW_026000019.1 coordinate 2,463,347, forward strand.
ATAGACATAGTTATACACCAAGCGATGCTATGAAATGAAAGTAGATGGTAATAATCCTGTGTTGGAGCTGGAAGATTACTATGATGACAATTAAGAATTGAAGACTGAATTTGAGTTAACCCAGTGAAAAGAGTGGATGGAGCAGTGAGAAGGAGAACATTCTTGGAAGAGGAAACCCCTGTGTAAGGTAAGAGTGACTATGGTGTAGAGAGCTGTGGGGAGTAAAGCGAGGTGGTGTGAAGAGTCAGCAGAGTCCAGTTATTCAAGGTCTTCTGGGAAGGAAAGTCCCTGAAACATTTCACCAAAATGAAGTGATCAAATTCATTTTCATTTTTTAAAAATGTCTGGCTAAAGGATGGAAAAGAGAATAGAGACTGTGTTCCTTACTAGCAATTTCTTCATCTCCAAAATAAAAGGAAAATAAAGTCTATTATGAAAATTAAATGAAATAATACATGTGGAGTACTTGGCATATAGCCTGACAGTGTAAGTATTCAATAAATGTTGTTATTACAATGAACAATGCATAATTTTATAAAATGAAAATCCAGATTATCACAGTGCATTAAGAAGAAAGATAACATTTCATAGCCAAATATGCATATTTATAATGATCTTTTTTAAAATTTATTGGCCCCAAGTTTCATAATCCCATCTGAAACTCCAATTCCTTGGACAGAGAAATGAATAATTCCACATATATTATAGTACTGTTGCGATAGAAATACGTTAATGTTATGTGAAAATGCTTGACAAAGGATTTGTTACAGTCATCTTGAATTTTCTTCCCCTTCCGAAAATAACTAACTCTTCAGGAGCTTATGAAGTTGCATCATGTATAATCCTTAGCTAAATGCTGCTTGATTACATTTACTGAGAGACTGTTGATCTAAGAGTATTAATTTTACCTTCCTAAATTTATAACTTACTCTAACTTTACATGCTTGGAAAATAGGGCCCACTATAAACAAAGGAGATGGGGAGATGAGGACTCACATTGTAGCAAAAAGATGCCCATCCCAGATGGGATTAGAGAAGGATAAGAAATGAGTTGATCATTTCCCCTCTTTCCATTTAACTTTTGGTGATAGGGATAAGGAAGAGTCCTAAGAACAGTAGGGTATTTAGCATGCAGCTATTTGACTTACATTTCTCTAGAAAAATTCTTTTGAGGATAACTTACAGATTCTTTCCAAATGCTAACTACTTTCATGTTACTGTTTTCTATGTGAAGCAGATACTTCATCCAGCAAAGAGGGTGAACAGTCTCAAAATGCTTAACAAACCTACTTTTCTGAGACAGTGTAATTGAACAAATGGGAATAAATTTAGTTATGTCCATGGCCTTTCTGGTCAGCCTTATCCTCTAATGTATAAATTAGAGTGGCAGATGCACTGGAAGTTTTCCACATTGGTTTGTTAAAAGGTGGGGTGCTCAGTGCCAGCAATACTGCAAACCAAACAGAGGTGACTTGGCTTTCAGAGGCCAACAATGAGCATGACTGAAAAGGAAAAGGCCCCTCACCTAATCACTCAAGCCTTTGCCCCCTAAATCTGAGATGCTGCCTAAAATCAGGTTAATGCTAGGAATGTGGGTCAGTGCCAACATTTGTGGCTCCAAAATTGGGGGTAGATATGATAGAGATTATCCAATCGGGACCACAAATTTTATATAAGGATGCATAGGATAGTAGCTCAAAGAATGATCTCTAGATTGAGAAACACTGAACACTGAATCCATGATAGATAACTCATCATCAAATAACTAAAAAAGCAAAAGACAGAATACTACAATGCTTTCTTGCTTACCCTATTCCATATTTGCCAATCTTTAAAACAAACCTCCATATCAATTATTACCATTACTGTCTCCTCAAATATGAGTCTAGTCATTATTAAAAAAATATATTTCCTAAAATTAAGATGTGCCTTACAATTGTTAAGCACACTTAATTCAGTATATTTTTCTATACTTTTATCAATGGTGCATTGGGAAAACACTTAAGTTCAGAGTAAGAAAATATCAATTATTTCTTTTTTATAGGTAGAAAATTAAGGCTTTTAGGAGTCAAAAACTTATCCAGTTTCACACACTAGTATGTGATATATTGAGGATAAAAAGTAAATCCATTTGTCTCTGAAGCCCTGATTTGTCCTACTTCCCTTCACCAGTTTCAGTGATCCATACATTATCGTCTCTGTAGGACATTCCTCCATTGCTTCCCCAGGACCCAACTCCACTCTGCCATCTACCTGTGAATGTTTCTTTAGGAAACTTCCTTTTCCCCATTCTGTAGTGGCCATGTAGTTTGGGTGGCATTAATCAAGGAATACGAGTTCATTCACTTCATCACAGTGGATGCTAGAAAAATAGGTAAAAGTCACTTAGCACAAGAGTTCCCCCAGGACAGTGATACATTCAAGTTGGAAGAGTAAAGTCAAGGTAAAGAATATAAATATGGGAGGCAATAGTCTTCCTCCCTCTAAATGCCAAGGAGGAAATATGCATCCCTGATGATTGTCATCAGACATACTTCAGTAAGTATGAGGGAAACAGCCTACCATTAAAGCTGACACATGACAAAAGGCAGAGCTGAGACAATGCCAAAGAAATTAGCCAAGGCCTTTGTATTTATCCATGCCTGAAACCTGATCTGGTTCCAGTGTTTTCAGTGACATGGCCAATAAAATTTTCTTTATTGTTTAATCCACTTTAAGTTGGGTTTTGTTTTCTGCAATCACCGAAAGGGTCCTATCACTTACATCCCCCTGAGTTCAACCTAATATCAGAATAGCATCCCATTCAAATCAAATGCAGCCATTAAGATGACCTCATGCTCAGCTAAACTTTATGGCCCATCTCAGTCCCATCCCAAACAAGCAAGTTAACTACTGAACATAATTTTAATAAATAAATGTACCAACAAAACATTAATTTACTCTTACTTTTAAAGAAATGTATTAATAGTGACAAATCTCAGATATATCTTCAGTAATGATTCCACTTGTATAACCCATACCCAATGAATTTACTGTACTTTCACACTAGTTTTATCACATTCGTTCAAAAAAATTTTTAGAACTCTATCAACAACAGCAAATAGGGTAACTGTAGATTCTCCTTTCATTACTCCACAGAGCTTTTGAACTAACTCACTGCCCCAATCCAGACAACCACAGTCCTTGGGTCATTCCCCAGGAAGCAGTCTTTAGAGCTCTCCACAGGTTCACTGGTCCTGTGAACAGGCCCCTGATAAGCCTTGTTCTTCATCTTCTATTAAAACAATGTGTTTCTGTCGTGCTTGCTCAAAATTTTGCTTTCAATATACCAAGTTATCAAAAACTTTTGAACAAGCCGGGCACATGCCTGTAATCTCAGTGGCTCAGGAGACTGAAGCAGAAGGATCACAAGTTCAAAGCCAGCCTCAGCAACAGTGAGGCACTAAGCAACTCAGTGAGACCCTGTTTCTAAATAAAATACAAAATAGGGCCAGGGATGTGGCTCAGTGATAGAGTACCTCTAAGTTCAATCCCCGGTACCAAAAAAAAAAAAAACTTTAGAACAATTTTTAGTACATGATATTAAGTTAATGGAAAAATGGAAGACTGATCATTTCTTTCTGGGATCATTTCTGATCCCAGGTCTTTGAATCTCAATAATGCATACTGAGGATGACCATTGGTACATAATAGCAACCTTTATTTCCTACAATTTAGTGTTATAATTGCTTTAAAAAAATCATCATTAGAGTTAGAAGCAGAAGGAAAACAACAAGGCTAGTGTGAACATTCAAGAGTAAGTGCGGGGTCTTTTGTGTACCTGAAATCATATCATACTAACTGCTGTGATTTGAGAATCGGCTGTAAGACATAAATGTCTTCAGTTTGTATCTCTCACTCATCAGCACTGCTCCAGTGTTTTATGATCTTACTCTAATGCAATTACACATATGCCAAACCAAGATTTTCTTAGCTTCGCTGATGTAAGAAATAACTCTCAACTGTCAGTGGATTTTAATAACAATCATCGATTGCTTGCTCCTGTTACATAAAGAAAGCTGTTCCACTAAAGCTGCTGCAGCTCCAATCCACTCTACCCAGCTCTTTTTGGCTGTGCTCTCCAGGTCTTCTCATTACAGGACACAGGTTGAAGGACCAGCTTTATTTGGAACATGCTGTTCTCATGGCACAGAGAAAGGAACAAGAGCCAAAACTTCAATGGCTCTTTAAGCTTCTGCCAGAAGGTGGTATAATTTGCATCTCACTGACCAAAGCAAATACCATGGCCATGCTCAATTTCTGTAAAAAGCAAAAGTATATTCTTTCCAGTGGGAAACTGCAAGTAATATGAAATTGGGGAGAGTATCTAATCTCTCAGGAGGAAATGAAAAATAATTAGGGAAAGATACAACCTACCACAGAAAGTAAGCAAATCTTCCTTCCCTGATTACTTACCTCATTTCCTTGTAGCATACTAATTATTTGTCCTCTAAACTGCTTCTCTTTTTCTTCTTGGCAAAGCTCAGCTACTTTTCCCAGCGTGACACTAGGACAGAGGCACGTGACTTTCGATGAAATTAAATGTGAGCAGAATAGGCAAATCAATGGTGGGTTTGGCCAGCAATACATGCACACACAATTCTCTGTTCTCTTTCTTCTCTAAGTACCTAGGAAGGCAGAACCACAGACAGAAGGAGCCAGAAAGGACTACTCAAAGTTACACTATTTTTCTGTTCTTTCTATTTCAGTTAGTAAACCCCCTGAAGAAAATTTTCAGATTGAAGGAGAAGACCACCCACATATTCAGACAACTCCTAAGATCTAACACATCCAAGTTCTACCCATGATACCATCCAGAATGGCACCAATCTCTCTCCATAGGATTCTGCACAAAAGTTAATCCATTTCCTTTCTAAAGTCTTGTTCATTAAAACAGTAAGCTAGATTCACAGCCCAAGGTCTATGCCAGTAACTTATCTCTCATCTTCTAAGGAGGAAGCACCAGGCCTTAGGATATGTACTGTCAACTGTTTAGCTATCTCAAAGAGTAATGGTTCATACTCCTGGTAGGCCATCTTCTGTCAATTAATTGTACACTTTGGGTTAAGCAATGAAGGAAGAGTGAGAGTAAGAATTTATTATTCCTCCTTCATAAAACTCCTTGCATGAGTATGATTAACATCAGAACAGCTAAAAACACAGTATATACATGAACCAAACCACTGCTCTCCCCTTTACCTCCAATGGCCTTAAGAAAATGACTTTACATTTTGAGGTTTTAGTCTCTGCATCTATAAAATGGAAATGATACTATCTCAGACTTCCTTTAATAATTAGATGAGCTGATATCTACAAAGCACTTAGAATAGAAGCAGGCAACTGATATGTTCTGCATAAGAAAAAATTTAAATTTTTAAAGTTATTCCCATTTTAGAGTTAAGGAGTCTGAAGTTGAGATAAAGTGTTTTTCCTAAATCATGCTGCTAATGACTCACACAACTAGAACTCAAATTGGGATCTCTCAACTCTTTAATTCTACATTCTACATCTTGTCTTTTCAAGCACACTGACATAGGTCTAAAACAAGACTCAAAAACTTTTAAAACGTCCATATTGCATGAGGTACATTCCAAACTGAAACAACAACCCTAGAACTGAGCTTGTTTCCAATGTTTATCAGATTTAGGGATGTTTGTAGAGAGATTGTAACTGCCTCACTCTGAATCCATAAAACATTGTGTCCTTAGGAATCTCTCTGGATGGAGCTGGGGAGTCCTAAGTGAACCATGTAATGAAATGAAAATCATTGGAAGAAAAGTATTTAAAACAAAATGTCAACCTGACTATTCCACAGATAACATATTAATGAGGTTACCTGCAGAGAGAAGGAGACCTCATTCCTCCTTGTTTCTGTAGTTCTCTTCTGGGGAATTTCTACTTTGCCTCTTGAGGCTCATAAGTATGTTTCAAGATGAGAAAGTGTATCCATTCCTTTTAATATAATGCTTCTCTCCTCCAAATGTTTTCCTTTGAGAATAATAAATTTCTTATTGGAAATTGAGTCTTGGCATGAAGCTTCTCAATTTGCTAGAAGGGAAATATACTATGGAAGTAGGTACTAGAGCAAAGCAAAAGCTCCATCTTGTGAGTCCAGGGAATAACAAGACTTGCCTACAGGAAATGAAGTAATTAGTCTAATGAAAAGTGAAAAAGAAATTACTCTCTTTTCTGGTCCCTCTTTTTAAATGTCCTTAAAGATCTATATTGGCAAAGGATCTGTTTGTCATCTTTTCTATCAAGAGAAGAAAAAGCAGTTCTTACTTATCTAGCTCCATCTCTGCCAATTTATAAGTTATAATTAGGCTTACAATTCTTGGAAAGCTTATGCTTCCTCCTGCCTCATATACCCAGTCCCCCATGGGCTCTCTCTCTCCCTGCGTTAACACCTGACAATTTTTACTGTTTGGATTTTGAGTTAATCATCATCTCCCCTACCCTACACAATAGCCATACCTATATAATGTCTTCAGTGCTTTATCTATTCTCACCAAGAAAGGAAGTGAGGACAGTATGGATGGTCTCCTGTCACTTCCACAACAATGATTTGGCAACCATCTTTTCTGGATATAGGTAGGAGGTTGTAAAACCCTGGTGAAGAGTTTTGAGATGACAGGCTGAAACCTAAGTAACAGGCAATGGTGGTCCCAGGTACAGACAGATATTGCATTGATTTTGAACTTGTTTACATCTCCATTTGACCTTCATCCTGACACCACAACATCTGCAAAGGGACCAAGAAGGAGTTATGAAGACTTGTACTTCTTATGGCTGGTGTTCTGACCTCCATCCCAGCTATGCACCCTTAAAGTATGCCTCTGCTTTAGCTCACACACCTGTCAACTGAGGTTTGCCATCCTCGGTGTCTCAGAATGCCATCAAACAGCCCTATAGCTCAGTTCCAGGCATTATCAGCTACATTTTGAGAAGAGTTCTGCTTCCCCATCTACCTTCCAGGAGACATACCTTCTCAGTGTGCTCAGAGGCAGGCCTATCCAATCCAACCTTTGTCACACTGCAAATCCTGAAGCATCTGTGTCCTGTATTCAGTTCTGCTTAACTTGGACCCTAAAACAGTCTTACTTTCCCAAGAACCCAGTAGGAGGCATGTCACTCTATAACCCAGAAGAAAGCCTGTAGACTTCAATCTTAGACCTCAATCCAGCAGCATCATGACTCAGTTCTAGACCATCTCAAGCACAGTTCAGAACCAGTAATCCTGGCCAAGCCACCTACCCAGTGACTCAGTGGAAGCCCTCCTGGTATCCGGAGGGCGGCACATCCACATTCACCTTGTATATGTAACAAGCCCACCAACCACAGAGTCTACTGCTACCCTAACAGTTTTAACTCTTTTCAACTATAATTACAAAGGCAATCCCATAAGCATGAGACTCCCGCAAGAGAAACTCTTTACCTGCCAAAACCAATCAATCTATGAAGACTAAAAAAGTTGTTTTCTCCTTCAAATACATAGACATCAAAGCAAGACTACAGTTATACTGAAGAAGAGGGTAAATGGAATGTTACCAACCAAAACTAACAAGGCTTCAAGGAAATGGAAATCTATGCACTGTTTGACAAAGAAGTAAAAATAATTATCTTAAATTTGGTGAGATTCAAGAAAGCACAGATAAAAACTAAATGAAATTAAGAAAATAAACTACAAAATCAGGAGTTTAATTTAAAATAGAGAAACTATAAAAAGAATCAAACAGAAATCCTAGAGCTAAAGAATAAAATGGCAGAACTGAAAAACAACAGTCAACTTCAACTAAAGATTCAAACATGCATAAGAAAGAATCAGTGAACATGCAGAAAGATCCTTTGAAATCAATGAGAGGAATAAAAAAATTTAAAATTATGAAATAATAAATAAAACAAAGGATCTGAGATACTATCAAGCAAAAAATACATATATTAAGGAAATTTTTAAAAGAAGATGTACATAGAAAAAAAGTCTTCAAAAAATAATAGCTAAAAAATTTCCAAATTTTAGGAGATAAAGTATAAAGTTTTTGTACATAATTGAAGTTTTCATCACTAAAATTGAATAATAAATAAAACATTTCATGCATATTCCCTCATAACCAAAAAGAAAACACCTTTAGAAGATAAAGAATGAAAGTACGTCAGTACAAAAAGTTATCAAATCGAAGAAGCCAGCAAGAGAGGAAAGAACAGGAGATCTACAAAACAACAAGGAAAAAAAATTAACAAGATGGCAGTAGTAATACTTAGCTATGAATTATCTTGAATGTAACCGGATTAAATAATATCAAAACAGAGTAGTTAAATGGATAATAAAACAAGATCCAAGTGATGTTCCCTATAAGGATTCACTTTAACCTTCAGAACAAAAAAGGTGAAAATGGAAAGGTGAAAAAGACATTCCATCCAAATGATAACCAAAAGACAGAAGAGGTGGCTATATTTACATCACTCATAGCATATTCACAGTTAAAATCTGTCAAAAAAAGACAGTTAAAATCTGTCAAAAAAAGACAAACTGTATAATAATAAAGGAGTCAGTTCATCAAGAGGATATCATGATTATAAATATGTATGCTCCCAACATAAGGATATTTAATATATAAAGAATATATCAACAGAATTAAAGAAATAAGCAGCAATACAATAATTGTAGGTGAATTCAATATCTGCCTTTCAACAATAGATAATTCAGACATAAAAGCAGTAAGAAAGCAGCAAATCTGAAAAATGTTATTGAACAAAATGGATCTAACAGATACATAACAGCAGAACATACATTCTTCTCAAGAATACATGGAACATTCTTTAGACTGTGTTATAAGCTGAATTTAAAAAACCATCACCAACAATAAACCTCAAATTTTTTAAGATTTAAATAATGTCAAGTATCTTTTATAATCACAATATGAATCTGGAAATCAGAAACAGAAGGAATTTTATAAAATCTACTAACATGGAAATTAAATCACCCACAGCTGAAAAGACAATCCAAGAAGGCACCAAATTGGAAGTGAAAAGTACTCTTGATACAAATGGAAAAGGAATCACATGTATGAAAACTTACAGGATGTAGCAAAACCAGTGCAAAGAGAGAAGTTTATAGCAACAAATCCCTACATTAAGAAAAAAAGGAAAATCTCAAACAACCCAGTTGTATACCCCAAGGAACTAGAAAAACAAACTAAGCCTAAAGTGGGAAGGAAGGAAATAATAAAGATCAAGTAAATAAATAAAATAGAATCTAGAAAAACAAAAAAGATCAATGAAACTGAGTTTGCTTTTTGGACAAATAAACAGAAGTATCAGAACTTTAGCTATAATAACCAAAAGAAAGACTCTAAATAAATTTTTAAATAAAATCTGAGATGCTGTAACTAATACCTTCAAAATATAAAGAATCATGAAAGAAAACTATGAATAACAGGCTAAAAAGTTGTTTCTGTTTATAGATGATATGATTTATATCTAGAAAATCCTAAAGATACCATCAAAAAACTGATTTTCTGACACAAAAATCAGTTCTGTTTCTGTATACTAACAAACTCCCTGAAAATAAATGAACAATTCTATTAACAGCGGGATCAGAAAAGAATATTTAGAAATAAGTTGAACAAATGAAGTAAAAGCTTCTGTACATTAAAAAATGCAACATATTGGAAGAAACTGAAGTAGACACAAATAAAAAGAGCTTTCTGGTCATAGAGTGGAACATTTAGGACTGTTAAAATATCCATACTATCCAAAATAATCCACGTTTACTGCAATCCCTATCAAAATGCCAAGGGCATAAGGAAAGGGAGGGGGGAGAATAGAAGTTCAGTAGATTAGACAAAGAGAAATGAAGAGAAGTGAAAAGGAATAGGAGTAGGAAAGACAGTGGAATGAATCTGACATAACTTTCCTATGTTCGTATATGAATATACCACAGTGAATCACCACAGTCACAAGATTGAAATCCTAAGAAGAATAAGATGTACTCTATGCTTGTATAAATATGTCAAAATATACTTTGTCATGTGTAACTAAAAAGAACAAAAGAACAAATTTAAAATTAAAAAAAGCCAAGGGCACTTTGTTCAGGAATAAAAATAATAATAATAATAACCCTAAAATTCACATGGAATCACAAAAGATTCCACACCACCAAAACAATCTTCAGTATGAAGAAGCCAAAGCTGGAGAAATTATATTTTCTGATTTCACACTGTATTAAGTAGCTACAATAAACAAAATAGTATGGGACTGGTGTTAAACAGGCATATACACCAATGGAACAGACTAGGAAACACAAAAATCAACCAGTATACATAAAGTTAACTAATCATTGACAACAAGGGCGCCAAGAATACACCAAGAAAGGACACTCTCTAATAAATGCTGCTGGGAACACTAGATATCCACATGCAAAAGAATAATATTGGCTTTTTTTAAAAAAAATCAAAACACATAAATTAACATGAAATGAATTAAAGATTTAAATGTAAGAACTAAAACCATATTTTCTAAGGAAAATAAATAGGAAAAACAGCTCTGTGATGTTGGTTTTCATAATGATTATTTAGATATGACACTAAAAGCACAGACAAAAAAAAGGCAAAAATAAACCAGAGACAACAAAACTAAAAGCTGCTGCATAGCAAAAACAAGAAAAATCAATTCAACCAAAAGATTGGGAGAAAATAGTCTGGAAACAAACATCTGATCAGGAGATGATATTCACAATTACATAAGAAACAAAACCCAATAGTAAATAACCTGATTTTTAAAATGGGCAAATGACTTTGCTATGGTCTGAATGTCCCAAAATTCAATTGTTGAGACTTAACTGTCAAGTGATAACCAGAAGCAGCAGAAGCAGCAGAGACTCGGGGGGATGGCTGAAACACAGAGGCAGAGCCTTAGTGAATGTGACTGAGGCCTTTATCAAGGAAACTTCACAAACTACTTGACATTTTGCTCTTCTGCCCTTCCACCATATGAGGACACAGCATTCATCTCCTTTCCTTTGCTCTTCTGTCCCTTTCACCACTTCAAGGTGCATCAAGAAATCCCTCACCAGACACCAAATGCTAACACCTTTTGTTAACTTTCCCAACTCTAGAACTGTAAGATATTAATTTCTGTTTATACATTACCCATTCTGATGTTTTCTGATAGTAACATCAAGGGACAAAGATTTGAATAAACTTTTTTCAAAATAAAATATAAAATAGCCAATAAATTTATGAAGAAGTATTCAACATCATTAGTCATCAAAGAAATACAAATTAAAATTATAATGAATTATCTGCTTACATCTGTTAGGATGGTTAATAACAAAAAGAGATAAAAAGTGTGTTGGCTGAGATGAAGGATAAAATGAAACCCATGGACACTGTCAGAGAAACTGTACATTGGCACAGCCATTATAATAAAGAGTATGCAGATTTCTCAAAAAAACAAAAAGAACTATCATGTGATCCAGTGATCCTACTTCCTAGTATATATCCAAAGAAAATGAAATCAGTACCTTGAAAAAAATCAGTACCTGTAGCATTATTCATGATATCCAGAAAACAGAAACAACCTAAGTCTTTGGATAAATGGATAAAGGAAATGTCTTATACATACGTATTTATAAATATACATAAATATGAAATTATATTATATATACATAAATGTTTCATATTTATGTATATATAATGTTCCAATGTTTATACATATTTTGTATAAAAACAATGGACTATTTTACAGTGTTTAAAAAGAAGGAATTCTTGCCATTTGCATCAACATGGATAAACCTGGAGGACATTACACCAAGTAAAATAAGCCAGACACACATGAAGACAAACATGGTCTGATCTCAAATATACACAGAATCTACAAAGTTCAAATTCACAGAAGCACAGAGTGGAATGGTAGTTGTCAAGGGCTGGGACTAGAGATGAAGAGGGCTGGGAGGGAAGAGCAAATATTTTTCAAAGAGTACAATCTTTCAGTTATCAGACAAGTAAGTTGTGAGGCTCTAATGTACAGCATGGTTACTCTTGTTAACAATACCCTGGTATTTATTCAAAATTTGCTAAAAGAGAAGATTTTTAAGTGCTTTCATTATACACTCTCCACACACCTACACAAAAATGGTTACTCTGTGGGGTTAAGGATGTTTTTCATTGTAGTGACTAAAATGCTTGACAAAAACAACTTAGAGGAGGGAAAGTTTATTTTGAATTCCCAGTTTCAGAGGTTCATTCTGTGGTCAGTCAACTCCATTGTTCTCAGCCCAATGCAAGGGAGTAGTACATCATGGCAGAAGGGAATGGTGGAAGAAAGCTGCTCACCTCATGGTAAGAGGAAGCTGGGGAAGGGAGTTCCAGAAAATATGAACCCCAAAAGCATGCCCCAGTGACCCACTTCTTCCATCCACATCCCTTCTGCCTATAGTTATCACCCATTCAATTCATTCAAAATATGATAGACTGATTAGGTTATGGCACTCATTATCTAATCATTTCACCTCTAAATATCCCTGCATTAATACAGGAGTTTTAGGAGGACATCTCATACCCAAACCATAACAGGTGTGTTTATCAATCTGATATGCTCATCATTACATAATGTATGCATAGATCAAACCATCACACTCACTGTATTGTATCAAATATGAAGAATTCCTATTTGCAAACATACCCTTCCACAAAATCAGAACTGGGATACAAGGGGGGAAGTAAAAAAAAGAATATGAGCCCTAAAACCAGAAAATTTGAAGGAAAAAGGAGAGAGGGACAGAGGGGAAAAATCAGTCTTCACTCTCACTGAAAACTCCAAAATAACAAGGCAGTATCTGTCTTCACAAAATTTTTTTTAAATGTATTAAAATTTACTTGGGCCAGGAGCAGTGGCCACACCTGAAATCCCAGAAGCTCAGGAAGCTGAGACAGGAGGATCTCGAGTTCAAAAGCCAGCCTCAGTAACTAGCGAGACATTAAGCAACTCAGTGAGACCTTGTTTCTAAATAAAATACAAAATAGGGCTGGGGATGTGGCTCAGTGGTCAAGTACCCCTGAGTTCAATTCCTGGTACCAAAAAAAAAAAAAAACTTGTTCAATGTGATGCTATTTTCAAAAACTACTTAGAATATCAATACCATGCTGTTGCAACTCAGGATTAAGGAATTACGAAGGAGCTCTCCAGGATCAAATCTCAAATCTTCTTAAAGTGTTTACTAACCTCAACACACATCTTGGCAATTTGAAAAGCTCACCTCAAAATCTGGGAATCAAAAAAAAAAAAAAAAGAAAAAGAGTTGTATATAATCTAGTATTTGCAAAGAGAAGACCTAAGAAAGAAAAAAAGAACATACTCATTTTACTATGACTTTCTCTTAACTTTTTATGTATGTATGACTTTCTGTAAATTTTGTATGGTTTTTAAAAACAGGTTACAGTAGTATATGTTACTATTGTTCTGTGGGAGGGAGCTCTGCTTTTACAAGTCTTTTCTTTCTGGTTAATAGTATCGAAAATGTTGGAACCAAACTCATATTTAAATACATGGCCAGTAATTTTTCCTGGTGTCCTATTGTTTTTTTACATCTGAGACAATCAATCAAAAACTACAATACAGAAAATCTGATGAGAGGCCAAGCAACAACCTTTCATGACAACATCCAGGCCACATATGATTTGTTTCCTGAAATTGAGGTCCTAAGCGACAATTTTGTTCTGACCTCGTATTCATTCAAGGTTTTATGCCTGTGCTTTGTAATGAGGTGCCCAGCCTTGGTCTCTGTCCCCTCTGTTCTGCAGCATGTCATTATCTCTTTCTTGTTTTTTTTTTTTTTTTTTTTTTTTTTTTTTTTTTTTTTTTNCTTTATTGAGTAGACACCAAAACTACTTTATTGAGTAGACACTATTCTGGGCCTTTGCAGACCCGTTAGATTATTGAAACATATGAAGCATTCAGCACAATGATGAAAATAAAATGCTCAATAAGTATTTGTTTTTATTGCTGTGCTATTTTATCATCCCAACAAACTTGAAAGGGAATACAGATGAGAGGTGGTGGTGCAGTGAACGGATAAGTGACAATCTCAGCTCACAAGGTAAGGAGCACTGCACCGCCAGGCTTCCCCAGCAAGTGGCAAAAACACAATCCAAAATGTGATATAAATAAAAAGGAAACTTTATTACTCCCAACAGAGTCCAAAAGTGCAGCAACTATAGGACTGGTTAATTCAGAGGTGTAAGAGCATCATGAAGAAGCTGGCTCTGACTTCTTGCCACTCTGCCTTTCTGACTGGGGTAGCACTCAGAAGTTGGGGGAGTTCTAGATATATAAGCCATATATATCTACAACTCCAGTCCAAAGATCCAACCCAGTAACATCCAGAAGGACAGGCACTCGTTACCAGAGAAGGAGCTTCTCCCCATAGCCTCCATGTCCTGTTCCATTGTGTGATGTCTAAAATAATCCGTAGCAGGGGAAATAAAGATTGAGCCCAAAAGGACACACCATGCTAGGGGGTTGAGCTTAAGCAACTTCCTATGAAATAAGTGGAAAAGGGAAAATACATGAAGAGAATCTGAGTTCAGTTTTGAAGGAGGTAAAGGGAATGTGTGAGAAGATACTGGGGAGAAAAATCAGCATGGCTAGCTTGCTTCTATGTTGGCTCAAATTAGCAAGGGTTAGATTAATCTGAATTCACGAATATATAAATATCTACAATTAATATAATCAGTAAAAGAGAAGGACAAGGAGGGAGGGAGAAAAGCCTAACGGAAGGTCTTGTGAGTCCTGTTAACCATGATGTGTGCCACTCCCACAGTCTGGGAAGTGAGCTGCTGAAAATCACAGAGCTCTGTAGGAGGGTCTGTGTGTACCAGACAGGCCTTTAGGGATAAAAATGATTTGAATCCCAACAGGGAGCTGATGATAACCACATTCTAGAGAGCAGACCATCACCAACTAATGAGGCTGTCAGGTCTGTGAGCTAGCCAAGGAGCACACACATCAAAAGTCATTCAGCAGGAGGCATAACTAACAAAAGTGATTTCTTCATAGCAAAGATAAAAAAGAGCATAAATTTTAACTATTTTCATTCTGAAAACTGAAGTTGTTTTCTCTAACTAGAGAAAAGGACTCTCAAGAAGAATGACAAGGAGCAGGCATTACTTTAATTAATCAATGCCTATTTTTTTGCAGGGTGCTAAAAATCAAAGAGACAACCTAAGCAAAAAGATTAATTAACAATACTCTCTTTCGGACAAGGGAATAATTTTAAAAATCAGGGCTTACAGGTTTATGCAGGCCTATGATTGAGGGGATATAAAAGATGGTCATAGATGGAAGAACAATCTGGACTTTTTCCACAGAAAGAGAACACTACTTGGTATACTGAATCTTCCTTTTCCCCCATATTATTCTGCACCATTAGAACACTTAATCATGCTATGCACTGGGGCACATGCAGGTAATTCCAGCTACTTAGAAGGCTGATGTAGGAAAATCACAAATTCAAAGCCAGCCTACGCAACTTAGCAAGACCTTGTCTCAAAATACCTCTGGGATGTAATTCAACAGGAGATACCCTTGACTTCAATCTCTAGTATCACAATAAAACAAACTGACTTACATAATCAAAATAGAAATGTGCTGTCATCATCTTCTGCTCTGGGGCAAAGGGAGGACTCTGAGCATCCATGGAACTATTCAAAGGCATCTCAGGTAACAGCGCACCACAAGGGAAAACAGATCTCCTGGATAAAAATTCCAGCTCTGCCAATTATTGACTGCATCAGATGGCCTATTTCCTAACCATTCTGTTTCAGGTCTTCATCTGTAAAATTGGGATATGGCTACTCAATTTTACAAAAGAATATGGAGATTTAAAGCACCAAATGACTGATGAACATAATTAAGTGTTCAGACCATATTAATATGATGGTTACATTACTAATTGTAAATTGCTCATGGGACACCATTGCTGCAAGAGTTTTGTTCCCTCTTCAGTGAGAGGCATAACTAAAGAGCAGTAATGTCATCCTAATTCCGGGGTGTTAAGATGAGTAGTTCCCAACATCCTTCCAATGTCCCCCAGGACAGGATTCTGAGAGGGATAGAGATAAGCAGACAAGACGACCTCTAGATGCCCCTGCACTGTTCTAACCCTGTGTGATCATGAGTATCTCTGAGTCCTGAATAAGGCTCACTGGAAGCAGAGATGGTCAAGGTTATCTGAAGTCTTCATTCTTTCCTGAAACTGCTAACAGCTTCAAATCTTAGTAGCATTTGAACACTCCAGGCTATTTGCATCTCCAGAGAGCAATTTATAGCAAGTTTCTACAGAATACTTTCCAGAAAGCTTCAATACCCAACGTAGATAACAAGGAGTAACTTTTTAAAAGAACTTTTAATTGCCCCTGTAGTTTTATCAAATAAGTAAGCTGTACAAAGCTTTTCATCACTTGCCAAGCCTCATTTGATCTGGGGAAGGAAGCTGGTGCACCAGGTTTCCTTTGGCTGGAAAACATTGTCTCAAGGAGACACAATGATGTAGATCAAGAACAGCAATCCTGAAATTCAGGCACATAGAGCATTTAGGGATATACCAACTGCATTTCCACAAGTACCTCCCTGGTAATTGCTAGGGATAGTCCAGTACATATGCACACTGAGTTCCCAGGAGAAAACCTAGAAATCCCACAATGTTTGAACTTAAATGTATGAATTATATACCAATAAAATCTCCAGATTTCTGCTAATAACGTAATTATGGGTTAGTGAAAATCTGGCAACATAGTGATAGAACTCTGTCTACCCAGAATAGACAAAATTTTCAACTAATATGCCCTGCTCACAGAAAAATTTTATTTATGTATTATTTGTCCCTATGAACTCCCTTACCTCATGTTCCATTAACTGCTTTAGTAAAATGTACATGCCAACTATAGCTTAAAAAAATTACACAAAGTAAATTTTGAGTCAACCATAAAACACCCACACCCCAGCATTTGTGTCCAGTTATTTGCACATTAATGTTACTGAACAATACCAGAGTCAGAGGAGAAAATAAATCCACTTAATTTTCTTTTTGTTTTGATTCATGTTTCCTATTATAATTATAAAAAAAGAAATCATGATTTTGTTTCCATGCAAAATTTTCTACACCTGCTACATTTCCCTTGCTGGAAATCACACAGTAACTTTTTGTGGAGATAAAGCATACAAAGGTAAAAGTATACAAAGGGTAAGAGTATACTGACCACAACTCAACAAATACAATGCCAGCAGAAGTGAACCAACTCCTTTCTGTTGGGGACTGTCCCTTCCAGTCCCCATATTCTCTCACTCCTCCTCAAGAGTAACTAGCATCACCAAGTCTAACACCATGCTTTCATTTTATCTATTCCCGTACTTAATTAAAAATCATACAATATCCACTCTTAGTACCTTGTTTCTTTCCCTCAGCATTACATCTGAGACACATTAATATGGCTGTGTGTTGCAACATTTTTTCATACTCAGTGCTGCAGAAAATTTCATTATATTAAAAATCATTTATCCATTTCAGTGTTTTTAAGATGTTGAAACATTTTCAGTTTAAATAGCATTACTAAAAACATAGCAATATATTAGCTTAGTGAACATCTACACATTTCTCTTGGGAATACACAAATAGGGGGAACTGCTACATCTTAGGATGTGCATATATTCAGCTATAGGAGAGGATGCAAAACAGTTTTACAATGCTTACAACACTGTACATCAACAGATGACAGTTACATTTTCCAGATCCTAACTTGTGGTGTATTTTGTCTTTTTTTCCCATTCTATATTATGGTAGCTTTAATCAATGTTTTTATAGTGACTAAAGAAATTATGTAACTTTTCAAATATTTATTGTCCATTTGGATATTCTCTCATTTAAAAACCTGAAAACTTCTGCCCCTTTTTTCTGTTGGGTTTGTTGATTTTTTCTTATTGATTTCTAAGAGTATTTTACATATTTTAGATAAGACTGTTTTATCAGTTTTATATGCTATCAGTATCTCCCACTCCATAGCTTTTCTTTTTTACCAGCAAATTGGGATCCTATGTTTAATTCAAGTTTTAAATTTTAATGTAGTTCAATTTATTACTTCATTTATAGAAATTTTGGTCTTAAAAAATTTGGCCAATAACCAGGTCATAAAAATATTCTTATCTCTTTTTATTGTTTTATTGTTTTACCTTTAACTTTTTGATCCACCTCTGGAATAATTTTCATGTTTGTGTTAATTTATTTTTCATACAGGTACTAGTTAACTCAGCATCACTTTGTTCTTCACCACATGCTAATGGTATCTTTGTCAATCAATCATGACCATGTACTTGCATGTTCATTTCTACATTTTATTGTTGTTCTGTTGGCTGATATATCTCTTATAATAGTTTTGTTTTTCAATAGTTTCTTTTTTCATTAGTTTCATTTCTAGTTTTTTAAATTATTTATACTATTTAAATGATAACCCTTTTTAAAAACTTATTTTTATATACCAGTAGAAAAAAATTATAAACTTTCTATGCATTTAACTCATTTCTATCCATTTGGCTGAATTCATCCACTTATTTGAAGACTGTGTAGCTTCTTACAAACTTTTCACACATACAGTCATGTCTTCTGTGAATCATTCACTGTTTTCCTTCTTCCTCTCTAAATCTTTAAACTTCAAGATAGTAGAATCTTCACCTGATCTGAATTCTTGCCCCAACAAGGAGACAGGAATCTCATAGGATGTAACTAGAAAAACTTGATCACTGTGCTGAACATGTGAAAACTGTACATCTTCTTTTCCTTATAAATTACAGATTTTAGTATGTTATCCTATTCCTGCTATAATACAGGTTGGGGAGAGTAACTGGCCTGTTTGGTAACTGGACTACAAAAAGCTATATTTGGACTTGAAGGAGTAGATTACTTCTCTAAAGTTTCTGGACCTTGAGCTCAATGCTGCAACTAGATAAGCTTTGTCAGAGTTGCTTCCCTTGGAGAAGGGATATGTGTGATACTATTTTTTTCATATTTCTTTATATTCTGCCTTTATCTGGACCATGAGTTCATTTGACTTCTCATCTCTAAACTACTCTTCTCAGTAGTTCTTTTCTAGCCCATACCCTTACTCAGCTCTTCCTAAAGTTATGTTAGTTTCCTCTCCTTTTGTTGTTCAGTACTTCCCTTCTTGCTCTTATTTTATACCTAGATTAAGTATCTCATTTATAATATTTCTAGTACTAAATTTTTCACTGATTTCTAAATTCTACTTGATTAAGAACCATCCCACCCCTCAACCCCAAAGGTCAACCAAAATTTCCAAAGCATCCTCATCCTAACCAATGTTCTTGATTTTGTATTTTCTATGTGGTGACAATATTACCCTCACTTTTATTGCTCATGGTTACCTTGGAGATTATGAAAAATGCTCTCATTCTCTCCTTCTATACCATATCAGCAATCACTTAAGTAAACCCAAACCTGGTTCTCTGGAGTCCTGAAGTAGGGGAGAAGAAAGAGGTCTACCTATCTCTTTCAAACATTAGTATATTTATCACACTGATATCACTTTTGTATCCTCCATTTCACCTTTAATCCCTCACCAAACTCTCAATAACTATGTCACTCTATAAGAATTATTCAGCAATTGAGCATTCTGGCACAGAATGAAAGGTCTTTGTGTCTTTGAGTTCATAAAATACCTATCTGAAAGACACTGGAAACTCTACCTAAATTTGTGACATTTTTCCTACTTCAGAGCTTCTTTCTCTATTATATTTCAGTGAGATAGTCTCTTTTTTTTCCATCTAACCTGCCTATATTATGCTCACCATGCATTTTCCTCATTTCCTATAGAATGACACCTTTATCAAGTGTTCCAATGTTCCCAGCAGAGGAAAATGCACAAATACAACTTTAAACTCCTCCATTGTGACTCTTCCTCCCATTTCAGAACTTCTCAACTTCTTCCAAGTTGGTGAGGCTTTGGAGGATGGGGCAAAACTAATTTCCAGCCTTGAATTTCATAAACAACTTTCTGTGACTTTCTGAGCTTACACATTCATAAAATGTCCCTGCCTGAATTCATTCAAGGCCTGGCTAGGAATGAATAGCATCTTATTTCTCCTCTCTCACTGTACTCCCCTCCCACTTCCTCATTGCTAGCTCCCTTTTGCTTTCCTTCCAACTCCTATTTAAAAACAACCTTGCCATATCCCCTCTTGCTTCTTCCTTTTCCACACTGTGCTGATCACACTCAATCCCTTCAAAGACTGCCACACTTAACACAGGATCTTCCCCTTTGCCCAACCTCCTAAGAAACACATTCATCTCCTCATCCAACCACCTATTTGGTTTTTCTCCCACATTGAAAACCATTTTCTCCACTTTTCCAACAAATGCCTCCACCCTCAGCTCCTAGTCTACAAACTATTTGAAAGCAGAAATTGACAAAGGTTTATGGTTATCACATCCACCAAGTAGACGGTTTTACCTACAAAAGGGTAAAACATATTTAATAAAAAATTTAAATTTCTAAACATAAGCTGTTGTATAAGTACTTTAAGCAAAAAATGTAGCACAGACTTGGAATTCTGTGTATTAAGTACAACTGCATCCTCTTCGTGTGAAAATATTTACTGTAAGTTATGGACTCAATCTGTTTTTCTTCAGATGTTTATTCAGTTTTATTCCCCATAAAAATAGGTATTATGATGTACTTACTGTGACTACTCATAAGAATGGTAGGAGGTACAGTTAATTAACATTTGCTGAAAGTTTTAAAATTCAGAGCTAAAGATATTTTATAGTTCCGAAATCTCTTTATTTTACTCTATGGAGTTGTCTAGTTTGTCTGTTTGCACTAAAAAAAAATGAAAGGACATAAAGAACAGAAGCACGTAAAAGACATTACTAATGCTGCAAACCTTGGAAGCATTTAATCTTTGGATTTTAGAGATATTCATTCTGACACAAGTTTGGGAGCATATTTAATTGGGGATGACTTCGGAGTTATAGAACAATTTCCCTGAATTATAGCTCAGAGGCTGGCACAAAAGTCAATGATTTTTCTCTCATGAAGAATTTTTAAGACATAGTAAATAAAGGAGCTGCTTCTTACTATTTCCATTTAATAGTTAATTTAAATATGCACATCAGTGCAGTGCTTTAAAAACAAAAAAAAAGACCACACATCCACTGAAGTGAATCAGATGCTTCTTCTATAATTTAATACTATAGTTTAAATACATATGGATACATCTTAACATTAAAATATGTGTATCTCACATGTATCCGAAATACTTAAGGCCTATACATGTATATTTATAAGTGTCTTTATTAAAATCTAGTCAAGAAATAATTTATGAGATATTAAATAGAGAAAAATCATTTTTCATGAATCCAAATAGTTTTCCACTAGACAAAAAACCTGTAACAGAGAAATGGAGATATTGCTTCAAATATAAATATCTAATTGATATGTAAATACATATCAATAAATTCTCTACTCTCATGATGGTTTCTTAATCAAATACAAAATTTTGGAGATGAATATTTTCATAATTCTTTATGGAAGTTAGATAAATTGAAGCAAAATGAAACCTCAGAAAAATACAATTTATATGAGAGAAAGAAATAACAAATTCAGTCAAAATACAAACATCTCACATGGTATGCCAATGATTCCATAAATCAGGAACAATCTCTTTAGTTGTTTCTAGGAAACATTGATTTTTTAAATATTTTAATAAGGGCAGCCTATAAATTTAACACTAGGTTACTACTAGAGACATTACTGACTGTGTGATATTTGATTTTAAGAATTTGTTTTATAAATGCCACTCACAGAGGGGCTGGGATTGTGGCTCAGTGGTAGAGTGCACATCTAGCGTGCATAAAGCACTGGGTTCGATCCCCAGCACCACATAAAAATAAAATAAAGAAAAAAAATAAATAAATAAATGCCACTCACAGAAAACGCTCTGTGATCCAGGCCTCCAGCTACCCCAATGCCTAGGTAGGCCCAACAGCCCAGCCCATCTTAAAACTGGTTTTTACAAAAGATAGAGACCAGATGCTGAAACATCTGCCTCTTTCCAATTCTATTCATCTAGCTACAGCCACACCAATGCAATCAAGTTGGTGCCTTCTGTTTCCTGATTTCTTTTAACAAAAAAATAAAGCTAAGATGCCCAAGTCCCTTTACCTCTTGACAACCTTTATCTTAATGACAAACTCAAAAGCTATTTTGAACTAGATTGTTTTCTTCTCTTAATAGACTCTTACCAAATCTCTATTTCTTCAAGATACAATTGATAGAATGTTTCTAGCCTTTACCCATTTGAGTCTTTACAAAGCTTTACAAAGCAACATCAAGCCTTCAATGACCATTAGTGCAAAAGGGTCCACTAATCCAGCCACTCTCAATGTGTACTACACAGAAGTTTGCTTTCACAATATGATAATTTCCCAGGAGCCAGATTAAAAAAAAAAAAAAAAAAAAAACTTTCTTTACTACAAGAATTCTCAGCACTTTTAACATGTTAATGGGCAGTATGATTCTTTACGAAGGGGGAAAGTAGTATTTCAAAGTTTCGTTGTGGAAATAAAGCTCTCATTTAACAGAGCATCTCATAGGAATAGTGATCCATGAAATATCCTTAAGGAAATGCTATTTTAGGCAATCATTCTAAAACCAAATATACTGATGTGTCTGCCTCCCTGCTGTTATATTTCTCTTCTACACTCAGCTGGAACATTTAATCCACAAAAGCAGACTTAGCTTTACCCTTAGCCCTTGATACTGACAGAGCGGAGATGATTCAACATCAACTCATCTCATTGTTTGTCCTGGCATTTCATAGCATTCCAGTCCTGATCACTGGGCCCCTGCCAACTCCCGAACCAAGTCTAGCTTCAGGAATGGTTTCCCATCATGCTACCTTGTACCTAAGTCAAAGGACAGCTGCAGAAATGCTCCTATCATTTCTTCCTAACTCTCAAGCCTAGGCCAAGAAGCAAACTCTGATTCCCATTCCTGAGGCAGGAGCCTCCCTGCTGTCCACAGTATGATCTCGACATATGCTCTACCTTTGTTGCCTATACCTGGAGTTGACTTTAATTGGTATAGCCAGATATTCCTACTAGCTTTTCTATACTCTTGAATATCAGGTTTTACTTGGCTATCTGGATTATCAGATCCAGCACTGAAGGCTGGGCCTGTCTAGGTCACTAACCCAGTCCCCGCTGATTCAGATCCATCCTACACCCTTATAGGCTCCAAGCCACTTTTCTGGCTCTAAAAAGACAAGTTCAAAAAAGAAAACCAGCCAGGATAATAAGGACACAACACTCAATTCACTCATAGAAATTAAGTGGAATATTTTCATTTAAAAAATACCCTGGAAAAAAATCTAGTCTCAATAACTATGGTAATAATGACACTATACTGGAGAAGACCATAAAATTTTGATCAAAACTCTTTTCTGCAGCAAAAACAATGCTGACATTCTTCCTGTAACTTAAGCATAGTCTCAGAATTAAACAAATGATCAGTTTAAAAAATAACAAAAGCTTCCCTAAAGGCCTCCCACATATTCCCTTTAAAGTGTAGGAATTTTAAAAAACAGTTATCATATTTTCTTCCAACCCAATCCCTAGCCATTCTACACAAAAATTAAAACTTTTTAAAACAGTAAAAAGTTAAAGACCTTTACTTTTAATTATTTGTGTGTGGTGCTGAGAATCGAACCCAGTGCCTCATACATGCTAACTATGCAAGCTCTCTTCTACTGAGCTACAACCCCAGCCCCATTCAGTCTTGAAACCATGAAATTTGATTTTAAAACTTCTTCAAAATACTTGTAAATGTTTGCCCATCTATTCCTGTAACTGGGACTATGTATAAATTGTGGGGATAAGAAGTAGAAATTATTTCATCCAGGGAATACTGATAAATCAAAAATGATTAGAAAAGATAATTTTGCTTAGAACATCTTAGTTTATCTTATGGGGGCCTCCATATACCCCTGACATGGACTTCTAACCACTGCTGCCTGCCATTCTGTGCCTGAGGGCTTCTTTTCCTCAGACCCTTGGCATACCCCAAGAGCAATCTCAGTGACTCTCCATTATGGTGGTATCTTAATACCTTAACTCCCTTACCTCACAGGTAGAGTTCTTATGAAATATACGTTTTGCCCCTTTTTCTGAAGATTTCCTAGCGACTTGAGCTCTAGTCACACTGAGCTGGCTTTAAAAAGCCCTTTGCTTGTAACTGGCTTCCCTTTCTTCCCTGTTTCTCTTCCTCATTATAATGTCAAAATGTCCCCATGACCTTCAGCTTAAAGTCAAATGGATTCCCTCTAACCTGTCAGATGTGCTTGCCATTGGCTAATTCATTGTTTACTTGATCTATGACCACAGGTTCAACTGGGGTGGTAGACTACAGAAAGTTCCCATTTAAGGCCTATAATCCTGGAAGGGTATATTTATTAATAGCATCTCCTTTCATAACAAGTGTCCTGATCTGGGTGATAAATTATATAGTTACCCTCTATGGTCTGCTTACTCTGCCAAAAAAAAAAAAAGGTAGCCTACTATATAGATAAACATATTTTAAGCTTACATCTTTCTCAGCCAAACATTGTAGTCTTTCCTACTTACAACTTTTTACATGAATTTCTCTATTTTCTCAATCCTGGCTCTTCCCCATGGTATCTAAGATCTTAGGATGGCCACCTGCATCCTGGCATACCAGACTGCACGATTATTAATATTGCCTTTATAGGGATCACTATTTTCTAGATTTTTAATAACATTTGTAAAGCAGAATTGCTTACTAATAGTCCCAGGATAAAAGAAAATTTATCAAATGGTGTACTTTTACCATAATCTTAATGATCTTAGCATTAAGGTAATGAACGAAGCCAAAAGCAGACCAGGAGGGAAAAGTAAACCTAGCTCTCTGTAACGATAGGCTACATTCATGAGGGAATTAAGATACAAGATCTAAAAGGCGACAATGGAGGCCCATTTGAGCAGGAAAAACACAAATTTTTATTTTGAAGTTTACACAATGAAACCATTAGTAAAACCTTTTTATGTTTATGCTTTAGAGGTTTTTAGTTTGGGGAAATATGTATATGAAGGAAAGCACTTTCATACAAGACTGACAATGGACTGCCACTTACTGATGAGTAGAAGTTCTAATTTTCTGATGTAAAATATGAATAATATTCACAGTCAGAGCCTCAAAGACGAGAACGTGGAAATGGGGGAAATTCTGTTTAACTAGAACATGGGTATCATTGAAGATAACATCAAGAAATATTTTATACCAGTTCACTAATTATATTTGACTAAGGTGCTTCAGATCTACTTTTCCTGATTGCCCTTCTTAATATAATTAGGAAGATGTAATTTTTTAAACCTATGATGTTGCTAATTTTACTTTTTGATTCAAATAAATGCAGACAAATACTCAATGCCTGCCCATTTTGTTTCTTAATAAGGGAATTCTTAAGAGACACATATCAAAATGTTTTAATAACAATGATTCAAAGAATCAATTATGGAAATAAATGAAATTTCAATGTACCTTTTCCTTGCATGTTATTTGTTGAAAACTTGAAGAACCAGAAATGTACAAGTGGTTTTCATTGCATGAAAGATGTTGGCCTGAAATATTAATACATATTCTTAAATTATTTGTGAATTTTTCTTCTTATTTCTTCTAACACAAATGAGAGTAATATCTTACTATGCCTTTTTATTAAAAAATGTGAAGCCTTCAAATTGCATAAATAGTTGAAACAGGAGATTTGTGAGACAAAAGACATATTCTTAAAAGTTCCCTTCAAAGTAAAAGAAATCTAGAGAGAAGATTGGTTGAAAGGAATAGAAATATCTGTATAATATTGAAACTCAAGTAAAACAGGCTTCCAAATTTGCTTTAATTGATCATCTTTAGTGAATCCTCCAACACCCAAATTAACCACCAGCATCCACAATCTCTTCCAGCTGCACATGCAGACAACTCATGAAGACTGAAATCCTGCAGCACTACAAAGAGTCTATACATGGGAGGAGCCTAGATACCTGGATGTTCAAGTGGAGCAGAATGCGCAATGAATCTTGATAATACAGTGTGATAACTTGTTACAAACAATAAAATCCTATTTAGGAAAGCTGTTGTTTTCCTAATACACAGTGTCTCTATATTTTAAATTGTGATAGTTAAAATTAAATTGCCTTCCAAGGAGGCTGAGCCAGTTTACACACTCAACAAGAGCACCCTGGTGACCTGAACAACTCCCTAGATGATACAGATCTCACAGACACATATTTCATCTTCACCTATTTTATGAGTGAAATGATCTGCATCATTACCTCATATCTTTTGTATAAGTAAGAATGACTACCTTGCACATGCATCAAATCTATATTGTTCTATGTCCCACTTAAACAGGTGCTAGTTTTTCTTACTGATTTTTAAATGTGTTATTTGCATACTAAAAGAACTAAATACTATGTTGTATGTGTGGCAAACATTTTTCCTAGTGTATTTTGTATTTTACTTTTTGCAGTAGAAATATTAATCATCCTCCTTCTTGTATTTAACAACCTTTTCTTCCATAGCTGACACATTTTTGTGCCATGCACAAGTTTCTTCTGCTTAGAAATTATTTTACTAGTCTACCTTTTCTTCCAGATCTTCTGTTCCACTTACCTAATGGTGCATAACATATTACCCCCAAAACAGTGGCCTAGAACAGCAGCCATCACTTTGTGATTATGTCCCATGGTTCAGGAAATAGGTCTCTTCTGGGTGGTTCTCACTGGGAAGCTTTTACATGGTTGAAATCAATGCCAATCTCAAGTCACCACAAAAGTTTCTACATTTGTGCATCTGACAGTCGGTAATAACTATTGGCTAGGATCTTTGCATATGACTCAGCTTAGTGACTACGTTCCCAAAAAATCAAGAAAAAGAAAAGTGGAAGCTGCTGGTTTCTTAACCTCATTCTGCTGGTCAGGGAATCACAGAGACTAGATTCTAAGAATAGAATGTAGAGTCTACCTTTGAGAAGAATGGGAGAGTATTAGGGACATGCTTCCAAACTGCCATCACTTTTACCTTGATTTTTAAAATATAATCACCTCTGTGGAGATGTGTTTTGCATAAAATAAAACTTATCCATTTTAGTATAAAATTGGATTACAATTTGCAGTGTTGAAAAAATGCATGAAGTTGGATAATCACCAACTATGATATAAAACACGCCTATTATGCTCAAAAGTGCCTTTTGCATTTTACATTCAATCTTCTTTCCCTGTCTTTGGCTCCAACCAACCAACCATTAACCTGCTTTTGATCACTACTTTGCCCTTTCTAGATTTTCATATAAATAGAATCATATAGTAAGTACTATTTTATGTTTAACTTACCTCACTTAGCTTATGCTTTTGAGATTAATGCATGTTGGTTCTATGTTGAGGAATTCATTACTTTCATTGTTCAGTAGCATTTAATTGTATGACTGTTCCACAAATTGCTTATCCATTCACCTCTGGATGGACATTTGTACTTTCTCCTGTTTGGGCTTCCATAAAGCTTCTGTGAATATTTATCTACAAGAACTTGTACGGACATATGGTTTCATATATCTTTGGTAAGTACAGAGGAATTGGATTCCTTAATTTTAAGAATATATTTAACTTTTTCAGAAAATGTATGTAAACAATCAGCCCATCAGGAGGATTTTTTTGTTTGTTTTTGTTTTTAGCTTGAGGGAATTTATGTGATTTTTTTTTCCAGATGGCCAGTTTTCTGAACACCATTTCTTGAGTAACACTTTCCTTCGTGTTTTACAATACACCTGCTTTGCATACAAAATCCCCATATGTATTTGCGTCTATTTCTGGACTATCTCTTCATGGAGATAGAGGTGATAATATTGCTACTAAATCACATGGCTTAACACTGAACATGTATAAAAACATGTAATCTCCACATCAATTCTATCAGAAGAGTACAATTTTAATAGCTAGAGGAAAAAAGAGGGCAAAACCCAGAAGTACCTCCAAAATCCCATGGCTGGTAAGTAGCAGAAACCAGATAAGAATTTAGCGGTGTACCTCCAGAGTACACATGTGGCTATCTAAACATCAACACAGACGCAAGAATTTTACTCTGCATCACCCTAACTAGTATTGCATTAACCTGTCCTATCCTTCACTTTGCCATGTGAATAATTTCATTAGCTTGGCTATCCTCCCTCCTCTACCTGAATCCTTTTGATGTTTTTAGTCTAAATTAAAATATAAATGAGTCCAAGGAGAAATGGGCCCTTGATAGTATTATGTTAATGATTATCCACCTGCAAAATTTCTTTTATACTCAGAACTTTTTTTCTTGGTATCAAGTATCTTTGAATATACTTTTCTTGATGGACTTTCTTCATGTGAGATAAATCTGAATATAAAAGCTGTGCTACCCTCTTTATTTCTCAAGGAGGATAAACAGAATAACCTTAGAGGAATTGTGTTTTAAAGACCACTGGTTTTTTATTGTTGTTGTTTGTTTTGATTTGGGTTTTTTTGTTTTTGGTTTTTTTTTTTTTGAGTACTGGGGATTTAATCAGGGACACTTCACCACTGAGCTACATCCCCAGCCCCTTTTCACTTTTTGAGTCAGGGTCTCACTAAGTTGCTAAGGCAGATCTCAATCATGTTATCTTCTTGCTTCAGACTCTGGGGTCCCTGGGATTACAGGTGTGCTACCATACCCAGGTAGGACCAATGTCTTTAATGGCAGAGTAATCTGTGAAGTAGGCAAAGTTCTCCACGCACGAGCGCGCACACACACACACACACACACATATTTTCTCTCTTTCTCTCCTTCCCCCGCCCATTTTAGTACTCCTTATTTGAGCATCCCAGTATTGCATCCTGACCTTGCACTCATTCTTATACTGATCCATGCTAGTCTCATTGATATTCCTCCACACTCATCTTGTCCTCTATAAAGTACACAAAATGGGAGATTATTTCCCAAACCCATCAACATTAATTTGCAAACAGGAGAAATACAGAACAGGAATCAGCCTCCCAACAATCTAGCCCTTCAACTCTCAGGAAATTAAGCATATTTAAATGGACTCTTCCCTGTGCCAATGCCCCTCTTCTTGTGTTCTCACAAGGGCATGTGAAAGAATATCCGATCATCTAAGTGGGGAGACGGGGAAAAGCATTTGTAGTAAGAGCCATGTTATATGCTTCTATTCATCCACATTCACTGTATCTATAAATAGCTTAAAACAAACTTTTCTATGCCTTTGTATTTTCATTTCTAAATCTAAGAAAAACAGACTTATTCTCAGTATAACAAGCAAT
The DNA here is from genome assembly GCF_001458135.2 of Marmota marmota marmota. NCBI lineage: Eukaryota > Metazoa > Chordata > Mammalia > Rodentia > Sciuridae > Marmota > Marmota marmota. Next base: position 2,492,805 of record NW_026000019.1, read on the forward strand.
TATAGAATTTCCCCCAACTTCTATATACTAACTATGTCATTGAGAAATATTACGAATTTCAGAAACAAATACCTATTAAAAGTCATGAGAGAGACACAAGATGGCAGATTAGCGCAAGCGGCTTTTCTCACAGGTCCTTGACTTGGGACTCACACAGCAAGAAAACTACTTTACTGGAAGGTGATTGAAAAAAAAAAAAACAACTCCACTGGTACTCAATATTGGACAGAGAGCCCTGAAGAGTGGAAATTTGGGTACATCAGACAAGGCTAAGGAACAGAATTGGAGCTGAGCTCCAGGTGGGAGCAGGGAAAATAGACAAGGTCAAAAAAGATCAAAAAGTGCTGGGAAAATTTTGGCATGGGGGAACTCCAGGGTTGGAGACAGGCCTGCCCTGGGTGGTACAGAGGCTATCAGAACCAATAAATTGGTGCAAGAAAGTCACGGTCTGCCCAACGTGTTTGGGAACACAGACTGGAAACACTTTAATACCTCCTTGAGACTGTCATGCAAGAGACAGGGAACTTAGATACGTACGTTTGGGGATAAAACCAAAACATGAATCCAGCAGACCCCAACCACGAGATCTAAAGTGAGTCCTTTAGCAAACAGTCCTTGAGAAGCCAAAAAGATCAGTATTCCCAAATAGAACCAGCAAAGGACAGACTCCCCTTTGTTATCCTACAGAGAGTAGTGGGGTACAGTCCTAGAAGTGTACTGTTCATTAATACCCCAAGACTCCCCACATAATGAAACACCTTGGGCAGTACCAGACCAAATCCCTGCCCCTGGGAGCTTCACTTGCAGAAACTCATGTCACAGAACCCAAAGGCAGAAATACCCAGAAAGTCAAGCTGAGAGCATCTTCCATAGCTCCTCTCACCATCCTATTAAGAAGGAAAGCTAAAAACGAAAGGCAGTTTGGCACAGACAGCAAGCAAGAACTCTCATCAACTATTCTGTTATTTTGTTTTTGTTCTGTTTTGTTTTTGAATGTGTGCTAACTGATACATGATGGACATTTTATACATTTGTACACATACATATTTTTGCTTTTTCAGTTTTAGCATTTCTGGGAGGCCACTATTTTTTCATGCTCTTTTTGAGTGTTGGGTTTCTTTTTTTTTTTTTTTTTTTTTGGGGGGGGGGCGTGTAATGCGCCAGATATGGAACTTGGGAGCACTCAAGCACTGAGCAACATCCCCATCCCTACTTTGTATTATATTTAGAGACAGAGTCTCACTGAGTTGCTTAGCACCTTGCTGTTGCCGAGGCTGGTTTGAACTTGGGATCTGCCTTCTTCAGCCTCCAGAGTGGCTGGGATTACAGGTGTGCACCACCACACCCAGCCCTGGGTTGAGTTTTTGATTAGTATATTTTGGATTGATTTTTGTTTTGTCTCTTTCATAGCTCTATTTTTCTTTGTTCCCATTTCTTTTTTCTTGCTAAAAGTCAAACTCTATTGTTCTCACTCTTCCTTTAATTTCTTTACTTCAATTTTTTTTTGTTCTGCCCCATTATAAACACATCCTACATCACCTCTGCATTTGCCCAAATTACCTCTTGAATCTACAAACCCTTTTCTAATGCTCTATCTCTTCTTATTTTCTCTTAAAGAACTCTATCTTTAACTGGGTGATTATACATATTCAGACGACTTTATTTTCCCTCATTTCTACCATTTGTTTGAAGGAAGTTATTTTTCATGAATCAATATTTTGAGGACTAAGATGTCGGATGAGTATGTGTTTGTTCTTGTAATTTTATTTTTGGTTTTTTAAAATTTTTTTACTTTTTAAATTTTTATTTTATGTTTTTTGTCTTGTCAATTTCCCTAACTTTCTATTCCTCTACTAATAACCAGTCTCTATTTTGTCTTTCACTCTGCCTTTAATTTTTTTATTTCTATCTTTTCCTCCTTCCTCATAATCATCACAATCTACATCACTTCTGCTCTCTCCTTATCCACCATTCAAAATTGTAAATGCTTTTGCAAACTTACTGTTTTTATTATAATAAAACTGATAACTGATCCTATAATTTCTGATTATTGTGGCAATTAACATTATAGATGTCATAGGAGGTACTATTTGGTTTCCTGCTGTAAACTATGTTGCATTGGTTGTTGTTATTATCTGTGTCCCCCTAGACTGTGAGGTACTGGAAATCTTTAGGGATGCTATAAGTCCAAAAGCTAGAAACTTTGCTGCCTCAAAACCAACGTTTAGATGGATAGACATACAAACAACATGAAAAAACAAGGGAACAAATCACCTAAAACAAATGAAATTATGTGAAAACCAGAATTCATCAATGGCACAGTGGAAGAATGTCAAAGAAGGAGTTTAGAATGTTCACAGTTAAATTGATCTGTGAGGTTAAAGGATAATGTAAGGAATTAAATACAGGAAAGAAAAAGATAACTTCAATAAAGAGATAGAGACTCTTAAGAAAAAAAATCCAGCAGAAATCCTCAAAATGAAGAAATCAATAAGCCAACTGAAAAATTCATTGAAAAGGATCACCATCAGATTAAACCACTCTGAAGACAGAGTCTCCAGCAATGAAGACAAATATATACTTTTGAAAATATAATTGACCATGGAGAAAAGATATTAAGGGACCATGAACAGAATTTCCATGAAATATGGGATAATATGGAAAGATCAAATGTAAGATTTATCAGGAAAGACAAAGGCTTAGAGATACAAACCAAAGGAATGCATCATCTTTTCAATAAAATATCAGAAAATTTCCTAAACCTTAAGAATTAAATGGAAAATCAAGTTGAAGAAGCATACAGGACCCCAAATATACAAAATTATAACAGACCCACACCAAAGCATGTTATTATGAAAACGTGTAACATACAGAACAAGGATAGATTTCTAAAGGCTACCAAAGAAAAATGATGTCACATTTCAAGGGAAACCAATTTGGAGCTCAGCTGACTTTTCAACAAAGACCCTTAAAGCTAGGAAATTTTGGAATAATATATACCAAGCTCTGAAAGAAAATGGATGCCAACCTAGAATACTACACCCTGAAAAATTAAGCTTCAGATTTGATGAAGAAATAAAAACCTATGATAAAAAAAAATGTTAAAAGAATTCACAACTGAAAAGCCTGCGCTACAAAATATTTCATGAAGAAATGAAAAATAAAACTGAAAACCAGCGAAGGAAAGAACTACACTAGAACAGTTAATCAAACGAGAAACTAATTCAAATTAAAAAACAGAAATAATTTCAAAATGACATGGAATAAGAATAATTTCTCAAGAATAACATTGACTATAAATGGCATACACTCATCAATTAAAAGACACACACTGCCAAATTGGATTAAAAAAATAAGACCCCAAAATATGCTGTCTCCAAGAGACTTTCCTCATAGACAAAGACATCCAGAGACTAAACATAAAAGGAGGGAGGGAAAATTACCATTCCTATGGATCTTGTAAACAAGCAGGGGTTTCTATTCTTATATCTGACAAAATGGACTTCAAGTCAAATTAATCAGAAAGAACAAAGAAGGCCATTTGATACTCTTAAGAGAATAAGCCATAACAATCTTACATAATTGTGCCCCAACAATGGAGCATCTACATACATCAAACAAACCCTTCACAGTATCAAGAATCAAACAGATCACAACACAATAATACTGGGCAACTTAGCATGCTTCTCTCACCAATCAATAGATTTTCAAAACAAAAACTAAAGCAAAGAACTAAAAAACATAAATAATTTAAATGTAACAGACATATAGAATATTTCACCCATCAACAACTGAATACACTTTCTTCTCAGCAGCACATGGATCCTTCTCTAAAGTAGACCAACTTTATAGTATATACCCAAAGGACTTAAAATCAGCACACTACCATAAGGCAGCAACATCCATGTTGATAGCAGCTCAATTCACAATAGCCAGGCTACGGAACCAACCTAGGTGCTCTTCAATAGATGAATAGATAAACCTAGATATACTCTTCAACAGGTATATAGACACAATGGAATATTACTCGGCCATAAAGAAGAATGGAATTATGGCATTAGTTGGTAAATGTATGGAAAGGGAGAATATCATGCTAAGTGAATAAGCCAGTCCCCCCAAAAATTCAAAGGCAGAATGTTCTCTGTCATATGTGGATGCTAACCTACAACAAGGGAGGGTGGAGAGGGGAAGAACAGAAGTCCATTGGATTAGACAAAAGGGAAGGGAGCTGGGAAGGAAACAGGAAGGACAGTAGAATGAATTGGACATAACTTTCCTATCCTTATATTTTAATACATGGCCAGGGTAACTCCATATCATGTACAACCACAAGAATAGGATACTAATTAGAATAAGTTATGCTCCATGTATGTATAATATGTCAAAATACATTCTACTTTCCTACATATCTATAAAGGACAAAAAACAAGTTATGAGATAGAGAAAGTGGATTCATAATGATCTGTGATTTAAAATTAATAATCAAGCAAACAGAAGTTTTCCTAGATAGCCATTAGCTCCACTCATCACCCTGACCTTATGTATGTGACCCTTCTGACCCAGCATTAGTAGAGGTTGGCTATTCTACTTTCTAATTTCATCTGTCCTGCTGGACAGATGAAACCATTTCTCCTAGGGAATCCTCCAAGATTAACCACCTTCACTGGGACAGGGATGCATGCTTTCTTAAGAATAGCCTCACTGTGAAATTACTCTATATGTCATGGAGTTTATTCAGCCAAAATTTATGTGTGTTGAAATCCTATCCCCCAGGGTGATGGCATTAGGCAGTGGGGTTTTGGAAGGCTCTGTCTTCATGATTGTGAATAGTGCCTTCTAAGAGAGACTTAGAGAGTCACAGAGAGAAGACATCCATATATAAACCAGGAAAGGAGTCCTTCTCAAATGTCAAATTTGTTGGTATTTTCATCTTGGACTTTCCAGACTGTAGAGGTATGGGAGCCCTGAGAAATATATTACATTACTAGTTTATGACACTATATTACAATTGTTCAAACACAGTAAGACACGAGGTTGCAAACAGCATATTTGTGGTCATTTAAACTGACCAATTATTAAAACTCAATTATTCTGAGCTAACACCAAGGTTCAGAGAGGGTAAGTGATTTGCCAAGCATCACACTGCAACTTAATAACACAGCTGACATCAACCAGGATACCATAGTTCTCAGTCATTGTAGCCACCTCCTCAGGCAGCCTCCAAATAATACTGTGCTTTGACTGGTTCAAAGACCATATGTACAACATGGTGTTGGGAGCCGGAGCCGTGTGTGAGTTATGGGCAATGTTCCAGACATTAAGGCAGGGAAGGAGCTCTTCTGGGAACTCTTAGATGAAAGCCCCCAGTTTGAGAAAGCCTAGATCATGCTGGCACCCTGATCTAGCTCACAGCTCCAAGTTCAAACACAGCTGCTGAAGATGGCTGTAACCTGCCAAGCACAAACAACCTGTTTATCTCCATAATCGTCCTGTCCCCGCCTAAAGTAGATCCCCATTGGGTCTGTACCAATATAAATAAAGCAAGTGCAGGCTTTTTGTTTGTTAGAAGTCAGACCCCTATAGGCAACTCAACCAGTCATGCCCCTGCCTTGAAAATATATAATTCTTGCATTTTTGTCTTTATATAAAAATATATAATTCTGGATATACTACTTTTACAGCTTTTATTTTGCAGCCAGCCCATCCCTCCAAGGGTTACCTATTCCCTTACCTACTCTGGACATGGGCAAGAACATAGTATATCTTTACTGCAAATAATTTTTTATGTTTCAAACTGAAAATACGCTGTTTCATTTAAACAAAATTAAGACATGTCAATCCACGAAAAAACATTTAGTCTTATTTATATTGAGACGTAGACAAGAATTTTAAGGTCAATAATGTAATTTTTAATAATGCAGTATATCAACGCTCTTAAATAAATCTATAAAAAATAGTATCTGGTTTGAGCGACAGGTAAGAGCAAGTTGCATACACATTGTTTGGATTCTTTTAAGTAAAGAGACCAAGAAGAATTGACTGTTATTTTAACTGACAGTACAAGAAAGAAGTTAAACAACAGCTTCTCTGTTACTAGTTTCTTCTCAACTGCAAATTCCAGGAGGAAGAGTAAATAAGCCTAGATTCACAATTATTCTACTCTTTGTTACACTGAATTGTGACAGGATTTACCTAAAATGTTCACACACACTAAGAAAAAAAATTTTTTTGGACAAAGGAAAAAAATATTGTGCTACCGTCCTCTAAAAATTCTATGTTTTGACAGATTATTGCAGAGGTTCATATATTTTCATTTTTAAAGACAACCCAATCTTCCCACTTTAGGAAAACACCTACTAATACTCAAGAGTCATGATATCCTTGTAAACTAGTAGTTACTACCGTAAATTCCTGGTAACTCTGTCCCTACTGAACTGTCTGACTCACCAAGAAAACTACATTTGCTTTTATTACAATTATATACCAGAATTTTAAAAATAAGACACTTGATTTTGTTTCTGTACCTTATGTAGCCTTCTATGCCTAGATCCTTCATTCCCACACTCAGACCAAAGGCCTTAGAGAAATGCTCAAGTCTTTTTTCTGTTGTATCTATCAGAAATTCTGATTTTTTTTCCTTTCAAAATAATACAGATAACTCCATGATTTCAAAAGAAACCCTTTGACCAAAAACACATGCATTAAATAAGTGGGCTCACTAATCATTTTTTAAAAGGAAAGAAAATACATCAGAATCCTTACCCTCAATCTCCACCAGCATCCTCTTACCTGCCACCACATCTTCATTTGGTCTTGAAGGAGGTGAAGACCCTGGACTATGGAGAGACCTCCTAACTTCTTTTTCTAATTCCATAATCACTTTTATGGTCATATTCCACACAGTTACCCCAGGTTCCCTTTGTTAATACTCAAGTTATATCAGGTCACTCTCACATTAAAACCTTTTCATGGTTTCTCAGAGCAAATTCTCAAGTTTTTACTCTGGCCAACTAAGACCTCATTCTGAGCAGGAGCTTCCTCCTTATCCATTCCTTCAATCTCACTGGCTTATTAAAAAGTAGTTTCCCAGCAGCTCAGGAGGCTGAGGCAGGAAGATTGCAAGTTCAAAGCCAGCCTCAGCAAAAAGCATGTGCTAAGCAACTCAGTGAGACCCTGTCTCTAAATAAAATACAAAACAGGGCTGGGGATGTGGTTCAGTGGTCTAGTGCCCCTGGATTCACATCCCGTTACCAAAACAAAAGTGTAGTTTCAAGTATTATATTGTATTATTGGCAAATAATAGTTTAAGATTTTATTAGCTTTAACAGTTAATTTGTAAAATGCACAAGCTAATCTGTGGCAAAAAAAAAAAAACCCTTTGGTTTAGCAACCTGACAGTAGCGTGTTAATTGAGTAGTTGCTACAAAAATACAATTATCAACGTGATACTTTTACAGTACAAATTTAAAATGGAAGGAATCAAAAGAATAAAATATATAGTTTATAAATTTAATGGCTATAGCACATAAATTCTGGATGAAAAATTTAAATTTGATTCTAAAATCATATTTCAATACCTAAATGTAATGAGGACAAAGCATATTTAAGAAAAAGATAACCAAAGGGATTAAACAGTGTTTTTAAAACATATGTAACAATTAAAAACGTATTCATTTACAATAACTTTTTCATAACTCATCACCTGGAAGTTTTCAAATAAATAATCTGTTACTTTATGGAGTCATCTCTAATAAGCAAGACACTAAAATGATACCCTTGAGCATTATTTCCTACCAGTGTTCAAAAAACCAGGATCAATATTAGTCATTCTAGACATATGTGATTAGTTAACACTTTTAAAAAAATGAATGGCTATGGGTAACAAAATGGATATCATGGGTGTCAGATTTTGCAAAGTATTTGACACAGTATCTCCTGACACATTTAAAAATTCATTCCAACTAATGCTGATAGGGTGATTCCTGCAAGGTTTGCAAACTGTCAAGGGGAATATGGCAACGGGACATAGATGATAAATAACAGTCTGTCACATAACGAAGAAGGTATCTGGTATAGTGCCCAGGGATTGGTGTTCAGCCAGTTCTTAACATTTTGTTAATAATCTGGGAAAGAGAGTAAACAGAGCCTTTTCATTACATTTGCACATGAGAACTTCAACACAAACCAATGAATAAATAGCAGAAAAATATGGAGAGATTACATTAAGGTAGTTTTGAAGAGACAACTATGAAACAATGCAAGTTAATCTTTTCTAAGATTATGTTATTCAATGAGATGAACATATTAAAATGAAAAAAAAGAAGTTTAAATAGAGTCTATTAAAACATAATTTCTATTTCAAGGCAAAAATAATTGTGTCCTGAATCAGAAAGCATCTGAAAGAAGACATTTCATGGTAGTATCTGTGTCAGAACTCTGGGAGATCCAAGGAAGTCTATGGCACAACACCTCATGACTCCCTCATCACATACAAAATAATTTGCTACAATTATATAAGAGACAAATTAAAAGGTTATCACTATATTTTTAATTATACCAAAGCACTCACTTGGTTTAATATTCACATGACAAATACACTCTAAGAAAATTCTCAGCCCTTTGTGTAGTCTCTTTTGGATTTCACTACTGTTCTTTTTTGTCCACTATGAGGAAATTTCACAGGATATTATCCATACTAAACCTAATCTGTCAAATGTAAATTGCTGGGCAAAAACTGCCTGCCTTGCTCCGTTCAAATTAAAATTACTCCTATGCATTCATTGCTCACTTTATCTGACACTCCTATTATATTTTGTTTGCAGAACTCATTAAATAATTGTAAATTCACTTTCTTCATAACATGGCAATGACTTTATGTATTGTTCAGGTATTTCCACTACATATGTAGGGATTCATGTAATATTTAAAATCTATTCAAAAGCCAAAGACTTATCTCTATGACCTCCTTGATATGGGATTATTTCATTGTACATTGAAAAAGACTACAAACTATTGTGACTGCCATCATAAAAACAGATTCCATCCATTCTGTTGAAAACAAGGGTGAAGGGCTGGGGCTATAGCTCAGTAGTAGAGCACTTGCCTAGCATGCGTGAGGCACTGGGTTTGATCCTCAGCACCACATAAAACAAACAAAACAAAGACATTCTGTCCATCTACAACTACAAAGAAAAAGAAATTTTAAATAACAAAAAGAAAATAAGGGTGAACCTGAGGAAAAAACTAAAGTACTCTAATATATTCTTACATTCTTACATGTTACATTTTGGCCATGAAACCTTTTATTTTCAATCAGAGCTGAACCAAAAAAAAAAAAAACCTTGAGTATATAAAACAAATGAGCATATAAGCTTTCTAGTACATAGGAACTTTATTAGTCATCATTCCTATCCCTACACAACACTGAAAAATAAAATAAAACCCTGAAAATCAATAGTTCTTTTGAGATGCATCAGAAAACCAAGGTCAAAGGGAAAACTGCAAAGACATGCAGTTAGAGAATCACACTTACTGGGAACAGAAGCTGGCTGCATAAGCCCACGTTGAAGCCAACAGAACATTAGAAACTATAATTCACAGGTTACTGTAGGCTCAATGTGGACTAGATTCAGAGTTTAAAACTCTATGTGGACCCAGTTAGGGGGTTCCCCTCACTTTCCCAAGGTTTCTCACAGTGATACTGTGAACATCAAAGAAAAATCCTCTTCCACTTCCAGAAGAAGAAAAGGCAAGGAAACCATTTTGGAATATACCCAGAGCTCTGTTCTTTTTTTTTTGTTCTAATTACTTATACATGGCAACAGAATGCATTTGGTTTCACTGTACACAAATGGAGCACAACTTCTCATTTCTCTGGTTGTACACAATGTAGAGTCACACCATTTGGGCAATCATACATGTACCTAGGGTAATGATGTCCTTCTCATTCCACCATCTTTCCTACCCCCCACAGCTGCTCCCATCCCCATCCTCCCCTTTGTCCAATCCAAAGTTCCTCCATTCTTCTCATGCCCTCTCCCCACATTATGAATCAGCATCTACTTATCACAGAGAACATCGGGGCTTTGGATTTTGGGATTGCCTTATTTTGCTGAGCATGATATTCTCCAACTCCATACATTTACTTGCAAATGCCATGATTTTATTCTCTTTTAATGCTGAGTAATATTCCATTCTGTATATATACCACAGTTTCTTTATCCATTCATCTATTGAAGGGCATCTAAGATGCTTCCACATTTTAGCTATTGTGAATTGAGCTAGTATAAACATTGAAGTGGCTGTGTCACTGTAGCATGCTGATTTTAAGTCCTTTGTGTATAGACCAAGGAGTGGGATAGCTGGGTCAAATGGTGCTTCCACTCCCAGTTTTTCAAGGAATCTCCATACTGCTTTCCATATTGGCTGCACCAATTTGCAGTGCCACCAGCAATGTATGAGTGTGCCTTTTTCCCCACATTCTCGCCAATACTTATTGTTGCTTATATTCTTGATAACTGCCATTCTGACTGGAATGAGATGAAATCTTAGAGTAGTTTTGATTTGCATTTCTCTAATTTCTAGAGATGTTGAACATTTTTCATATTTGTTGATCAATGTATATCTTCTGAGAAGTGTCTATTCAGTTTTTTTTGCCCAGTTTTTGATTCAGTTATTTGTTTTTATGGTGTTAAGTTTTAGAGATCTTTATATATCCTGGAAATCAGTGCTCTATCTGATGTGCTTATAGTAAAGATGTTCTCCCACTCTGTGTCCTCTCTCTTCATGTAATTCATCATTTCCTTTGCTGAGAAGAAGCTTTTCGGTTTGAATCCATCCCATTTATTGAGTCTTGATTTTATTTCTTACATTTTAGGAGTCACAGCATTTCTATACACCAGTGATGAACCCACTGAAAAAAGAATTAGGAAAACTACTCCATTTACAATAGCCTCAAAAAATAAAAATAAAATAAAATACTTGGGAATCAATCTATCAAAAGAGGTGAAAAACCTATACAATGAAAACTACAGAACACTAAAGAAAAACATTGAAGGAGACCTTAGAATATGGAAAGATCTCCCATGTTCTTGGATAGATTTATTTGGAAAAATAAGTGACCCAGAATAGCCAAAGCAATCCTTAGCAAGAGAGGTGAAACAGGAAATATCATAATACCAGAACTTAAACTATACTAGAAATCTACAGTAACAAAAACGGCATGATATTGGCAGCAAACCAAACCTGCAGGCCAATGGAACAGAATAGAAGATCCAGAGACAAACCCACATAAATACAGTTATCTCATACTAGACAAAGGCACCATAAACATACATTGGAGAAAAGATAGCCTCTTCAACAAATGGTGCTGGGAAAACTGGAAGTCCATATGCATCAAAATGAAATTAAATCACTCTCTCATCCTGCAAAAAACTCAACTCAAAGTGAATCAAGATCCTAGGAATTAGACCAGAGACCCTGTACCTAATAGAAGAAAAAGTAGGCCCAAATCTTTATCGTGTTGGATTAGGTCCTGACTTCCTTAATCAGAGCATTCTTCTTAACAAGGACTGCCCTAGGAAAAATTATTTTACCAGAACCTAACCAATTCAGAGAAAAGAAATGCCAAACTCCATCTCCCTCTAGTTTTCCACATAGAAGGAAAATATCTATCCCAACTTCTCCATTTCCACAATGTAGGGAAAAAGAAATGACCAACACATGCTCACTAAAAAAATTGAGACATGATCACAAAAACCCGTTCCCCTCTCATCTTATCTGATCACATATCAGTAGGACCTTCTATAAAACATAGGATTATAGCTAAAAGAACAAATACCAGACCCTATTTAAAGGGTGTCTAGAAAAACCCAAAGACAACATGGAAAACACACACACTGGGACGCTGAAGAAAATGTTGATCTCTAAAATCACAACTACAGCTAGTAGTAAACAAAACATAACTTCTAGGCAGGAAACAAAATGTTTCACTAAAGGTCTGTCTACCTTAGTACCTTTTAGTATCTTTTACCAAATATTTTGACTTAACAGTAAGTTACAAGGCAAAAAACAGTCTGAAAAGAAAAAAAAAACAAACATCAGAATCAGATTCAGATATGATGAAGATTTGGCAATTATTACATAGTTTAAAATGCCCAGGATAAAAACATTAAAGACTCTAACGAAAAAAAAAAAAAAACCCATACAATATACAAATACAGACAACTAATGCAGAGCTATGGCTTGAATACAGGTTGCCTCCCCTAAAACACATGTTGAATTCCCAATGTAATGGTATTGGGGGGCAAAGATTAAGAATGGTTAGGTTGTTAAGATGGAAGAATGCACCATCAACAAAATTCAACATTCATTCATATTTAAAAAAAAACTGAAGAAATTAGCAATAGAAGGAACTTAACATCATAAATGTTATAAAAGACAAACCCAAATCCAACATCCAGTGAAAGAATTTCCTCTAAAATCAGGAATAAGACAAGGCTGTCCACTCTTAACACTCCCATTTAGTACAATACTTGAAACTCTGGCAGGAGTAATTAAGCAAGAGAAGGAAATAAGAGGGATGCAAATAGGAAAGAAAAAAGTAAAATTATCCTTCTTTGAATATGATATGATCTTCTACTTAAAAGACCCAAAAATTCTGCCAGAAGACTTCTAGAGCTAATGAATTTAACAAAAGATCAGGATACAAAATCAATATATAAAATCAATAGTTCTTCTATAAAACAATAATGAATTTGCTGAAAAGAAATCAAGAAAACAATTCCATTATCAATAACCTCAAAAAGCATTAAATACCTAGAAATAAATCTAACCAAAGATGTGAAAGACCTCTACAATGATAATTATAGAACACTTGAGAAATAAATTGAAGAAGATATTAGAAGATGGAAAAATCTCTCTTGTTTTGGTATAGACAGACATAGTATTATTAAAATAGCCATACTACCAAAAACAGTTTACAGATTCAATGAAGTTTCCAACAAAATACAAAAAAACATACTTCATCAAACTAGAAAATCTGTCCCAAAATTTATGTGGAAAAATAAAAGATTCAGAATAAGCCAAAGCAATTCTAAGCAATAAGATCAACAATGGGGGCATCGCAGTACCCAACTTCAATTTAAATTACAGAGCTGTAGTAACAAAAATAATACCGTACTGGCACAAAAATAGACACATAGACCAGTGCAATAGAAGAAAAAGAGACAAACTCACACCAATAGTCATTTGACTCTTAAAGCCATCAAAAACATACTGGAGAAAAGACAGACTTTTTAAAACAAATGGTACTAGAAGAACTGGAGATCCATATGTAGAAGAAAGAAACTAGATTCTTATCTCTCATCCCGCATGAAAGTCAACTCAAATGAATATACGACCTAGGAATTAGGCCAAAACTTTTGCAACTGCCAGAAGAAATGATAGGGTCAACATTCCAACATGAAGGCATGGGCAATGATTTCCTCAATAAGACTTCTAAAGTTCAGGACATAAAACCAAAAATTAACAAGTGGGATGACAACAAATTCAAAAGCTTCTGCACAGTAAAGGAAACAATAATGTGATGAGAACCTAGAGAATAGGAGAAATTTTTTCCAGCTATTGGTCTCACATAGGATTAATATTCAGAATATATAAAGAACTCAAAAAAAAAAACTTAACACACATTTAAAAAGCAAGTTAAACAATAAATGGGTGAATGAACTGAAGAGAGATTTCTCAAAAGAATACAAATAGCAAACAAATTTATGAAAAAATGTTCAACATCTTTAGCAATCAGGGAAATGCAAAGCAAAACTACACTGACATTTCATCTCGCCCCTATTAGGATAATTACTAAGAACACAATACTGATGATGGTGAGGACATGAAGAAAAACACACACACACACTATTGGTGGTATTGTGAATTTGTGCAATGACACTGGAAGTCAGTTTGGAGGTTCCCCAAAAGATGGCATGTGACCCAGTTAGACCATTAGGTATTTATCCAAAATAATTATAGATAACCTACCACAGTGGTACCTGCACCCCCACCAGTAAGATTCACAATAGCCAAATTATGAAACCAGCCACAACTGGTTCAAATGTATTAAGAAGATGTCCTATATACACACAATGGAGTTTTATCCCATCATAAAGAACAAAATTACTACATTTGAAAAAATGAATGGCACTTAATAATATCATGCTAAGTAAAATAAGCCACACTCTGGAAATAAAGATTCATATGGTTTTTTTCATATTTGGTAGATAGAGAAAAAAGGAACTTATGAAAATAGAAGGAAAACTAGTAGAATAAAGAATGGGAATTAGATAAAGGGAAAGTGGAGGTACAGGAGAACGAAACAGGCCAAATTACATCAGGTGAAATACAAATGTATCACAACTAAGCCTACTGTTATAATTAATTACAACTAACTACAATGAATAAATATTTTATTTATATATAGATATATTTTATTTATATAGATATATTTTATTTATATATATATTTTATA
>NW_026000019.1:2508136-2556650 GCF_001458135.2 Marmota marmota marmota
ACATACACACACACACATACACATACACACACACACACACATACACACTCAAACCCATGCATGTACATATATCTATGTAAGTATGTCTATGTATTGAAGCATATCTGTCTACATAAGTGTCTACTGAAGTATGCCTATGTAAGTATGTCTAAGTACATCTAAGTAGATCTGTGTAAATATATTTAAGTATATCATATATACACATATAACTAGGTAGATAACCACAAGTAGCTTCTTCAACTGTAATCCAGTACCAAATAATTCCATCCTCCTTCTTATACCTCCTTTCTAACTTCCTGCTGCAGCAGTAAAAAACAGCTCCCATTATCTGCAACACATTTAGTCAATTATTCAACTCCCATACACATACACAATAGTATTAAAATAACTTATTCACCCACTGGAAACAACTTTATTACTTGGAGTATAGTTCTTCCATGCAATTTCTTTGACCTTTGTTGTATAAACTAAAGTTACTTAGATCAGTACCTTTCTCTCCCACTTCCCCCACTCTTTCAAATTGTTTCATACATTTTTAATAATTTAGATTGCTACATTATGCATTCTATCCAGCTTTTCAAATCTGTATAATCAAGGCTCACTATTTTTGCTAAGTTCTATAGGGTGAACATATTCAAGAGAATAAATGTATTCACCATAGAGTCATACAGGATAATATCACCACCCTAAGGAAAAAAAAAAGTCCATTATTCCTACCTACTCAACCCTCTCCTATCTCTCCCAAATACATGGTAAACACTGATCTCATAATCTCTGTAGTTTGACATTTTTAAGCATGCCATACAAATGGAATATAGTTTTCACACTGGTTACTTTCACTTAAAAAAGACATAGTTAAGATTCATGCCTTCACAACTCATTCCTTTTTGTTGCTAAAGGGTATTCTTGTGTTTGGATGTGCGACAGTACCCTTATCCACTGGCCTGTTGAAATGTTTATAGCTTCTGCACTTTGGTGGTCATACATAAAGCTGCAAAAAAGTTTTGTATACATAGACTAAAATGTTCAAATCAGTTGAAAAAATACCCAGAGCACAATTGTTCTAACATATAAGGGTCCATTTAGCTTTGTAAGAAACTACCCAACTGTCTTACCAAACACCTATATCATTTCACATTCCCACTAGCAGTGAGTAAGAGTTCCTGCCACTCCGCATACTCCAGCAATTGCTACCGTTAGTGCTTTTAGCTTAATTTTCTTTTCTTGTAGTATCT
The DNA here is from genome assembly GCF_001458135.2 of Marmota marmota marmota. Classification (NCBI taxonomy): domain Eukaryota; kingdom Metazoa; phylum Chordata; class Mammalia; order Rodentia; family Sciuridae; genus Marmota; species Marmota marmota. The sequence goes on from NW_026000019.1 coordinate 2,509,372, forward strand.
TTACCTAATTTCCCAACTATTGCAATACTGGGCTCACAGAATGAGCCACAAAGTATTCCTCTGCTTCTCTTTTCTGAGGGACATGACAAGGAAATGCTATTATTTCTCACATGTCTGGTAGAATCTACCATAGAACCCACTTGAGCTTGGTGCTTTCTGTTTTAGAAGAATATTACTGATTCAATTTCTTTAAATTGATACAGCCCCATTCAGACTGTCTGTTTCTTATGTATGAGTTTTGTCATATTGTGTCTTTTACAAAATGAGTCCATTTAATCTAGGTTATCAAATTTGTGGGCATGGACTTGTGCATAGCATTTTCTTGTTGTTTTGGTCCTTTTAATGTCCATGAGAATAGTAATGATGACACTTTTTATTTCTTACATCAGTAATTTCTGTCTTCTCTAATTTTTATCTGGTTAGTCTGGCCAAAGTTTTACTAAACTTTTCAGAGAACCAACTTTTGGTTCTGGTGACTTTCTCTTGTTTTTATATTCTCAATTTCATTGATTTCTTGTTTTTGGTTTGTTTGTTTTTTGTTTTTGTTTTTTTTAATTGCCACAGGCCTAATTTGCTCTGTCCTGAATGCCCTAAGGTAGAAACTGAGATCATCGATGTTAACAGTTTCTTCTTTCAACACAAACATTTAACACTATTTCCCTTTAAGCATTACTTTTGCAACATCACATCAATTTTGATAAGTTGTATTTTTTCATTTAACTCAAAATATTTCTAATTCCCCTATGGCTTCTCCACTATCCATGGTTTATTTAGAAGTATGTTGCTTAATTTCCAAGTATTATTTGTCTATTATTGAGAGACTCATTTTGCAGTCTGAAAATATACACATATAATTTTCCTTTTTATTTTGTTAAACTGTTTTATTGCCCAGATATTTAGACCAATTATTGAGTTTTTGTGAAGAAAGATATTTGTATGAACCTGAGAATTATATTCTGCCGGGGAGTATTCTAGAAATGTTGACCAGATTGATTTTATTCAGACTGGTGTTCTGCTGTGTAGGTCATGTATGTCCTTCCTCCTTGGTTTATCAATTACTGACAAGTTTGAGCCTTCTATTTTAATTGTGGATTTGTCTGTCCTTTTAAATAACCTTCTATTTTAACCATTAAAATAGAAGGTTATTTAAAATAAATAAATTATTTAAAATAAATAAATAATATCTTTATTGATTTTGGTATGTTCAAAAATCATCTTGTCCCCTGGAGAATTGATTCCTTGTCATTACACAACATTCCTCTTCATCCTTGATTATCTTTGTCTGCTTTGTCTCAAGTGAATATACCTAATCTAGGTTTTTCTCAATTAGTGATAAGTGATATATTTTCTAATTTGGGGGGATATAGTTAGGTTACTTACATTTAAATCAGTTATTGATATAAGTATCTACCATGTTTAACTTTGTGTTTATTTATACATGTCTACCATGTTTGGAACTATTTTTCTAATTTTTGTCCTCCTCCCATTTCTTATGTGGTTACTCTAGTTTTAATTTAGCATCTTTTGATTCCATTTTATCTCCTCTCTTAGCTTCTTAGTTATACTTTTTAAATAATTTCAGTAGTTGCTCTAGAGTTTATACACATATATTTAACTAATCTAAGTCCCCCTTAAGTAACACTACATTGGGTGTGTGGTGGCACATGCCTATATCCTCAGCAGGTTGGGAGGCTGAGGCAGGAGGATCAGGAGTTCAAAAACAGCCCAGCAAAAGTGAGGTGCTAAGCAACTCAATAAGACCCTGTCTCTAAATAAAATACAAAATAGGTCTGGTGATGTGGCTCAGTGGTCAAGTGCCCCTAAGTTCAATCCCAAGGACCAAAAAAAAAAAATAAAAAATAACACTTCATTGTTTCATATGTGATACAGATACCTCAGAATGTTCACTGATGTTACTTATCTCACTTATCCCAAGACTAGAATCCCCAAATACATTCTTACTATTGTTGTTTTAAACAGTTGTAACTTTCATTAAGCAAAAAATATGATTTTTTATTTACCTTAATTTATTCCTCCTTTGAAGTTCCTCCCTTCTTTGTGTGGGTTCAAGTTTATTATCTACAGCCATTTTTTAAAAATCTATCTGAAGAATTTCTTCTAACATTTGGTGAAGGACAAGTTTGCTAGCAAAGAATCCCCTCAGTTTCTGTTCCTCTGAGAAAGTCTATTCCTCCTTAACTTTTGAAGAATAAATTTACTGGACGTAGAAGTCTAGGTTATTTGGTATTTTGTTTTGTCACAAGTTAAAACATTTCTCTAAACTTATTTGAGTGCATAGTTCTGAAAAGCAAACAGCTATAATTTTTTACATTCTTGTTCCTCTTAGTGTTTTTCCACCCCACGTTGGCTTTTTCCCAAGATTTTTCCTTTGTGGTTTCCTGCAAACTATACACAGTGCCTATGTGTATATTTTGGGTATTTTTTCTGCTTAATGTTATTGATATTTGCAGACCTGTGATTTTTATCTGTTATTAATTTGGAGAAATTTTCAGCTGTCATTACTTTAAACACAGTTTGTGTCATTTCATCGTCATTAACATTGAAATTATACATGTTTTACACCTTTTGATACTGTTTCAAAGTTCTTGGGTATTGTGCTGGGGGTTTTCCCCCATTAATTTTTCCTCTTTTCATTTAGTTTTTTGAGTTTCTACTAACCTGTCTTTAAACTCATTGACTTGTTCCTAGTACAAGTAATTCTACTAATGAGTCCTTCAAAGAATTCTTTGTGTTCATCTTTTGATTTCTAGAATTTTAATTTTTTGAGTTTTGATTTCTCTGTTTATATTACCCATCTCTTTGGGCACACTGACTACTTCATTTAAATCCTCAACAAATTAATCAGTTATTTTATATGCCTTGTCTTAGAATTCCTCTCTCATACTTGAGGCAGTTTCTGATGCTTGAATGATTTCCTCCAACTTTTTGTTTTGTGTCTTTCACTGTGGCTTTTTGTTGAAAGTGGACACATGTTTTCATGCAACAGAAACTGAGGTTATTGGGCTTTGATGGTGCAGATGTATATAACCTGGTAAGAGTTACAATGTGACTTATTTGCTGTAGCCAGAGGTGCCAGGGTTCTTTTGCCTTTGCCTTCTCTTGACTCTAGCTTCCCTGAGCATTCATCCTTAGAGTCTGTGTCTTTTAGCTCTTTCTGCAGAGATCCACTCCTCTAGCACCACAGCCCTGTTGCTCTGATGGCAAGGCGGGGAAAGCAGAGCATTCCATAATCATCTAGGTCATAGACTTTCAATGGGCTGTACCTCTAGGCTGTGAATTTCAGAGCAGAGCAGTACACTTTCCCAAACCCAGAAACTCCACTCTCTTTTCCAGCAATCTATTTCCTTAATGCCCTGACTCTTATTGTCTGTGGCCCTATAACACTGTGAGACTGAGAAGCCAGGAGGGACTGAAGTGGGGAAATTTCCCTTTGGCCTTTGTTATGAAGAAGGCTCTTGGTTTATTTCACAAAGATTGACCTTCTCCACCTGCTGCCCGCCATGCCAGCGCAGGAAGGGCATCTCTCACTGTGAGAACATGGGGCAATTCCTGCAGGCAAAGCCCTTGATGCTGTGAGGAGTCCTCTAAGACAGTGACCCCCAGAAATTTCTCACTTATGTGCTAGTCCACACATAGCCTCCAATAATTTGCCAAAATTACCATTTAAGTGTTCCAGCCAGTTTAACTGCTCCAGCATCTTCTGCTCCATATAAGCAGATCTCTGCTGTAACACTCTATATTCACCTGTCTCTCCAGATTTTAGGGCCATGCTTTCCTTGGCAATCTCATTGCTCTGAAAAATCACTCATTTTTCAGAATGTCCAGCTTTTTCTTGATATAAGTATAGGAATGATGACTTCCTTCCATTCTCATAAGTCGTAGCTGAATCCTCCAAGTTTCAGTTTTTACCTATACTTGGCTTAGCTTCCAAAATAGGACAGCTAAAATAAAGTGCATAATTAATTTTCTTTGTCTAGCCAGAAAGCAAAGTAAGCAGTAATAGTACAGCGTGAACTAAAGAGTGTGAGCTTTGAAGACATATTGCCTAGTTTTAAAATTTAACTGCTACAAGCTCCAGGAGTCTAATCAGTAAAATACAGATAATAAAGTACCTACCTGATGAGTAGGAAGCACAGTGCTTGGCACATAGCATAAACTGGCACAATTTACCAAGCTAAAAAAATCACATATCTATGTTACATTACTAACTGTACTGTGTAGCAGGTATCTTATCAGTTCAAGAATTCATAAAGTATAGAATAGAGCAGCCAGAGATGTTAACAGAGGTAAGAAATTACAAGTCTCTGCTATGCTTAGTTTCATATGCTGCATCTAAATTATGACACAAAGCAAATTTAAGATAAATAGAAGAGGGAAAAGAATTTTGCCACAAAATATTTCACTTTAGTTTTGAGTGATATCAAATTAATTGGGCAATCTCTTCAAGATCAAATTGTTAGTGCACCTTGCAAATGAGAGTAAAAGTAAATAGGCAGGAAAGATAGGGTTTGGGGTTCAGATCGAATCTGATTTTCTGGGACATGTTAATATATTCTAGGAACATAAGACCCTAAATAGCATTATTAAGTACAAGAGAAATTTAATGAGACTATGTGAGAATACCTCTCAAGTAGGTTTGACACCTTCACCTACTAAGGAATATCACACAAGGAATTTGACACTTGGGTCTCTCGGGAGGCACTCGGAACAGATTCTGGATTATTACAAATTCCTGGCAGCAGGTAGGCAATCAGATGCATGGCCAAAGTCTCCATTGCAATTATAAGGGGCCAGGAGGGTATAATATCCCTAATGAGAGGACAAGAAAAAGTCTGGAAAGTCCCTGACAAAACCACACTTTGATCAGTAAGTATCTGCTTTGGGGAGGTTTGAAGGTAACAAAGCCTGCCAATGAGCAGAGAGAAGTATTCCTTCTGTGCATACAGCTGTAGCCTTCACATACTTTAATAGGACTTGTTAACTTTGGGATGTTGCTTTACAACTTTCATTCAGTCACCACACAACTATACCCTGGATAACAATTCTACAGCAGTCTAAATAAGTGTGATTGTCATCATTGAAAAACATCAAAAAGAAGAAAATGATGGCCAAATAGGGACACCAGTCACTCACCTGCTCCTCCACAAAGAACTGAAACCAGTAGATATCTGCATTTTGAAGTAAGCCATCCTGGGAGATGACAGAAAATCTTGTAAGATTCAGAGACGTGGGGTAACAGAGTAATAAGGGAAACAAAATGTCCCGGCTGCTGCCAGCTACTCCACAGGCTGGGGAGTAGGAATGGCCCCTCTGCAAGAGTGAGGAGGAAAAAGAGTTCCAGCAAACCATCAGCACAGACACTGACAATCCTCTCTAATGGAAAGATTCACAACTCTTACAGGCCTGCAGCCTATGTAGATAAGTAACCTGAAATCTGCAGAGTCACCTTTCTAGGGGAAAGTATTTCACATGAGGCCATAGGATTCTGAAGCCATGAACCATCCTAAGAAAGGACCTGTGGCTAAAATTTGGACTGCTATATGGATCAGAAATGCCTGCTCATTCCCATCTCTGAGACAGCACTAACCTGGCTCAGAAGGTAGCTGCTTCCTAAAACAAACCTGGCCCAACAGAGTGCCTTTGACTCAAACCCACCAGTTGCCCTGCGTTATATAGAACAAATCTTTCAACATGAGAATGGAAGGCACTACCATACCCCAAAGAATAAGAGGGTTGGGGAAACCAGGGACTCTCCCATTACGCACAAGGTCACAATGGTCCCAAGACCAGTATTTACCTACACAGTTCCCACCACCCTGTAACCCTAGTACCTAAGGGAACCTGTCATAGAGCCAGGGGGAAAAAAAAAAAAAACTCTGGTTGTACTGCTGCCAAAATAGAGGTATGCTAGGCAGTCGTGAACAACTCTAAAGCTCTGGCATTTGCCAAGATTCAGCTGTCACCCTGCCCCTGGGATGCACAGCCTAAAAAGGACCAGAAAGAATCTTTGCTGAATGCAGCTGCTTACTGCATTTGCTTGCTCCTGTGAATACCTCAGCTAAAAGGAATTTTGCCCAGTTCTAGCCACAACTCATTCTTACTCAATCCCTAGCAGGTGCTACAGTGAAAACAATCTTCCCCCAGTTGACACCCTGTCCCCAGGCATGCACAGCTATGGGGAGGACATATTAGTCTCACTCCTTGACATGTATGACCCTATTTACAGAGAGAAACACATCTACTTCTGCCATCACACCTACCCAGGTGTCACCTTTGATTACCCCTACACCTGGACTGAGCAGGTACTGTTCACAAGACTATGTATAAGGCCCGAGTGGGTGCCATGATTCCTGACCACATTTCTTCCTGTGAAGCACCTCAGCCTGAAAGAACATCTGGTTAAAGGACAAATGTTGCAAGCCATCACAATTACCAGCACAGCCAGTACCAGAGAGACCCTTATAAGTAACAGAGCCATCATCAATAGAGACTGAAAAAATAGCCATCACCACATGACACCACCATTCCTATTGTGAGAGTAGACACACAGAGCACCCTTCATACTCTGATGTGTACACCACACCTGCCTGAGCTGCTAGGGTGTTACCACTCTTGACAGAGCAATGAATATTTCCAATTTTGAAATGGTGCATGCTGTACACAAACCCACTAATCACAGCCAAAGAAGCTACAGGGGAATTACACCATAGTATCCAGCTAGACATAAACTCCACATTGCATAACAAACCAGTAACCTAAAAAACATCTTCAGGAGAAGCTACTAATGAAGAATCCATCCCTTGAGAATGGTAGAGGTACCCAATCCATTGTCAAAACAAAAAAAGTCCATGCAGAAACACAAGAACCATGAAAAAGAAGGTAATATGGCACCTCCAAAATATCATAATTCTCGAGGATCAGATTCCAAAGAAATGACCACAGATGAAATGACTGATAAAGTCAAAAGAATGATTTTTAAGTCATCAAGAGCTAAGGGAATACAGATAAACAGTCAAATGAAATTAGGAAGACAATGTAGGAGACTTATATATAGAAGACCTGTAAAACCTCAAATAGATATGACAAGCATGTGAGTCAGCTCTCTATTGCTGTGAAAAAATAACTGATAAACATCAACTTAGTGTAGGGAAATACTTATTTGGGCTCATGGTTTCACAGGTTTCAGTTCATGGTGGGCTGGCTCCATTTCTATAAGCCAAGCCAGAGCATCAAAGAGTAACAGGTATAATAAAGCAGAGGTACTCATAGCAGAAAGCAGAGAGAGAGAGAGTAAGAGCAATTAGTGCAAGTCCCCAAGGACCTGCTCCCTTCAAGGTCCTGCCTCCAATATTCAATCACTTCCAAAAAGCCCCCTCTTTGAACACTGCTGTTTTGGGAACCAAGTCTCCAACATTTGAGCCCCTGGAGGACATTACAGATCCAAAACATAACAACCAGAAAATCTCAGGATCTCCATCACATACACTGAAATTGTCAAAAATACAGACCAAGAAAAGAATTTTTAAATGTGCAAGAAAAAAGAGTCAAGTCACATATAAGAGTTATCCCATTAGACTAACACTAGGTTTTCCAGCAGAAACCCTATAGGCCAGGAAGGAATGGATTTATTTATCTTATGTTCTGAAAGAAATTAACTGCTTACCAATATCGCTACATCCAGTTAGGCTATCCTTCAGAAATAAAGACCTTTCAAGAGAGGCAAAAACTGACAGAGTTTGTGAATACCAAACCATATTAATAAAAGATGCTTAAGGGATACCTACAACCAAAAGTGAAAAAGTCAACTACCATCATGAAAATGTGAAAATATCAATTTCACTGGAACAGCAGGTATAAAAAAGAGAAATATAAAAAATGAAAATATCAAACAATAAACCACAAAACCACAATAATGAGTAAAAAAGGAAGAAACAAACACTATTCAAAAGTACTGAAAGAAAAATCAAGAAAATGGCAGACATCTGTCCATACCTTACCATAACTTGGAATACAAATAGACTATATTATCAAATTAAGAGATAAAGATAAGCTAAATCAATTAATGAATAAGACCCAACAAGGTGCTACTTGTAAGAAACTCACTACAGTAGTCTAGATACACAGACTGAACACTAAAGGATGGAAAACGATATTCCAAGCAGATGAAAACAAAGCCAGCAGAAGTATCTACGCTTGTGTCTGACAAAAGAGGGAAACAAAATAATGAGAGACAAAAAAGTCACTACACAAATGATCAAGATATCACTTTATCAAGAAGACAAAACATTGTAAATCTATATGCATCCAATGCCCAAGAACCCAGTTTTATAAAACCCAAACTATCATGTTTAAATGGAGATATAGATTTTCAATAATAATTGGGGAATTTAATGTTTCACTTTCACTAATGCATAGATTGAGACAAAAAATGCCAAAGAGAAACATTAGAGTTAAATTATAGCATAGATCAAATGAGCTTAAGAGACATTTAGAGACCATTCCATCCTACACTTATAGAATACACATTCTTTTCATCAGTGTAGGTAGTATTCTCTAGAATCAGTATGTATTAACAAGTTTGGAAATTTGAAATAAGTTCTTATATGTTTTCTAATCAAAATGGCCTCAAACTAGAAGTCAATGAAAGAGAAACTTTGGAAATTATTCAAGTACATGGAGACTGGAAAACACATTTTGAATGAACCATGGATCATCCAGGATAAAGAAAATTTAAAAATTTCTTGAAACAGATGAAAATGGAAACACACAAAGTAAAACCTGTGGTATTCAGCAAAACTAGTACTAAAAGTAAAGTTTGCAGCAAGGAGTGGCTACATTAAAAAAAATGGAAGACTTTAAATAAACAACATCATGATGTATGTTAAAGATTTAGAACAGCAAGAACACTGTTTTCATCAGCCTTTTTGCTGCTATAACCAAAAGACCTGACAAGAACAATTAGAGAGGAGGAAAAGTTTATTTAACACTCATGGTTTCAGAGGTCTTAGTCCATAGATGGGCAACTCCATTCCTCAGGGCCTGAGATGAGGCAGAACATCTCAGTGGAAATGCGTAGTGGAGGAAAGCAGCTGGGAACGTGGCATCAGGAAGCAGAGAGAGCACTCTGCTCATCAAGGACAAAATGTAAACCCAAACGCATACCCCTAGGTACCCACCTCCTCAAGCCACACTCTACCTGCCTACAGTTACCACCAAGTTAGTCCCTATCATGGGCTTAATTACCTCATCAAGTTAAGGGTCTTATAACCCAATAATTTCACCTGTCAATCTTCTTGCATTGTCTCACACATGAACTTTTGGGGGACACCTCACATCCAAAGCATAACATACACCCAAATTACCAACTAAAAAGCTTTCACAGAGCAAAGACAATGGAGAAAAGACACATCCTACAGAATAGGGACAGAAGTTTGCCAATTCTTCATCTGACAGTGGAATAATATCCAGAATAAAGAATTCAAAATAAATTAACAAAGCAACACTTAATTCAATCAAGAAATGGGCAAATGATCTGAGCAGACACTTCTCAAAAGAAGAGATACAAGTGGACAACATGAAAAAATACATCATTAACCCTCAGGGAAATGACAATCTAAACTACAAGATACCATCTCAGTTCAACTAAAGTATCTAATAGAAAAACAAATATTAACAGTGGCAAGGATATGGAGAAAAAGGAACTCTTGGTAGCAATGTAAATTTAGTATAGCCATTATGGAGAACAGTATGCAGAGTCCTCAAAAACTAAAAATAGAACTACTTTATGATCCAGCTAGCCTATTTCTGGCTAAATCAGAAAGGAAGTGGGGCCAGCATAGAAGACAGACACCCACATGCCCATTTTTATTGCCATAATATTAGCCTAGGTGCCCATCAACAGTGAAATGGATACAAAAAGTATGCTAAACATATAAATGGAGTATTATTCAGCCATAAATTTTAAAAAAAGGAAATCCTATCATTTGCAGAAAAATAGGTGTAAGGATAACAACAGGCTAAACAAAATAAGTCAAGCAGAGAAAGAATAAGTGTTGCATGTTTTCTTTGATATCTGGAAGCTTAAATAAAAATGTTCAAAAAGTCTACCTCAAAGTAGAATAGTGATTACTAGGAGTATGGGAGCCAAGTGGGAGGGGTTTGAGGCTTAAAAAGACTGGATGGACATTATCAATGCACATTGAAAATGTATGTATGGTGAATTCCATTGATATGCCTAATTAATATGTATTTTAAAATAAAAAATACCATTAAAAATAGTAACTCTCATATTCAGTTGCCTATGGAAGATGCAGTCCCCTTAAACACTACCTTACATACCTCTAGGAGCTTCTGTGTTACATCTTGGGTGAATTTTTGACTAATCCTTGGTCCAATGTTATGGTTTAGATATAGGTGTCCCCAAAAAGCTCATGTGTGAGACAATGAAAGACAGTTTTAGAAGTGAAATGATTGGGTTATGAGAATCTTAACCTAATCAGTGCTTTAATCCACTCATAGTAATTAACTGGGTGGTAATTGTAAGCAGATAGGGTGTGGATGGATGAGATTGGTCCCTGGGGGTGTACCTTTGCGGTTTACATTTTGTCCTTGTTGAGTAGAACTCTGCTTCCTGGTGCCATGTCCTGAGCCACTGTCCTCCACCATACTCTTCACCCATGATGTTCTGCCTCACCTCAAACCCCAAAGAATGGAGTTCACTATCTATTAACTGAGACATCTGAAACCATAAGCCGCCAAATTAATTTTTTCTTCACTAAAATTGCTGTCAGATCTTTTGGTCACAGTGGCAAAAAAAAAAACTGACTCGAACACACTCCCTTCTGTCCGTATCTACTACCAGGGCTGATGCCTAGTCCATCAAAGGTGCACATTCTTTCCCTAAAGAGCACCTTGAATATGATGTCATCAAAATGTGAATGGGTCATCCAGAAGGTCGTGATGCAGCAAAAATCAGACACATTCCTCCACGGTTTCCACTGTCAACACTGTCCTGAAATGATGGAAGATGCTGCAAGTCAAATAGCCCAGGCAGAAGTTTCTCGTGTTTATTTCAAGGCCCTTTCCAGTGGACTCGTATTGGTCCACAGAAGTGTGCTGGTAAACACTCTAAAAAGATATCTCCTGTATTGGAAATGCCCGAGAGCCAGGCCTTGTCATTTGGAAGACACACATGTGCTCGTCTCTTCCCTTAGAATGAGAAAGCATCTCAGAATGTCAAGATTACAGCCCCTCTGGAATATGACTTTGACACAGGTATAGACTGGGGAGGGAGTGGTGGGGATCTGGAAACAGCCAGTCCTCTTTCTTCCGGGATACACACATACCCCATCTTGCCATCTGAACTAAATTCAAGACAATCTACTCCCACATCATATCAAATCGTGACAATGTGTTTCATTTAAGAGAAATTATATATTAAATGTGTTTCATTTAAGAGAAATTATAAAGCCTTTGGTTGTACTTATTAATGGAACTGTAAACAGATGAGAAAAATAGCTGTCATGAAGTATTTGAAAAGCAAAAAGAACTTTTTTTTCTGTAGCAACCTAAGGTAAAGGATTTGAATAATATTGAAATCTAGGGATATAAGCAATCAGACACAACTTGTATTATCATTTGAAGTGTAAAGTTCAACAACATCATAGACTGGTAGAATTCAAGCTACAGAGAGGTCAAAAAAATCATGTCTCAATGGACAGATGAAGAAATCTAAGAACCTGATAAAGTAAAAGCCTATTCAAAATAAGTACCAAGAATTGTCAGAGACAAATGTAAATTATTAAGAATGAATTCACTGCTGATCTTTATAATATACTAGGTTATTAGAAATACTGGCATATATTAATTACATTTAATCACTCATTATCCCTTCAATATGAAGTGCTCTACATCTGAAGATGCTTCCTTTTTGATGCAAAATGCTAAAGGATCCATGAGTCCCCTCTAGAGGTAAAAGCATTTTCCATTTTACTCCAGCTTTCATATCAGGACTCATAGAATCTTGTAATTCTATTCCTACAGGAAATACAATTCTATAGCAGTCTTCATCTTATAAATGGAGCTGTTTAATTTAAAGCCACAGAACGATCCCAATGTGTTCACAGCACATTTGTAACTATAATACTTTTGGATATGTATTCTATTTGCCATGTATTCTATTGATCCATTGAAAATATTTTGCTTCTTATAAGAGGCACTAGGGGACATTCATAAAGAAAGTGAAATGTGCTGTAACTTCAAGTTCGAACATTAAATGTAATAGATTGGTGATGTGAATGAAAGACCAAGCCAATACCTGATATTTTATTACTAGGTGTCTGTGATTGAGTTCAGTTGTCATTTTTTTTTCTTCATACCTTAATGCAATTGACTTCAAACTGGAGAACAAAATGTCCATGGAGCACATATGGACCTTTGTAGTATGTGGCAATGGTCAGTTTAACAAAATCAATTTGCAAACATGCCCAACAGTATGTCTTCTTTCCTAAGGTTGATTTGCCTACACACTCTGTAAGGTAAAAGCATCTTTCTGCCTGTTATATGCTTTAGATATGAGGTATTCCCCCAAAATCTCACATGTGTGAGAATGCAAGAGGTTTAGAGGTGACATGATTGGGTTATGAGAGCCCTAACCCAGTCAGTGAATTAATCCCTTGGTAGACATTAACTGAGTGGTAACTGAAGGCAGACAGGATGTGCTCGGAGGAGGTGGGTCATTGGAGAAGTAACTTCTGGGTATACATTTTGTATCTGGCAAGTGGAGTCTGTCTCTCTACTTCCTCATACAATGTTTCCAGCTGCATTCCACCACTACACATTTCCTCCATGATGTTCTACCTCTCCTCTAGTCCAGAGCAACAGTCAACTATGGACTGAAACATCTGAAACTGAGCCCCAAAATAAACTTTTCCTCCTCTAAAATAGGTTTTGTCAGGTCTTTTAGTCACAGCATAAAAAAAAAGCTGACTCAAATACTTCCTTTCATAATCTTTTCTTATTTTATGAAGGAAAAAATACACTCATCTTTGTACAAACTTCTAGGGCAACAGAGAAGAAGAAATACTGAGATTTTGATGTTGGATATTTGGAAAATGAATAGCTTTAATAACGTATAATATTCCACAAGTCTAGTGCATGCTAATGCTTTGCTTTTAACAAAGTGGAAGGAGGATTCAATCAACATTAATATTCATTTTTCTGATAAACGACCTTGTGACTGTTGGCACATCAAAAGTAGCAATCAAAGTAGTGACATTTTTCTAAGAATACTCTTTCCATATCCATGGCTATATAGCACTTATATCTATAAAAATGAAATAAGATTAAAGTTGATTCTGAGCATTCCTTGAATGTAGTGATTATTAAATAATGTTCAACTACAGATTTATAAAGTAATTGGAAAAGTTAGATACATCTATTTCCTTAGGGCATGCAATTAAATATTTTTATTTTTAATATTTAATAGTTCATCCAAATTTATATTTGTTTCTTTGATCAATTGTGTACTAAAGACAATTGGTATCATAAACCAGTTTAATTTTTTAGAAGTTCAAAGAAACTTTTTAATTAAATTTGGGATGATGAATATAATACTTTAAAATAAAACATATAACATTAGGATAAATACGAGTTTAGAGCACAAAAGGGAAAATGGAAAATTTCTGAATTTTATAGAAGAGCTTCTAAACTTATTTTAATGAGTCAAGGTGGGAGTAAATTCATTATAGTATTCAGGTAAACTTCCATGTGTAAAGAAGTGATCATTTTATTTTTAAATGTAATTATTGGTAGTATTCTGAAAATTACCTTCTTGGTGACTATTTAAATTTATAATGGTGAAGTTAAAATGTCAACTCAGAAAAACAAGGGGCACATTGTTTCTTTGAAGTACTTTTAGGAGATGCGGTAAAATAAAATGTTTGAAAACTACTTAAAGTAAGAGTAGTATCTACCTCCAGACTGATCAATAGGTTTCTAAGAAACATTAAATTCTCCCAATTACCAGCTTGAAAAACACCTTCTCAAAACACTATTTCCTTTGCAATTTCTCACTTACTGTTCATATTCTTGGACCTCCAGGATGTCAGGATCCCTGAGCTACTTCTTCCCCCTATCAGTTTAAATATGTCCCAACAAAGTTCATGTGTGACAAATATAATACTCAAGCTTGTAGATGCACAGTACTTGGGGTGGAGTCTTCAGGAAGTAATCAAGATCAGATGAGATCATGATAACAGAGCCCCTATGATGGCAGAGTACCTTTACAAGATGAAGATAAAAGGGCAAGCATGCTAGCTTGGGTTTATCATGCAATGTCCTCCACTACGTTGATTAAGAGGTTGTAAGGAGACCCTCTCCATTACCATGTTCTTGGACTTCCCAGTCTCCAGAACCATGAGCCAAATTAATTTTTTAAGATGTTGATGGGCCTTTATGTTATTCATTTATTTATATGTAGTGCTGAGAATCGAACCCAGTGCCTCACACATGCTAGGCAAGCGCTCTACCACTGAGCCACAACCCCAGTCCCCAAATTAGCTTTTATTTTTTAGAAATTACCCATTTTTACAGCAATGAGAAACAGACTAAGATGCCACATGCAGCCTCAGTATTTAGAACAGGGTCTTCTTTAAAATTACTCAATTATATTAGAGTAAATATTTTACTTTCTATTTTGTTATTTTTACTTTTGAGAACCACACATTCCTCTGAAATAGAAAATCTAGACATGTGTGTAGTGCCCCCTTGCCCGCAAGGAAGACGCAACACTCAGGAATCTTTTTTCAGCAGTTTATTCAGGCCCCTGATAGTTCTTCTCCTCAGTTCTCTTCTTCAGTTCTCTCCCTCCGGATGCCCCTCCCAGCCTTAATAAAGCATCTCAAGCCCCAATGCAAAGCAGCCACGTGGAGCTTTCTCATAGGGTGATGAAAAGTCATGCGCCAACTCTCCCAAACAAGGAGTTGTTTGTCACAGACCACAGCGGAGCCAGCGCCATCATGTAATGGCGACCATAATTTACATAAACGGCAGAAATGGCTCACCACACATGTGCAACTTGACAAATATCCCGAGCCACTTTGGAATTCTCACATGTAACACATGCATGTACACAATTTAAAAGGCAAGCAAGAGAACGAGAAAAAAAAAAGCCAGATGTGACTTTCACTTATTCAACAAATTTATTGAATGCTTTCTCAGTGCCAAACACAGTTCTGAGAAGTAGATACTAGCAGCTATGGGATGCAGCCCTGCCTATTTATCATAGAATCCACTTGCAAAATTCCTTCTAAGTATTGAATCAACTGGAAAAACTTAGGATTCCACAACCACTTACTATTTAATTCAATTCCAATATTTGGTTTGCCATGGTAACTGAGCCATTTATTGGCATATTAGGTCTTACTAAGATGCATAGGGGCCCACTAAGTTGCTGAGGCTGGTCTTGAAGTTGCATTCCTCCTGCCTCAGCCTCTTGAGTTGCTGTGGTGGCATACACCACCATGTCTAGTTTGAAACTCAGAATTTAAAGATACTTTTCATGTAAAAAAAAGCTAGCACACCTTTAAAAATGAAGCTTCAATAACTAAAAAGGACAATGGCCTTTTTTAAATTATTTTGACTTTCTGGTAACAGCTTCAGATTCAAGATTATTAAAAATAATTCCTTAGTGAATTCATGTACATTCATCTTTGTACATGCTCCTTCCCATTTCTGGGTATATACAGAGGTTATTTTATAGAAGAGCAAACCATCTGCTCTAGTGTATATGGTTTTTATTATACCAAAATTTTCTCTTGTGGGAGTATTAGTCCTGTTTACTGTTTTGTGTTTTTCTAGAAGAAATCCTCTCAGGTCCTTCCCTTCCCTCTCTTTTCCCTTAACCCCTTCTTCAGATGCTGCTACATACCACACATTTCTAATTCCCCATGGTTTCTGTCTTCCCTGAAAAATTTTAGAGGGGAGGAAAAACTTTTCTAAAAAGTTTCTAAAATTTTCTAAAATTTTCTAAAATTTCAGTTTGTAAATTCAAATCTATTATTATGGTTCTAGCAATCTAAAGGCCTTTCCACACCCCTAGACAGCTCTGACTTTCCCCATTACCAATTCCAGAAGAAAGATGGGGTGTTTATTGTACATAAAAACACATTAAAGATATACTATAAGAAATCATCCATATTGAAAAGTGTTGGCTGATCTTAGGAGAATCCCACAAGCATTAAAAATCTGAAGATCCAGACCAAAATGTGCTTTATCTTACAGATAGGGATAAATAAGAAGAGGAAAGGGAACTTGAGACTTAGTTGAAGCAACACTGCTCTTTATTCTTAAATCGAAGCCAAGAAACTATGGAAAGAAGGAAAGGAGTAATAAGACTACCAAAGAGATACTCAACAGCAAAGCCAAGAGTCTGTTTTACCATTCTCTAGACCCTGAGGGCATTTTCAGAGCATGTGCAATGTGTTTTTATTTGGTGCATAGTTTTGGTTTGTGGTATTTGTGGTGATGGACGGAGCTGAGAAGATTTATGACTTGTTATTTGTAACTTAATGACAGGGTTACACTTGATTAACACCTATCTCCACTAGATTGTAACAACCATGACAGCAGGTTCACAGTCAATATTGCTCAGCACTATAGCCTTGGTACATAACACTGCATGGCACATAATGGGCAATTAATAAATATTAGTGCTTCATTACATTTTAGAGTAGAGAGATCATTACACTTACAAAAAGCCAGATAGAATTAGATTTTGATTAATACAAATACTCTCCTACCACCAGGGGTAAAAAACAGAATCTTATGGGTGCCATCTATTTTGGAAATCAATGCATAACTCCTGAAAAAAGTGTGCCCCTTTCACATGCAAAAGTACAAATCAGTGTTTTTATAACAAAATGATATTATCTTAAACTGAAAGAGAGCCTCACAGCCTTTGGGGCCTCTTAACTTAGAAAAGGGTTTCATTTATTCATCCAAGGTGCACAGCTAGTTAGTTGCAAAACTAGAAGAAGAATACTGGTCCTTCTCCTCCTTCCCCAAGATAATTTAGGGCTTAAACATGTAGCATTTCAGTATAAACCAAGATACTGAATATTCATCTTTTAAGTCGTTTAGGTATTTTTAACATTAATAAACTGACATTGAATGCACTGGGAAAATTGATAGAGGAGAATAAATCATTTTACATCGAAATATACTAGAAAAATAGAAATTGCTTAAAATTTCAAATTCTTACGGGGGAAAAGGCAAAGGTGGGTGGGAGGAAGATCTGTTACTCTTCTGATCCTGTTGAAATAAGCCATCTTTATTCCTTAAAGTGAAGTGCTATTTACCTTCTAATGGCATTTTCATATGTACATGATTGGGGGTGGGGAGAACAAATTGGTAATTATTTTCACTAATGAAATGTGCAGTCATTTCAGTTAGATTTTTAACAGGGCACAACTTGAATTCATAAGGCCCATTGAGTAAATGGCTATTAGGTACAGTTTAATGACTTGATGCATGAGTCATGTTTTTTCTGTGGTCAATTCTTACTGCACATTCAGGGCAATTAGGAAATTTGGTTTTCCATCCTATATATAAATAATCCTTGTATTTAGAAAGTTCAACAGTAAAAAATCCAAAATGTTACCGAAGTGGGGAGAAGAAAACTATCTGATGATGATGGTAGTCAATGTTTTAGTTAAATTCATTTGCTTAGCAAAGCCAGATCTTCTTTAGTGTTAATAAAGAACAAATATAATCATTTGTCTCAGAAGATAATTCCTCCAACACTAAAAAAATTTTTTTCTACATTTAAATCTAAACTCAATTTCAGAAACTATGTTGATAAAATAGAGAAAAGCTTCCACTGAGCACAAATTTAAAGCCACCTTAAAAATACTCCATTATATATTCTTCAGCAAGGCACAGTAATATATCACTGTATTAGAATATACTTCTCATTTTTCTTCAAATTTACATACATGGTATAAGGCTCTGAACACTAAAACAAGTCTATGCTTTTACATCATTTAAAAAAGTGTAGTATCATTTAATAGCTTCATAAAGAATAAGCTTCAAAAATATAGGTATGTATGCAAAATATATCCCTTTACTAAGTTTGCACCTATTCTGTCTAAGTTTTGCTGCTTCCATTATGAATCCAAAGAACTAAGTTGATGAGCAGTAACAAATATCTGGCAGGTGTAGATTTCATATGCTACTATATTTACTTACATAATTTTCCCCTTTTCCTCTGATATTTTCCCTGTAAAAGAGAAGGCATTAAGTGAAATTCATGTGAGTGCCTTACACTGCTTTACACTTGAGAACCTCACTTCCACTTTCAAAAGAAGAGCATCTCATACCGCCTGCAACGTTAATCAGAATGTAGGTTTGCTAATGTTTTTCTGTTTCTTCAGCAATTTTCCATATTCCTAAAAAGTACCTCCTAGAGTGAAATAGCACTTTAAATGAGCATGCCTGTTTATGTGTTAAAGACAGATGGAGAAGGAGAAAGAAGAGGGATAATTAAAAGGAGATGGAAAATATATTGACATTTAAATGTTCTTTCCTTTGAAATGTTCATCCCACATCCCTTTCATTTATGTTAACCGGAAGAAGGCAGAGGAAACATTCCTGGTTCTTACCTGGTGTCTCCCATGTGCTCACTGAGGGGTTCACAGTCTGCTTCCCCCACGTGAGGTAAGAAAAATGATGGGAAGTGAAGAAAGGAAGGCAATAAGGCAAGGTAAAGGAGTTTGTGGTGATTTTTGCATCTCACAGTTATGAGCCAAAGAGTGCTTATTTAGTCATTTGTCATTCTGTGTGGACATTACACATTCTGTCTCCAGAGCCTCGATTAGCAACGTGGCTGCTGTTTCTATGAATCTACATACACACTTGTCTACCACTTTCTGTGTGTCCATCCTGTCATTTCTATAAGGCGAAATAATGATGTAAGGATAGACAGATAAGGTAGGGGTACATGTGTGTGTTAGAGAGACACACACATTAAAGAAAAGGACTAAAGTATGTGAACAAGAGAAAACCTGTGAAGGAACAGGTCCTGTGATAAGGTTTGGAGATAGACAATCATTTGAATGTAACAGCAAGGTAAGTTTTTAATTGCATACTTCAGTGAACATTTTTAAAAGTCTATAGATAAGTAAAGAAAGGACAGTTTGTAAAAATGTATGGGAGTATTATGAGCCAGAAATGTTTGCTCAGAGACTGCTCTTACGAGAAATTTGTAGTTTAGATCCAGGTCATGGTCTTTTCTTTCAAGTCATGTTGTGGTCAAAACCTGTGCTCAAGTGATGTATTAGCCAGTTCTTTCTATTATATAAATTGCTTTTTGGAATTCTAGAAACTGAAAATCATGCAGGAATTGACTGCCTAGAGCATACTTCACTTCTTCCTGTGTCCTAGGACTTGAAGCAATTGCAATCTCTTGTCTTTTTTGGCAAACTATTTTATTTTTAGGTATAGGCAAGAAACTCTCCAGTTTATCAGTAGGTCAAAAAAAAGGGGGGGAAAAAGATTAGCAAGATGTAATCATCAGATTATATCATTGCACAAACACTTTGTCTAAGAGTAATAAATCATCTTCCCTTAATGTCCATGGTACATAAGGATGGTATATATCATACCCTAATGTTGCTGGGAACAAAATACAGGCAGCGAAGAAACTTCCCAAATCATTTTTCCCAAATCACTGCCCCAAAAGCTCTTCCTGCATGCCTTGGAGATCTTCTATTACCCTGCTGGCTCAGGGCCACCATTTTCAATCATATTACAGATACATTTGCCATGAGCAAGGGCTGCTATAGACTAATTCAACTAAATTCTTTGTCTTGTGGATTCAGAGATATACATCTATATCCCACTTCCCTGGCAGTAACCATGTAATATGAATATACTCATCAGCCATAAAAGAAACAAAGAAGAGTACAGGACAAGAATAGTTGAAAACCCCTGCTCCTAACCTCCCTTTCTGTTAAGTACTTCAGAAGGGGAATCACAAAGATGCCTTTTAATAAACTACTATTGTTGTTTCTCAGGAAGGGTGAGTATACTTTGCAAACTCATTTCTTAGAAAGTATTCATCGTCTCTGCCACAAGTATAGTCTGAAGCAATAGTTTTGTAAGAGTCAACAAAAAGAACAGGTGAGGGAATGAGCACAAGCAGGAACTATACACAAACTCATTTCCTCTCTGACCTTTCTCGGTTCTGGAATTCAGATTTCCAGAAAAAAAAAATTGACAAGAGATGGAGCAGGGTTGCAACCCACAAATCTCCAGCCTAGCCAGAGCTCCTGGGGGTGTGTTAGACACATGATGGTCCCTATCCCTTATCACAACAGTAGTTTACTCTCACACAATGATGCACTAGTTGGACTCAAGCAAGTCATACTATTATAGTAACAGAGCCCCACTAAAATGAAAAGCCCCAACTTGATCCTTTTCCCCCTAACTTCCTGGTACAAGTAATGTTTTTCTCTCTGAACTTCTTCCTACTGACAACAGAAACCAAGAAGTTACACCCCGCACAGGCAGGTGCAAGGAAACAGGAATTGTGACATATCATCTGGGCAGCCCAGCCCAATCTACATATGTGTATCTTGTGGCATTTGTTTTGTAAATCATAATGGTTTCTGTAGGACCAACAGAGACAAGTTAGCTGCTTTACCCCACATTTGGACAAACTGCATTAAATTCATTTCCTTTTTTATATAATTTGTTTATTTCTTTTGTGGGTAGGCAACCAAATTCAGCCAGCCCGCATCCAGGCAGTTTCCCTGGCTTAGCTGCCAGTAAAAGATTTTCATGTATTTTAATGAAATATTTTGTGTTCCTCTAAGTTAAATATAGTCATTTTCCTTTCTTTCGGGTTATCTCAGTGTCTGTTTTACCAGTATGTTCCTTCCTAACACTCTATATTAAATGTCATTGGTATATAGGGATTCTAAAGAAATTCCCCTGACCAACGACAAAAGGAAAAAGTTAAACCCTCTGTAAGTTATGCCTTCAAATTCCATTTAAATGCCTCTCATACACGAACACATGCACATAACAATTGTCTATACTGTCCTGCGTTTTTTCTCCCCTAAACCCTGCAGGATACACCATGCTGGTCACATGGGTACTGACATGAGCAGCAAAGGATCCCAGCTCCAGTAGACATTTTACACTTGGCAGTTTAGGGCATTGTTAAGAGACCAAGTTCTGAAGACTGGGAACCACAGTACTAGGGTTTCCTCTCAATGTTAAAAGTTGAATGACTTTTCTGTATTCTTCAAGTCCAGCTTTCCCTTATCTGTAAGTTGGCCATCACAGCCATATCACGATCAGTACCACTGGGTGATTGTGAGGATCCAATGAGACAATGAATATCAATGCTTATAATGGATTCTGTCATTTATGGAGTTCTTACAAATGAGAACTGGCTGTGAGTACCATGTGCTCCTTGTGGTGTCAAGAGTAAAAACTCTAATGGAGTAGATCTCATCTCCATTTCCAGCTCTAACACTCAGTAGTTAAATGACCTCAAGTGAGTTGCTCCAGACTTCCCGAGACCTGCCTCCTTATCTCTAAAACCTCCTCTACTAAACTAAGGGCCCTCCACTACTACAAATGCCGCTGCCACCATCCTCTTCTCCCAATATAACATCCAACAGACCACTTATATCTTATTTGGTCAATTTTGTCTTTTTGATACATAAAATAATCCCCCATCTGCCCGTGAGAGTGTTTTGAAGATATGTAAAATACCTTCAGCACCAGACTATATTATTGTTTATATATTTCACAGTAAAGCAGTGGATAAAATAACCTAAACATGATCCTATAAAGAAGTGACACAGAGAACAAGACTGGCATGATCTCTGCAGGTTTGGGATCAACAAGAAAATCTGGAAGTCATCTTTACCTTCTGTCACCAAATCTTGTCAATTCTGACTATACACAGCCCTTAGGAAGTCCACCTCTTCATTTATATCACAGTCACATGATTCAGACTCCTGGTGTTTGTTTTTATAGCCATGATAACTGCATTTCAGACACAGTCTAGGCTGTTCTCCATACAGTAGCTAGGATGATTTTTTAAGTAAAGATCAAGGCATGCCATGCCATGATTAAATCCCTTCAGCAGTTTCCAGTGGTCCTTGGGAAAAAATTCAAGCTTCTTAATAGGACCTCAGCCAGCATCTACTGCCTCTGTCACTATCCCTCAAGTGGGCTAAATGCCAAAGATTCTGAATGTACCATCCTCAGATTCCCAAATGCTATGCAAGCTGCTCCTAATAGGACCTCTCTCCTACTCCCTCTTTGCCTAAGAAAATATGCTTGCAGTCTCAGCCAAAGGTATCCTTCCCTGGGGAGGCTTCCTAATTAAACCTCTACTAAGGACCCTCCACCACTACAAATACTGCTGCCACCTTCCACCTCTCCCAACATAACATTCAACAAACCATGTGTACATTATTTGGTTAATTTTGTCTTTCTGACACAAAAAATAATCCCCGATCTGCATGTGCCTTTTTTATTCACCCCTCACATAGTGCCTGGCCCAGAAGAAATGATCTGGAAACATTTGTTAAATCAATGCATTTGAGTGTAACGGCATAATTCAACCATGTGTTTATCAGGCATGGAACTTGAGAATTACATTCTGATTTTTGACAAGTTTTTTCAGTACTTCTGAGGGAATGAAAATTAAAAACAGCTTCTAATTTTTCTCCCTTTTCATAAGGAAAAAAACATTTAAGACTCTTCCTTTTCCATCACTCCAATTCCATTTTTCTCTCCTCACAGAGGTAGAAACTTTCAGCAAATATCTTTAGATACAGAATCTATAATTTCTTTAACATTCTGACTATACACAGCCCTTAGGAAGTCAATTTTATTTGATATGAGTATTAAAAAACAAATATGAAAATAAATGTCTCTTGGGCTCCAATTCATTCCATGCCCCCCTCCTCATGATTCATTGAGCCAAAGTGAAGAGTCTCTCCACAAGCACCTGGATCATGCAATCCCCCGTTGGTGCCAGGAGGAACACGCCAAGGACTCCAGGCAGCCATCTGTGTCACCCAAGCTAAAATCCACCTCTGGAAAATACACAGTAATGTTCCCTTAGAGAAATATTAGTTTCACTTCACCGCTCTTTGTGGCATATCGTATCCCACACTTTGTCTTCCTCTGTCCCCGAATGCCAGGCTCACAGTCCTTCTCAGTGGGAAAGGATGCAAGTCAAATGCCATCACAATCACTTTGTCCTTCTCTGCAGAGGGGTGGGAAAACTCTGTGCATGTCAAAAGCTCATCAGTTCCTAATGGAAAGGAGTGACTTTCCAAGATCACAGAAGTTGTGCATTTAGAGGTAATAACTTGCACCTAACAAACCCTGGACAAGAATGAGCCTGGGCTGGTGCTAGCTTTGCCTGGGAGCCACTTTCCCATCCAAGATCCTCCAGGAGCTCCCTGGCTCTCTGTGACTGAGCCCAGCCCCCGCTATACAGGCTGATGCCTTTTCAGTTTTCCTTATCCTGAAAAAATTTAAAAAAAAAACCAAGTGTGGTTGGGATGGTTTGTTTTTGTTTTTGTTGTTTTTCATTTTAAAACCCAAAGCATAAGAAGACTCTTTTTCCACTCGAGTAAAGCACTGATGAAAATTATATAATTCAAAGGGAATATGCATACTGGAATTTTGTCCTCCCATCCCCACCATCTCCTCTGGCCAACCTTCTGCAATGTGCTCTTCTGCAAAATTCCACATTCTTTTCCTTAACACCCCCACCAAGTGAGAAAGTGATGTTTTCACAATGTCAGTGATGAAAGCTTAGGTGAGAAAATCTACAATCTTTTGGCAGTTTTTCTGCATTAACCTCAGCAGAAAAATAAATTCAACTAGATCTCCATCAGCAAAAAAGACCTATTATTTGGAAAATGATTTGTTAATATTAGCTACATGAAATCTCTATTTTTGAATAATGTTTTTTAGATATGATCCCACTGTTCTGTATTATTAATTTACACTTTATTTCTTAGGTTTCCATGTTCATTATGTTTTGCTTTATGGATTTTTAAAGAGCTGATCATATAGTGTTTTTTTTTAAGTTAATTAGGTCACTTTGAAATACTAGAATATAAAAGGAAGTTTTTAAAACAAAAATATTTCCTACATGTGATGACAGGTTAATGATTTAATAATTTGTTATTTTGGAAAGAATATAAACTAGCTATTTTTCATAGCTAGAGTGCTAAATATAGAAAAAAGAAATGTAGCAATCTATTAATATATTAAGAAGTTAGGATTTCAATTATTCCAATAAGAGTATTATCACTTTAGCTAAAATTTGTAGTGAAAATATTTTGAGGTATATGCCTAAACTATGATGCCTACTATAGACACTGTCACCACATAGAGGCCTCAGTGAAAGTGACAGTGCATATCTGAATCTATATTGCATGACCCCATCCATCCTTATGACCACAACTCTTGAACCAGGAGAAGCTACTTGACTCAACATCAGATCTTCAAGCTGGACCGAGCTAATTAGTTTGAACATGTTTAAGACCCAGGAAAATGGGTAATATTTGTAGGAAATACATACATCTTTGGACACTAGAATGGTATTTTAGGTCTTAAACATCCTCAGGGTAAGCAGAGAAAGCCAATTATCAAAGAAATGCAGAAGAGTGGTAAAGAGAAACCAGGGATTAGAGAACATACCCTTAGAACACACCACAGATCCAGGGATATAGATATAGATTCAGTGATTAATCCACATTATACTAACATCCTTCATCCCCACATTTCACTGTCTCATGGGACTGATATGCTTCTCTTCAAGTGTCACTCTTATTCCCCAATAAACTCTGATTATTTAAGCTAGACTGACTGAGTTCTTCTTGCTGGCAACTGAATGCCCTTAAAGAAACACATGCATGAATTACCACATATTTGGAAAATTAACCTTTGTATGAAGGTATTTTTTGAAAATACATGCAAGTAAATAAACATTTAAAGATTCAAACCACTATTTGTAATCTACTGTCCTAATAAAACATTTTAGTCATTTTTATTTTGTCTTTTTTCCACTTCAGAAAGCATTTAACATGGATTAGTAGATAATACAAAAGTGGATACGTTAGTGTGTTTATAAACCAGTTCTCTGCATAGAGTAAAAAGAATCTGATTTATAGCATTTGATGATTGCTTTGGTGTAAAATACTCACTGGGTCCAGTTTAAGCTATCAAGCTAACATCAGTAAATATGACATTGAGAACAGATACATCCCTTCAGCTCTCAAAGCCTGTGAACTAGTTCCATCATACTGCTGGATAGTTCAAATAAATATTTCAAGTCAAAATAACTGAAATAAAAATTGATCGCTTTCATCTGCTTATCAAATAGATTGAATAATTATCCCATAGTCATACAAATAGCAGAATAGCCTGAATTCCAATGCTAGTGGAACTGGAGTTTTGAGACGAAACTTGATGCTCCACTTTGCCAATTTCCTTCTGGGTTCTTGTCTCAGAAATTTAAATAAAATCCATGGACAAGACGGAAAGGCAAGAATAAACAGGAGGATTTATTGGAGGAGAGAGAGAACACATGAAAACCCATTTGGGTGTGCTAGTTTAGGGGCTTATATGGTTTGGAGTATGAGTATTCACTAAAATCTACTTAAACAGGCATTGAAAAAGTATCAAGGCTATTGGTTTTGTCCTTTAGCCTGAGTTTTAATCCCTCCTGTAACTTCCATTTAGGGTTCATTGTCACCTTGCCTTTTCCCCACCTCTCTGGGGTGAAGAAGTTGGAATGTTCCCCAAATAAGCCTCAGTTGTTTTGTTTTGATTATACATGACAGAATGCTTTTATGTACTTTGATATATCATACATAAATGGGGTAAAATTTCTCATTTTTCTGATTGCACATGTAGAATCATACTGGTCATGCAATCATATATGTACATAAGGTAATAAAGTCTGTTTCATTCTACTATTCTTCCTATCCCCATAAAGCCTCAGTCTTTACATTCAAAAAATTCCTTGCTGGGGACATACCCCTGATCGCCTGACTATTCTCCCTTCTGATTCACTAGTGGTCTGATCTAAACAACTGAGTGAGAGTAATCATGTACCCTACTCCTAATGATTTCAGGCTACTTTAACAAATGACCATTGACTGGGTGCTTGAAGAATTTCCATTTCTCCCAGTTCTGGAAGCTACAAAGTCCAAGATTGAGGAACTGGCAGAGCCAGCCTAGTGAAAGCGTTTTCTCCAGTTTGCAAACTGCCTTCTCATCTCCTTGTACCTTCACATGACAGAAAAAGATGTTGTCTCCTTTCATCTCTCATATCTCATCTGAAGGGTTCCAACTGCACAACCCACCTGCCACCTACAGGCCCCATCTCATAACAGGGGTTAGGATCTCAACACATGAACTGTGGAGAGACAAAGCTTCAGTCCATAACAACTATCAGTTATTGAACCTTCAACTTCACCAATATAATCTATTATGTAAGCTCTGCCTTCCCAAAATAGCATACCTAGTATTCAGTAATTAACAGTTTTATTTTTTATAAAGTACTATCCCAAAATTCAAAAACACAGAAGCCTATTTTTTTTTTCAGGGAAATCCAGATCCTAAAACTCAACATACAATAGTTTAGCCATTGCTATTTTTTTATTACATATAATTTTTACCTCTACCACAATTTTTACCCTATCACTGCTCCATACTTCATTTTAAAAACTCATTGTATCTCATACATCGATTTCAAAGATTAATTTGATATTAGTAGCATGTCATGTCCTTTTTCACTCTTTTCAGAAACTATTCTCACTCTTCTAAATTTGTTCTCATCCTGTAAGTCCCAGAAAATTTTCCACATACCCATGAATCAGGCCCACACTTAGACAAAATCTTTACAATGCTCCAGTTTAGACCTTTTCCCACTCTATAATAGCTGTTACCAAAGACTATGGTCATTTTATGTTTATACATCTGACTTTCCAACAAAATCCTCAATCGCAGTGTCTAACAGTGTGAGTGAATGGGTGTTCTATAGATGTTCACTAAATGAACCTCATGATTAAAAAATACTTTGTCTTTTCTATAAGGAAAAGTATCTCCTTATTAAGCATAAATAAGGTTAAGATGGATCATTATGAATATCAAACAAAATTTTTTATTTTCTTATTCCAACTTGTGAAATTAGA
The DNA here is from genome assembly GCF_001458135.2 of Marmota marmota marmota. Lineage (NCBI taxonomy): Eukaryota > Metazoa > Chordata > Mammalia > Rodentia > Sciuridae > Marmota > Marmota marmota. Next base: position 2,536,638 of record NW_026000019.1, read on the forward strand.
AAGCAAGATGAAAGAAAAAATATTCTGTGTTTATTTTCAGAATCAGTTCCGCTGTGATAATACCATAATACTTGAACACGTGATGCTACGATGGAACTGCATAAGCTACAGTCACCATCAGAAGGCCTTTCCAGTGTTATCTCCCAGTCTGAATATTCCAATATGATATTCTCCCAAGGCTTTCAAATGATACTCAAAGACATCACTACATCATAGTAAAAGCTATTATTCTACATTCTAGTTTTTCTAGTAACATCCTATAAAAATTTTTGTTCATTTAGATGAAGGGAGGGATAAATGAAATGAAAAAATAAAAGTGAAGTTACTCCTTTGTTACCCTATTTTACAGTTAGGAAAAAAAATAAACTTCAGAGAGACCAAGTACCTTCCCCAAAAAGACCTTGACCCTAAGGCCTCTAAGAACCCTAATGCTTTCTAATATTCTTGCATATTCCATCACCTTATTGCCTCCTATTCCTTTTTCTTTCACTGTCACTTGTAGCCAAAATGAAAAGTTAGCAGGAAGTATCAGAGGATGTGATGATAGACATGCTCAGCATCTCAAAACCAACTGCATATTCTAGTTACTCCAATTTGCTCTTGTCCTTGATAAAGTCAATTTATTCTGGATACCAACTCCTATTTTAATTTTGTTTGGTTATTATTTTAACATCTTTCTTAACACATTTGATTAAATAAGCACCATGTGTAAACATGTGCTTATATTTTCAGTCCAAAATAATTTCTAAGGATTAGAATGGCATCAGATTTAAAGTGGTCAGAGCTTTGAAGTATTTTATTGACAGAATATTCACAATCAGGGATCAATGATAATCACAGACACAAATGAACACATCTTTTATTTCCTGTTAAACTAAACAGGCACACCCTAGCAAACTAAACTGACATTTCTAATGTCTTTAATTCATCAGACGTGGAGCTCCACTACTTCATATTTCCCTGATCTGAGAAAAAAAAAAAAAACACGCCTCAGAAGTGAGAAACTTGTTCTGTAAAAAAGCAGATATGAAATGTTTTCATTTTTATAAATGACTTGCCTGTACAGTTCTCTATTATATATTAAATGGCTCCTCTGATTTGAAGAACTTCCAAGCTGAACCTAAGAGCCAGCAGTATTGCCCAATATAAACAGTCATTTGACAAAATGAAAAAAGTCATTCCATCTTCTCTTTAATCTTTATGCTTCCTTCTCTGCCCCCTTTCCATTTACAACATAGAATGGACTTTCAGGGATCAGTCTTAGCTCTTCTATAATGCAGTACCTCTTCCAAGGCAATTCTGTGCATTACATACAGAGAGGAAATGAAAATGTGCCCCACCAGCAGACTAACTTCCTATCAATATATTTAGATCTGCTTAATTTTCCCATGGAATTCAGAAACACTGAAAATGTCCCAGAGTGAAGCTTCTAACCTGAATCCCTGAAGGAAAACAGCAGTCTTTTTTTTTTTAATCAATTCTTCCAAGATTCATAAGGCAAAGCCAGCCCTAATTCAAGTTAATAAAAATGTTGCAAGATGTAGGAAGCTAGGAGGCTAGAAACTCAGTCAAGCAAGTTTGAAATTTTTAAAACTGCAGAAAATCTGAAGAACTCAGTGGTTTAATAAAATACCTGCCATCAGGACGGATGTGTTTATGCCCTTGAACATGCATTTTGTGATGACACAGATAGTTTCTGCTCTTGAGTAACTGTATCTATGCTTCCATCCAGCTTTGCAAGGAAATTTTTTTATTCCTCAACACTGCCTAGATCAATAGCAGCTCAATATCATTCATGATTAGTGCAGAAGTGTGCTTTCAGTTTTCTGGACCCTAAGTGGATACAGATGAGAAGGTTGGCTTTAACCCTATTAACTTATAGCGGGGATTAAAACAAAATGTTACGCTACTAATTCAAGCTGCAACCTTGCTGCTAGACTTATAACACTATTTGTTCAACCTTTTCCTCCCTCATGCCTTCTCTGTTACATTTCTGCCATCACTCTGAAATTTCTCCATCTTGTAAGTCTTCATACTTACCCTCTCCCCCTGAGCTAATGGCATCCTGAACTTTTTTTTTTTTAAGGAAACAGTCCAACTGACCCATCTCTGTTCATTAGAACTGTCCATTAAAAACTTCTCCATACATTCAGAAATATTTTCCCTTTTTTCTGGAATTAAATCTGGTCCAATAACAATTCTTTCCAGAATCTCATCTCATTAGGTTATTTCTCCCACTTAATCTCTCAGTTTTGTCCTTGACTAGAACCATGCCCTATTTCTCTCCCCCAAATCCTTTCCTTTCTTTACTCTCATTTAAAGTCACTGTTTTACCAAAAAAATAAATAACCCAATCAATAAATGGTATAAGGAATTACTTCACAGAAGAAATACAATCGATCAACAAACATGAAGTTCAACATCTCTAGCAATTAAAGAAATACAAATTAAAACTACACTGAGATTTCATCTCATTCCAATCAAGAATACAAATAACCATAAATGTTGGTGATGATGTGGAGGAAAAGGTACACTCATACATTGTTGGTAAGACCTCAAATTGGTGCAAACACTCTGGAAAGCAGTATGAAGATTCCTCAGAAAACTTGGAATGGAGCCATTTGACCCAGTCATCCCACTCCTATGTTTATACCCACACAACTTGAAATCAACATACACAGACACATCAGTTTATACAGCAGCTCAATTCACAATAGCTTAACTATTGAACCAAGCTACATTCCTTTCAATAGATGAATGGATAAAGAAATTGAGGCATATGTACACAATGCAATATTACTCAGTCTTAATGAAATTATGACATTTGCCAGTAAATGGATGGAACTGAAGAATATTATGCTAAGCAAAATAAGTCAATCCCAAAGAACCAAAGCCCAAATGTTTTTTCTGTGATATGTGGATGCTAAATCACAATAAGGGGTGGGGGAGAATAGAGGTACTTTGAAGTAGATAGAGAGCAATGAAAGGAGGGGAGGGGGTGGGGTAGGAATGATAGAATGAATCAGATATTATTACCCTAGTGCACAACTTTATGTCACATACAATCAGTAGAATGAAAAGTTATATTCCATTTATGCATGATGTGTCAAAATGCATTCATTCTACTGTCATGTATAACTAATTAGAACAAATAAAATTTTTGAAACTAAAGTCACTGTTTTGTTTTGTGTTCTGTTCCTATTTATTCTGTTTTACAAACTGTAAGAGTGACTTGTTTGTATTAGGAAATTTAAAAAATATTTACAAGTCTGGTCAGTTGATATTTGACCATCCAGTGATATTTATCATTATTTAAAGGTATTTAAACATATATACATAAATATTAAATAAAAATTAATCATACTGTAAGTGTATGTGTCACTGACCAATATTTATCAAAAATTCCTTTCTGTGTCAGTAGAAGTAAATCTCACTGAAATGTGATCTTTTATTTGGTTGTATCAATAAACATCTCTGGTACTAGCAATTTAAGCTAAGTACACAGATTTCTTCTATTATGAACAATGCTGTAATAAATATTGTTTTGCCTTTATCTTTGTAAATCTGTGTGATCATAACCTTACAGTAGTAGGTCCTTGAATAACCACCTGCAGAAACATTTTATGAAGAATAGCATAAATCACAATGGTGCCCTCCTCCATCAACTTAGCCACAGAGCTGTGATGACATTGGTCTGGTTACCACTGCCTTAATGAAAAAATATCAGTTTATTGTAAGGGAGTTAACTATCAAATAAGTTTTCATCCTAGTTTCCAGCATTCTTGATATCCAAACAGGATTTGATGACAGCAATTTCTTCTTAAAACTCTTCATCATTTCATGACTTCTACCAATTTTACCCCTATCATTCTTGCCTTTCTTCCCTCTTGTCTTCTTTCTCCTCCTTCAGAGATTAAGAGTCTACATTTCTCTCCTGGGATTTTACTTCCTCACTTTATCCTCCCTAAATACCAAGTCTCGAATTCATGCTTAATTATGACTGTCACCTCTGGCTAACCTGTTTGTTCAGCGTAGCCTCTTCTTGGATGTCCTACTTCTCTCTGGACATGTTTACAATGATGTCCCACCAATAACAAAGAGCTAACAGATTTAAACACAAACTGTACTTATGCCCTCTGAACTTGATTTCTTTCTTCATTTCCTACTGCTGTTCATATTTCCATCAACTTCACAAGATGGAAACTTCACCGTGAACTTCCATTTCTCAACATTCTCCAAAACAATCACCAAGCATTACCGGTTCTGCCTGAGCCTAGTGTGTTTTGGAACCCTTGCTACCTGCCTTCCCTCCCACTCCCTGCCTCTTTGTCAGTGGAATCAACAGCAAAGACTCATTTTCTTCAAGAAGCATGCATCTTATGCTTACTTGGGATTCACCGACTTCAGTTAATGATAAGGTTGTTCCTTGGAGTCTCTTCAGCTCTTTACTCACCCTCCCTATCTCCCTAGGCTGGCAAGGAAGAAATTAAAAATGACTCAAGCCCATTAAGAATTTTCTGGAAAAATTCTTGAGATTTTCTTAATGCTCAGTGCCCAGAATAGGAAAATACATAGACTGGAATGGGGCTATGTGAAACCCTGGGAACAGCTTCATTTTCACTCTGATTTTGAATTTTGCCCTTCTGTCAAAACCAGGAAAAGAAGAGAGGCCTCTCTATATGAGAGAATAGCTGCAGCACTGATACTAACAACAGTGTAGGCAACAATTCTAGTGAAGGCAGCTGGTGGGGGTGGAGGGGTGACAGCTTTAGAAAATGCAGTGGCAGCCCTTGTAGCAGGCAGCACTGGCACAAGTGGCAGGGGCACTGGTGACAAGCAGCATGATGTGCAGGAGGGAAGGAAGATACCAGCAGTGGCTTTGGCCTAGGCAGAAGTGGTAGAGGAATCATGCATAATACTGAAACTTGATGCAGTAACAAGTCTGTCAAGAGCGCCTACTCCCACTACACAGAACCTTAGATGGCTATGTGAAGCCGTTCACCCTACTCGAACCCCAGAGACCACACTCAGACTTCACAGAAGATGACAATAAAGACAAGATTCAACAACATTACAAGTGGCACAGCGCTGTGAAACTTCAACAGAAGTCAATTAAGATGTTGAAATAAAAAGCAACATTTAGCCTGAGATCAATATGTCATGTTCTCATTTCAATGTAGACATTGGGTCTTATTATTCAAATCCATACACGGCAGGACTAAGATGGGCCAACACACACTACGGCTCCAGTTCAACCGACTTGGTGTAAGAATATCGGATGGGCTCCACTTCTCTGAGAATAGCTTTTTCTTTACAAATCCTTTAATAAATATTCAGGAGAAGGAGTTCATTGACAATCCCTCCCAGATGTGAAGCTAATTAAGCGCTGATACCTAAGCTTAGCATTTAGCTCTCTCGTACCAAAAAGGCTTCTTTTAAAGGTGTTTGTTTTGAATGTAAAAGATAAACTGGAAAGAAGTATGGATTAAGACCTCAAAATTGTCCTCTCAAAGGAGTCTCTTCTTTTTATCAAAAGGCAAAGGGGATAAATAGGAAAAAAAAAATCAAACTATTTGGGGGGTGAGGGAAGAAGTCCTAGAGGAATCAAGTATTTCTCACTATTTTTTTAAGTTGTCAGCACTTTAAGCTGCTAATTTTTCCCCCATAGATTTTTAAATAAGCTCATCAAAAACCTAGGAGTCTGAAAACTTTAATAACTTAGAGAAAAGATTACTTTTCCCAAAGAAGGATTTTATTCCACTCACTCGGCTTTACTTTCCTATCGTGTATTATTTCAACATAAAATTTGGTCTCTCCAGGCACTAGACTATGGTTGCAGGTTTGCACTGCCGTTTGCATTAATCTCCAAAATAAATTCCACAAGAAGTTGCTATAATACATCAAGATTGTGTTGTAATGGGAAAAAAGTCATTCGCATGGGATGCCAATGTGTTTTGTAGCTTTCCTCTCTTTAAAATAACAAATTATTTTGCTCATTGGGAGCCAGAGGGACCCTGTCCTCTAAGGCAGCATCAGTGGGGACCAAGGGAAGACAGACTTTGCCATAACCTGAATGTACTCCCTTCAGGATAAAATTTGGAGAACAATTGGCTTGTTTTCTCTGCAGTCTTATGTGGATAAGATTTCTTACTAAAGACCCTGAACTGGACTCCACAGTGACAAAAATCCTCTGAAAATTCAAGTGGTAAGATTTGAGTGTAAGGAAACTGAAGCTAAAACTCAGTGAGAAGGTAGGTCTTACTAAAGCACACACAGTACTTTCCTAACACATCTTTAAATGAAAAAAAAAATCAGTTACCACTGATTTTATATACCCTAAAACATACAAGATATTTATATGAGAACTTCACCTATCAACCCTATTAATATATCTAGAAAAATGCTTAAAGATCAGAAAAAACACCAGAATCATTTGTTCTATAGAAAATAATGAGTTATCTGATTGTTTTACCTTACTAAGTACCAATGACTTAGCGTCATAACACAACAGGCTCAAAAGAGCTCATTAGAATCCTTAAAAATATATAGAAATTGACACACACCAAATACACCTGTCTTTGCAACTTGACATCAAAGTGGGCATTATTTTACCTCACGGGAGTTAGACTTTGATGTGGCACTTTTCCCACTAAACACTCAGCTGCAGAACAAAAGTGAGTAGAATCTGGCACTGAGTAGAATCTTCTCACATCAGTGAGGATGTTCTCGGAGTCAACAAAAATGGATAAGAACTTTATATTTTATTAACTATTTTATTCTATTTTCTTTTTATAGATCATTGAGAACCACTTCATGTTCTATGGCATCATAAGAGAAAACTAAGAATGTCTCTAGCTATCAGTAAGTGCATCCTCTAATGCTTCTGTTTAATTTATACAAGTTTGGGTCCTATGTGATTTAGTTCAACAGACCTCTGACAGTAAATTTGAGATGACGATGATGATTACAATGTACTTGGTAGGAGGTAAGGACTTTATTATCCTACCTGGAATTGGCATTAACAATTAATGATGCACCACTTGTTGAAAGTGTTCTATTCTCAAGTGATTGATTTAGCAGTACTGGGAACTAAACCCAGAGGCCCTCTAGCACTGAGCTACATCTCAACCAAGACCACCCCCTGCACCACCCACCACCACCCCGCACCCTACCCCCTGCCACACACACACAGTAAGAGAGAACCTGTCTCCAAAAAGTAAGTTGCTGATTCTGGTTACAAACTTGTGATCCTCCTGTCTCAGCCTACTAAGTGGCTGGGAATACAGGTGTGCATCACTGTGCCTGTATCTTACTCATTTTCTGTCTTTATTTCATAACATGCTGCATCTAGCTGTGTTTAAGCACAATTCCATCTTCCTAAATGCCACAGGGGATGTCATACCTGCTCCCACATGGGAAATATAGTACCTTTAAAAGAAGAAAAGACAATTACTTATATCCAGGAGGAAAAACCAACAATGAAAGACATGTGGAAAGAAAAAAGGCAGAAGTAAAGGAAGAATGGATGCTTGAAGAATCAACTTTATGCTCTGACAACCTCAGGGACACTCAGTCTCTGTTATGATCATAATTCATGGATCATTAAATAATTTATTCTTTCCTCCCTTCCTACTTAGCCTCATTTTATTGAGGCCTTAGTTTGTCACAAATTCCAAATCCAACTCGTTTAGACTTCAATGTTGATACAATTATAAAGAGAAATGCATAGTAAAACATAAAAGTATGTTTCTCCAACATTCGACTGGTTGTTTATTTATTTCAACTGGTCGTTTACTTCTTTAAATTGGTCATCTGGGGGAGATACTAAATTTATTGTAACAGTGTAAGAAGTACTCAAAAAAAAAAAAACTTTAAAATCACCCTTTGGCATTGCCTTCCAGTAGACATGTTCTATTTAATATCCTCAGTGGGAACAAATTCTCATCTTTTGAAGTTATCTTGTGAATACATTTGGAGATCCTGTTGGATGGTAATATTTGGAGTCTTTTTTTCAGACTCAGTTTAGAGCTCTACAAGAAATTACAGACATAGCTATTCACAGAACATATACTATGTGAAAGACTGGATATACAAAAACAACAGTTAGACAGTTCCTGTGCAGAAGAGATCACCAAGGGTAAGACACACTCATAGCTTCTTTCACCATGTGCACATACAACTGTGCGTGCCTCACACAGGGTACCACTTCCTTCAGTGTGACCCAAGGAAGCTCAATATGAAGATTTCCTGGGGTTGAAGAATTCTGAACTGAGGATGAATAGGAACTATACAGAATAAAGGACAGAAAGGACATTCTAATCTCAAAAAAATAATAATAATAATGTGCATACAATGTAAAGAATGATAAGATAGGAAGAACAGAGTAGATCAAAGAAATAAGCAGAGGCCTAAATGTGGAGGTTGGTTATTTTTGTTTGCTTGTTTTTAATATATCTAAGGAAGTGTTCTAAGGGTAAGGCCAAGAATAAGATCAAAACTGCATTTCAAATAGCCGGTTCTAAAACTATCATGCCCTGTTATCTAGGTTATGGGAATAATACCATTGAGAAGTAGCTAAAGCAGTGATAGTGAGAAACAGTATGGAATAAATTAGGCATTTAGAAAATAGAATTAGCAGTACATAACCATTAAGTTTATTCAATGGTAACGAAGAAAGAACTTCCCATTTATTTTGTAGGGACTGAGATGGAGACTAGCAGTCAAGTACACCTGGTATGATGATAGAATGAGAAGAATGTTCTGAAAGATAGTTTTGAGTACTCAAAGCTAAGAGAAACTACCAACACCCAGAAAGAGGCAAAGCATCCAGAAAAAAAAATAGAAGTACCGATTCTACAGACTCTGAACTTACAAATAGAAAAGGGACACTACATCCTTAGCATTTTTGCTTCAGCAAACATGACAGAACTAAAAAATATCTGTCAAATAGCCACACTCAAAATTGGAACAGAAGCCAATATACAGTGAGGTCAAGGTACTAAAGAGTATCAACTGGATCCGAACCAAGATATGTTTGCTAAAGGGTGTCATCAATTCCCTGGTGGACAAATTTAATACCAGAAGTGTTTTGTACATCATTTCAAATGTACTGAATTTTGATGTGTGTGTCTATGGATATACTTCAAGCAATTATAAAGGGGATGACTACACATTCTCTAATCATATTTTGTTGTCTTTGTAAGGTTATAAAATAACTTCTTTTCATACGGGGTATACCCATATAGATCAATATAATGAACCCCAAAATAACATCATGAGATTTTGCTGGCCAGGAAGACACAACTGAGTACCCTCACTCTCAAAATCTCTGCATAGGTTGCAACAGACTTCAGAAAACTGAACAGGTATCAGTCACATCTCCAACATTACTCTGCTGAGTGTATGAAAGATTAATAATAGAATACAAAAATGGAGATTTAACTATGATATTTCAATCACAAGCAGTACTCCTATTAATTTTGTGGTTAAATCATCGATTTTTGTTTAGCCAATGATTTAATATTTAACAGGACTTGTACATTGAAAACATGTTAAGGGGCTGGGGTTTGGGCTCATTGGTGGAGTGTTTGCCTGGTATGTGTGAGGCGCTGGGTTTGAGTTTCAGGACCACATATAAGTAAATCAATAAAATAAAAGTCCATGAAAGTCTAAACAAAATTTTTTTAAAAACCATGTTAAAAGAATTTTAAAAGCTTTTCTCACAGGTATTAAAGAATCAAAACAGCTACTTAAATTTAGAGACTTCTACATATTTTCAAACATGCTGTGACAGGTTATCAAACCACATCAGATAGTACTAATTGTACAATTTATAGTTGCATCATAAACAAAATGCTTTCAGAAAATTAAGGAAAATAGTGCAATCATGATACCTTGGGTTGAGAAATACTAAACATAAAGACTCTATTTTTAAAGTAAATAATCTTTATTGATCATTCCAGGAAAACTGTTATAAAAATTTACAAATTTGAAGCTAACTGCTTGATAATACACATCCACCCATGTACGCATATGTACACATACAATAAAATTCCCAGATTAACCAAGAAAACAGAATTTCTCAGAAATGAGGAAGCCACACAGGACATAATTCGAATAAAATTCTGTTCACTGCCTTGCAATACCTCAATATCAAGAGAGCTTTTCTGAATGACATCTTAATGCAGAAGAAAGGCACAGAACATAAACCTTATACTAATAGTCTGAGATGTAGAAGGGAAGGAAAAGAAACTGGTAAATGTATGGATACAATAACACACCAAAATTTTCTAAATACAATAGCAACAATTCCTGGTGAGTGGAGTTAAAATACATTCAAAATAGGACATAAATCAGGACACAGAAATTTAAATTAAAGAGCCACATATTTTATTTGGGTGAATAAGGTTAAACATTGATAAAAGTTTAACTTTAATAAGTCAACTTGTTAAGTGTATATATTTCTAGGGCAAAGATTGTAATAAAAAAGTAGATAAATCATATACTACTGAAAGAGAAAAACAATGAGGAAAAAATGAGCTAAGCACAGTTTTTAAAAGAAGAAAAAATTATGGAATATGAATAATAGAATAAGCTTGAAAAAGTATACAAATATCAACCAAGTGAAGTTTCGTGAATAACAGAACAAATACATTTCTGAAAGATCACAGCCAGTGACGCATACCTGTAATCACAGTGGTTCAGGAGGATGAAGCAGGAGGATCACAAGTTCAAAGCCAGCTTCAGCAACTTAGCAAGACCCTGAGCAACTTAGCAAAAACTGTCTCAAAATAAAAAATAGAAAGGGCTGGGAATGTGGCTCAGTAGTTAAGTGACCTGTGTTTAATTACTGGTATAAATAAATAATCAATACTAGATGCAGAAGAGTCATATATAAATCATCTAAAATATAATCCTAAACAGATTTATATCTAGTACCATATGATGAAATATACAGAGCAAAGGCTGAAAGAATCACACACAAAATGTAGACAGGATCTCATTTAGTGGGACATTGAACACATCATCTACTAAAGATAAATCAAATAAAAGCAGAAGAAAAGATAAAACATTAAGTGGTCAATTTAATGTAAACTTGATCAGATTTATAAACATACACACATATATATCTATATCTGTATATTGGTATAACTGTGTATGAATGCAGCCAAAATTAAAAGAATTTGAAGTTTTAAACACATAAAACACTGTTCAATATATTTGAAATATTTTTTTTAAATCTATCAGTTTAAAGATAAAGTAGTCTCATTTCCTGAAATCAAGGCAATTGTGTGAAAAAAATCAGTAATGAAATTTTTATAAAATATGTGTATTTATGAATTTTGTTTAACTCATAAGTCAAAAACTTAGAAGGAGGGTGCTAAGGACCAAATTATGCCCCTCTGAAGTTCATATTTTAAAGCTTTAATTACTAAAGTTAAAGTATTTAGAGGCAATACTTTTAGGAGGTATTATGGTTTGGATATGAGGTGTTCCCCAAAAGCTCCTATGTTAATGCACGAATGTTCAGAGGTGAAATGATGAGATTTTGAGAGTTGTTTGAATGGACCGACTAGGTGGTAACTGTAGACAGGCATGGCATGACTGGAGGAGGTAGGTCACTGAAGTGTGACCTGAAGGGTGCATCTTCCAGTGACCCCTCCCCCCTTCTCAGCTTCCTGACACCATCTGGAGCTGAGCTGCTTTCCTCAGCTGGGAGCTTCCCCCATGATGTGCCCAGAGTGATGGAGTCAGCTGGTTATGAACTGAGATCTGAAACCATGAGCTCCAAAACAAGCCCATCAAGTTTTCTTGTCAGATGTATTGGTCACATTGAAGCAAAAGCTGGCTGAAATAGGTAAATAGGTTTGGAGAGCTCAACTCCAATGGGACCCTCTTGGTGTGATTAACATTCTTTAAGTAGAAGTATCAGAAGGCTTACACCCTCTCTCCAACAAGCAAGAACACATCAAGAAAGTATCTCCAGTGCCATCCATTTCCCTGCAAATTCTATGATTTTGTCATTTTTTAGTGCTGCGTAATACTCCATGGTGTATAAATGCCACATTTTTTTTATCCATTCATCTATTGAAGGGCATCTGGGTTGGTTCCNATCAAGAGCTTTATAATGTTTTGAACAACCAATAAAAAAAAATAAATTAAAAAAAAAAAAAAAGAAAGTATCTCCAGCAGGTACGAACACAGGAAGAAGTGTCTACACCCAGGCCACCATGTTTTGTTACGGTAATCTGAACAAACCAAGAAGGTAGAAAATGTTTAGAACTTAATGATAAAATTTTACATATCTAAACATTTAGGATGTAGTTAAGGCAATATTCAGAGAAATTTGATAAACGTTATCAGATAATTTGAAAGGTTCAATGAGTTAAGCATTCAAAGTGAAAATTGAGAAGATCATAGAAATATTCATAAAAGGTAAATATCAATAATATCAGAAATAAAAAGGCAACATTAGAAAAATGCTAAAATATTAAAGAAAATTTGACATTATAATTGATCAATAAATATGAAAACAAATACACATTCATAGAAACAACAACTTACCTAAATTTATTCAGGAATTATTCTTATTAAGAGCTGACCTTAACTTGTAATTCTCAATATTACAAAAACGTCCAACGTAGTATAGATCAAATATCACATACAAGTAATTCTTGAATACAGAAACAGAACACATTTTATATTATTTTCAACATTTCATACAATATTGGTTTTATCCCAGGAATGCAAATTTCATGAGGCATTAGAAAATCATTTACATATTCATAGCATTTATACAGAAATGTCACTTGATCAAAATAGAAGCAGAAAAACCATAATTTAAGGATTTAACATTATGCATAATTAATACGTAGAAGAAACAAATTGACAAATGGTATCAATTTCTAAACAAATCAAGGATCCAATACAAGGTAAAACATGGCAGTTGCCCACACCTACCTGTATGCAAGATTTGACTGGGAGGCTCAGCCATAGGAAGACCAGTTTAAAGTAAATATTAGAAAGAACAAAATCCAAAATGTCATGTAAGTCACAGATGATACGAGTGTCAAAGGAAAATAAATGTCAAAATTGAGAGAAAAATATTAGAAAGGGGAGAGTCCACCAAGTTTATAAGTATGAGTATGACTTATTTTTTGTGAAAAAGTAAATTTCCTTACACCAGCCGTAAAAAAACAGTATTATGTATATTTTTAACAGCTTTGAAGTATAATAAGCAAAGAACAGTGTACATTTAATATAGATAGCATGATGAGTTTGGACATGCCATCACTGTAGTCAAGGTGATGGATATATAGACATATCCATGATTTCCTAGTCTCTTCACATCTTTTCATTGTGATAAGAATACTTAACATGAGATCTACCTGCTTAGCAAGTTTAGAAGTGCACAAATTGCATTTTTCCATACACACTCTGTTGCACAGATCTTAGGATTTATTCATCCAACATAAACTATATACCCATTAACTTCCTGTTCACCCCACCCCAGCTATTAATACAACCACACTGTCATTCTCTGCTTCTGTGAGCTTAATACAGACACCTCATATAAGTAGAATCTAAATAAGCACATCAAAAGAATAAAAACTTAGAAATAAAAGTTTAAAATATGAAGACAGATGTGGAAAAATATATAATTACTAAGACTAGAAGGCTATGCAAAAGATTATAATCAATGATAAACTGTTTATGGGTTGTAATAACCAACTTATAATGATGTCTGTCCTATCCAAATTGCCCTATAAATTCAAATATATTCTAATCAAATTCTAACTTCATTCTGGTGGAATTTGAAATAACTGACTTTAACACTCATAAGGAAGTTCAAAAGCAAAACCTTTTAAACAAAGATAATAACCTATCTTTAAAACATGAATTGTCCTTTTATAATTTATGCTATAGTCCTATGTGACATATTTAATAAATGACATACTAATAAATTCTTTTATGAATGAAAAGCTGGGGATGCAAATTCTTTTTTTAACAAATAGAGGTTCAATATAAAAAAAATTTTTTAAATCTGTTTTCATGATTCTCATTTGCCCTAGTTCTTATCCATCTACAATCATTTTTTTACTCCACAGTGAAATACCTGATTTTCTGAGCAATACAACATTCTAGGGTGAGGTTCTGTCTTTTGGTACTAGTTACAACTTGGCCATGATAATTTCCAATGTTCTTCCTGCCAGGGGACTCCGCCAACCTCTCTAAGCAGTGGCCCTGGAGCAAGTGCCATTAGAAGAGAGAAGGAGAAGGCAAAACACTTGCTATAATTCATCGACAGTGCCCCTTGAATCACTAGCTTCTCCTGGGTTCAACTAAAGGAGAACCATCAGAAGAGGGTAGGAAGATAGACATCAGCCCATTTGTTATACCACCCCACTACAGCTGTTTCCCCCTTGAGGGACACTGGGTGCTCTGGTCCTCTTCTGAGGCTGGGGCTGCAGTCTTAGCTCTGGCCCCAGAGGGATTCCCGATTCCCTGCTGGCCTAATGGCAGGACTGCTTCCTGCTACCCTAGTTTTGTGTTGGTTTTGTTGTCCCCAACTTTTTAATTGGTATCTGCATCACACTTTCTTTAATTATCCCACTTAAGTGAACCGTCTGTTTCCTGTGAGAAACAGTGCTTAATTGCAGTAACTTTTCTTTTTATGAACCTTCCTCTATCATAGGACTCAAAAGCCAACTGGCGTCAGGATGTCCAGGAGCTGTCCTGTTTGGAATTATTCCCATAATTGAAATAAAGCCACAATTTCACACTTGAAATAAAAGCAAAGCTTTTAAGGAAATGTTTTAGTATAGAAGCTAAAGCATGAAAATTGATAAGTGATATAACTTAGTAGGGAAAAATTTTTACATAGTTTAGGTTTTGACATGATGAACTCATTTATATGAACTTTTCCACCCTAAGTACCTAATGATGTTAATTAAAATATTATATTAAAATGAAATAACTGATCTTGAAAGGAAATGAGGGTAATCCCGCATTACAAAGTGGAAATTCAGAATACAGAGACAAAACTGATGTGACCACATTCCACACAGGGTTTAGAGCAGGGTGGGAAGATGGGGGTTTACCCCCATTTAAGGACAGAAGTGGGTCACACAATTCAAAGACCTAGGACCAATGTCCATCCAAGGCCAGGAAATTGAAGAACATCTCTGCTCATGAGGTAAGGAAAAGAACCCTAGACGACTGGCCCAGCAAGGCAGTGTGGAAACTGTCTATTCACCCAGAAATATAAAGCTTGGGGAAAAAGACTTTTTCTTTAAGAGCAACAGTTGAATGTAAGTTTCTCATCAATAATGGCTTCCCAAAAGGCAAGATAAAAAATATCTGTAACACACTGAGGAAAACTAAATGTCAGTTTAAATTTCTATACCTGGTTAAATTACTGTTCAAGAATAAGATCATAAAAAAAGAGATGTTTACAAAAGAACAGCTTATCAGCCACTGAAACCTCTTGGAAGTAATAAAGGATGTTCTTGTTTGAGAAGGAAATTGATCCTAGAAGAAGTGGAAGGCTGGTGGGCAGTTTAGTTTTAGTGGTAGAGCATTTGCCTAGCATGCCTGATGCCCTCAGTTCAACCCCTAGTGCTGCAAAAGAAAAAAAAAATTAAAGGAAGTAGAGGATGTGGGTTGCAGACAGCATGAAGCACTAGGACATCGAAATACCTATTGATAAAGTTATAATATAATCCTTAAGCATAAAATATGAAGAATAATTCCAGGTTTAAAATAAAGTGGAATTAAGATAAAATAAAACCAGCACAGAAGATAAGGAGGACAACTGGAATTAAAGCACTCTGAAATCCTGGAACTGCTAAAATGAAGAGGAAGGCAGTTAGCAACAGTATGCATGTGAGAGTTTAAGGATAAAAACAAACAAACAAAAAATTAACTTCCAAACTACTAGAATAATAGAATAGGCAGAGGAAGTGTATGGAAAACCTGTTGATCTACTGGAAAACAAGACAGGATTTTAAAGAAGAGAAGGAATGCGAGAAGGACGTCTGATCAAAATACAACAAAAATTAGAAATCAAAATCACTAAGAAAAACTCAAATAGTGCCATAGATTTAAAATTGTAAGGTTTAAAATTTTGTATGTCAAAGAAAAAGTAAAAGTATTAAGATTTTAAAGTTGAATGATAACAAAAGCACTACAAATAACACAGGGTATGAAAAGGGAATTTCAAAGTCTTACACATAGGACACAAAAGGTAAGAAAGACTGGAGAAACAGAGTGTTAACCTTAGTAAGGTTTGAAGAATAAAGAAGGGAGAAAGGAATAACGTAAGAGCAGAAATTATTCAAATTTTAAAAACTTACTGACCCAAATCATATTATTGTTCAACAACATTAACAAATCAGCAGGAACTTAAAGCAAAAACACATATAAACAACAACAGGATTAGAAAAGGAGACATACTACACCAATATATTTGAAATTTCTATCCATGCACTCTATATAGATACATCTAGTATACTTAGGATTCATGAAATCTTAAGGTTCAATGGACATACTGGGGGAGGAAGGTACATATACTCTGTAAGCCGAAATGTCAAGATTAATGAAGTCTTCTGAAGAATTTCCCATGGCAGATGCCAAAAACCTACCAGACAACCAGAAGAGAGCCCTAAGAACAAGCCCTTTTGAACTGATGTCAGAGTGACTTGTCAGGGCTTCTCTCCCATCCCTGACCACCTGCTTCTTTTCAGGTGACTGATGAAATGAAGGTGTCCTGCTCAAGAACACTGCCAAGATGAGAAGTCTCAAGCTACCATTCCTGATTGTCTTCCATCAAGCTCATCAATATCAGATGGTTTGGTCAGGACTTTGTAATCTGCTGTTTTTCTCTGCTTTCCATAGATTAAGATTACAAAACAGAATGATGCTAAACAATTTATATTATCACCTAATTGTTAGAGAAATACTTGTTACTCCCAATGGACAGCTGAGGACAGATAAGAGCCACAGAAAGCTTCTGTAACCAACATCATCTAAGCAAGTAGTGGCATCAGACTGTGAAATGAAGCCCAACTTCAACCCCATGTTCTGTGTACTATCCAGTGGTCCAAATCCAGGGGAGGCAAAGGCAGAAAAGCCAGAAATCTGCTTATCCCTGCTCTCAGGAATGCCACCACAAACCCTTACCTCAGAATGTGCCACTGCCCTGCAACCCTATGTGGCATAGAAAACCATTCAATTAACATGAGTTCTTCATTTCCCTTCCCTTTTGAAGTCAACTGTGACATATAAAAACTAATTTTTTGTCCTCCAACAATGTTTAAATATTTAGTCCTATCACAATTTCCCAACAAATCTGACTAAATTTCTCTAAATTCCCTACTAAAGATGAAACTAAACTCATGCTGCCTTCCCCACCTCCCCCCCCCCCATAATCTGTTTGCTCATTGTAAGGCAGATCCCTGACCACTGCCCCAGAGCCCATAGTCCTTGCATCTCAGAACAGGAGCACAGACAACACACACCACAGATGTGTTACTAGGGGTTGTGTCCCCACACTAAGAAACACTAAAACAAAGGGTTGAGCCTGGAGGCAGATAGGTTTGAGGTCTATATTTCTCAGTTCCCACGTCTTAAACAGTAAGGGCAAAGAGGAATTATTCCAGACATAAAGTAGGTAAGTTAAGTTTCACTTCCCTGACTGTAAATTGTTTTGCAATGTTGAGGGAAAGAGTCATAAATTTCCAAAAGAAGTTTGTCTTGTCTATCCACATGTGTATATAAACCAGAATAAGAAAACTACAATATACAGATTAACTGTAGTAAATATATATGTATGTGTTTGTGTGTGTGTGTGTGTGTGTGTCTCGCAGCCAAAAGCTGTTATAAAAAGTTTCCCAACTCCTTTGTTTCCATCTTATCACCTTAAAAATGCCATATGGCACTAAGATAACATGGAGAAAGAACTTAGGGCAAAACTTATCTGTCACAACCAATGTTGCTATTGTCCCCAAACCTTTACTTCCCTCCACAGGGAAAGTATTCACAGTGAAGAGAGGCCATATAATCAAACAGTTTATCAAGTCTTATAAAGTAAGACATTAAAAAGCAAGTCCTCCTTCAGTAACATATACAAGGAAACTATTAACATTAGCATGTATTATTACTGCAGTTTCAGCATTTGCAGACAGGTATTAACCTGAGTTTTGATAAAAATATACCTGAAGCCAATACCCAAACCTGAAGGAAAAATCTCCAAATATTTACAGAAAACTTGGAATGGAACCAAAGGAAAAATCAGTACAGTTTATACATCAGAGCATTTGCTACATCTTCCCCCCACCTTGGTAAATCAGAAAATTGGAGTTGAGAATTTCTAAAGCATTGTAAAAACAATCTTTGGTTACACCTAGAAAAAAATTTTTTAAAGGAAATTAGCTTAGATACTAAAAAAGGTAAAAAGCATTTACAAGTTTCCAGGGGGTGGGAAATCAATGGATAATGCACCTCCGTGGAGACAGAGCAGAGGGAGGATAAAAGACAGCATCAAATCATTCCAACACTCAAAAATGTGCAGAATCACTTTATCATATGCTACAGGTGGTGACGCAGGAGTATAAGGTCCTATTCCTGGAACAGGAGATAAACCAGAATAAGAAAAATACCTACTTCAATATTTTCACTTATATGAAATCAGAAAAAGATTATTTCTAACACTATTACTTATGCAAATTCTTTGACTTTTCACATAAAAAGGCAAGATTCAATTTTTATGATTCTTCTTTTCTTCCACATTTAGGATAAGATCCTAAGGGACCCATGAGCTTTACTTCGCAGTCTCAGTGAGAAATTTACTAGTTGTAAAGTGGTAATGACGCAAATAATCTACAGAGGACAGAAAGGAGAAATGCAACAAAACTGAATAAATCTCACAAACCCACTCTAGTAAGTAGAGAGGCTACCAGACATTTGCTATTAAGAAGAATCATTTTAACATTGTGATACAAGTCTTATCAAAGAGCAAAACCCATGCCTTTGGGAAGCAGACTGATGTTTCCATCTCACTTCCATTTTACATGGCATCAGAGAAACAGAAGAGCTGGATGAGTCATCCTATCACAGGGCAAGCAGAAGCGAAAAGTTCGGCAAACTTTCCAAATGTCTCATTTTCAACTCAACAGTAATGTACTTATAAAACTAAGGGGTGTAATTGAAAGTTTAGGTGAGAATCAAGAAGAAACAAAGTCATGAACATAAAAAGTAGAATCACACAGAGGGATGCAGAACATTAAGAGTCATGCCCAGCAGAGGAGCCAGGAATACTTCCATGTAGAAGGTTCCATAGAAAATGGCCTTGAGGACTAGAAATACATTTTCACAGTAGGGCAAGGGGAGCCGTCAATAAGGAACACGAACCCCAGATAAAGAGAGAATAAGTGCAGAGTACAGACATGGAGGTAGAAAAACAGAAATGGAGGTTTAAAAAAAAAAAAACTAGACTGACTCAGGCAGGGGAGTCTCTCAGAGAAGTATTGCGTTGAAAGGTTGAAGCTAAATGATGGCAGGCTTTCATGACAAACTGGGATGGATGCCCCAAATGAAATCCATTAGGAACTATAAGAACGTTAAGAATATTTAAGAACATTAATCTGACAGCTATGTTTAAAGCAGACTGGGCTGGGAAAAAGGGAAATATCAACAGACAGGTGTAGCGCCCCCTTGCCCGCAAGGAAGACGCAACACTCAGGAATCTTCTTTCAGCAGTTTATTCAGGCCCCTGACAGTTCTTCTCCTCAGTTCTCTTCTTCAGTTCTCCTCCTCCGGATGCCCCTCCCAGCCTTAATAAAGCATCTCAAGCCCCAATGCAAAGCAGCCACGTGGAGCTTTCTCATAGAGTGATGAAAAGTCATGTGCCAACTCTCCCAAACAAGGAGTTGTTTGTCACAGACCACAGCGGAGCCAGCGCCATCATGTAATGGCGACCATAATTTACATAAACGGCAGAAACGGCTCACCACA